>NC_090929.1:667677931-667980962 GCF_040938575.1 Ambystoma mexicanum
GGCATGCTGGGATGGGAATGACACCGCCGAAGATGCCCGCAGAACAGAAGGAGCGATGAATGATGGGAAGAAGCACCGCAAGGTAAGGCTGTTCCTAACTGTGTTCTTGTTCTGGCAGGAGCTGAGCGCAGAAGAAAGATGCACGCCTACTGGAGACCGATCCGAACACGGTGAGTGTCACGCTGCAGGTGCAGAAAACGCAAAGCATGTTTCCCAGCCTGGTGTGGCTTAAATAGGTATCTCAGGTGTCTCTGGATATCTCAGGTGGCTGTGGGCTGAACCACACCCAAAAGACTAGACCGCACATGCAGTTCTGGGAACCGAAATATGTGGGGGCATCCATCTTGTCCCCATCAATGCGCTACAAGTCCAATCCCCAATGTTATCCTATGGGAGTGAGTGAGTCTGGTGCCACAAGCGCCAAGTCTGACTCCAAGTGGGTCTTTGGAGGGATGGAGAGGCCCTTGAGGGCCATGTAGGTGATCGTGGCCTGGCTCCAGTCTGACATCTTGGAGGGCTGGGGACATGACAGGCAGGAATCATGACAACTCCTGGCCGCAATTTCAAAGACACTGATGGGGAACTATCACACTAATTAACGCCGTCGCTATTAATTCTTATTCTAATGTCAAGCACACAATAAATAACATTGTTTAACTCATTATCTTGCTACTCCTGGGTCAATAGAATTGTAACGCGTTTTCACTCTTTCTTGCTCGTCTATTTTAGCCATCACTCTTTTTTGCAACTATGTACAGAGCTTTATGAATTAAAAAAAAAGAATGCCTCTGCTGTACTTGTTCCAAATGTGGGAAGATTTGAAGTAGGTGTATAGGCGTAGATTTACTCATCATGGTTCAGTCCAGATGTTTGGGACTGTACCTCGCTTCCATCAACCCTAGCTATCAAAGTAAGAGGTCAATGATCATAGGAATTGTACCCAAAATCATCTGGAGAACCACATAAGGAAAAAAGCATGGTCTAAGTTGTAAAAGGAAAACATGGAAGACTAACAAAAACAATGGCTTAAAGCAGGGATATGTGCTGGTCCAGATCCTGCATAGACCGCATTTGCATGACGTATTGGCCTTTGGCCAAATAGTCATTGCTTTTTTGTGACGATAAAGGAGACCAAAATAAGTGTCTTCGATATATATGGATGATACTGTTAATAAAGATTAAACAGGAACGGAGCTACAACAGCTAGAAAAACCAGATGAATATTGACAATCTAATGTTCTAATCATTAGTAAGGTAAAAATTGTTGTCCTTCGGCAATAGATAAGGAATGCATTAAATATAGAACAATACAGACTTTTGGCATGTGTTCTTATTGGAAGCAAGGCATAAAATAAGCAGTGTCGAAATAGCAATTTCCTAAGCAATTCTGTAGTTCTGCTAATTAAATTGACACTTGTATAGCACATCTAGCTATTTAATTACCCTGCTCAATGAAAACACAGCTCAGCCTGTATTCCCCTCTTGCCCTCAGGGCTTTCCCCAACATTTGGTCTTTGTTTGCTGCAAGTTCAAAGTGGCTAACGGAGACAGTGAAGCAGTAACCATCTGTTCCACTCTTAAAGTGCCTAAGGCCTGTGTGGGAGTGCTAGGCAAGTAAAGTTATTTTGCAAATAATTGCAAGCCAGAAGAAATTGGGATGATACTTTTACTAAGCAAACTATATCCTGTTGGCAAAGACCAGTAATTATTTACTTTTTTTAAACGACAATCCTGCTATTCTGTTACGAAAAATGTAAGGTGATACATAAATCTTAATTACAGTATTGCTACTGTAAAACATGGCATTGGCTCCAGACGGGGCTCTGAGCGCTAAAAGCAAGAAATATTGCTTCCATGGGTGTGCAGGGCTGGAATGCTGTGCTTGGATTTACCTGGCTCAGGCTTGAGGTCCTTCAGTGGCTGTGCCCTCCCCCAAAAGTGGTATTGAAAGCTATGTTGAAAACAGTTGATATCAGTGACAGGCAAGGGCCATCTTGTCCAGCTGAAGTTGACATTTACCCTGCCTGCCGCAACACCATACTATGTATTTAGTCCCCAGATATGACTTTCCTTCAATATTGTGAACTTTTTGCAATTCATGAAACTTCCGAACTTCTCTTAAACAGTACATTATGGGGCAACCATACAGTATATGGGACAATGCCCATTCAACTAACTTGTACATCTTACAGCCACTACTCTCACTAATCTCTTACTTCAGCGGTACACAAGAATGCTATATTGTTGCTAATTCCATGTGGTGGGTAGAACTAACTTCTGGTGACACTGCTAATCAAATAAGTATGTTTGCTAACAAGAACATTTTAATTAGCACACTTTGCTAATCCATTTTTTTAATGTAATGTGTGCCTTGAGAGGGCAGTGGTGGACAGAATTCATATTTTATTTCATAGTTTCATAGAAACAAAACGCTGGGCGCTGCTCGGCACCAGAGCGAGGCTTGGATGCCTCCGTCGCTAAGCAATGGTTCCCAACATTACCAGCTCACTTCCGCCAGCAGGTGGAAAGCCGGCGGCCAACGAAGGCCAAATAAGGCCCTGTTAGCGCATGAATGCGCTCACGTTGTACTTTTATTGCGTTACCCCCAACATCTGCAACAACCATCGCTGCCCTCTCATTTCAGAACCATTGGTACGACAGCATGACTGCTGCCTCGCTCTTAAGGTAACCATGCAATTTCAATATGTCTATTCTTATTGAACAGTGTTTGACACTCAAATCCTTTTTCACCCCAATGGGCACCACTGTTCTCTACTGTCAATCTATTCTCTGCTGCCTTCCAAGGCTCACTATGTAGTTAATTTGCCCACCTTGCTCGTATTGTATTTGCCCACTGTTGATTCCTGCCTACCTTGCTCGAATTGTATTTGCCCACTGTTGATTCCTGCCCACCTTGCTCGAATTGTATTTAACCACTGTTGATTCCTGCCCACCTTGCTCAAACTTGCATTTGCCCATTGCTGATACTCATCACCCTAGGGCCTACATGGTCATTACTACCACCTACTGTGTTTGACTCACACACACACAATGAGGACCTTAGACACCAGCAAGCTCATCACCTCCAACTCTCTTAAGACTCTGCTCACTCTCCTAATCACACTCTCAAGTCTCTCCCCTTACACTGCACTCTCCGCTATGCAAATAGCTCTGCAGAACACCATTTCTGCCTTTCAAACACCTACTGCCATGCACACTTCGAATACATCTCAACATCGTCACCACTCCCACACAACGAAATCCTCTGCACGACCATGCCTCGTCACAATGTGCAGACTGAACAGACTCAGAGCTCGCACTCTTCCTCTGGAATACAGCCTTGGTCCCACTCCCACAGCACACAGAAATAATAGACTAGGCTCCCGCTCCATCCAGAAGTACACCCCCGTCATCGAACACTAGCACACACAAACAGTCACACACACCAATCACATCAGGCCCCACCCTGCTATTACACATGCCAAACCAGACTCAGCCTCCACCACCACCATCACAATTACCAAAAACACACCTACACCTCACATCAAATGTGCCCTCCTAAATGTACGCTCCCTCTCAGGTCATGCACTTGAAATTCACAACCTTATAAACAATAACATTGACCTACTCGCCATCACAGAAACTTTGTTACATGAAGCCTCCGGCCCCGCCGTCACCCTCCCACCAAGCTTTACCATTCGCAGACAAGATAGACCAGCCCGAGTGGGAGGCGTAGTAGCTCTCATCTTCAAAGAGAGCCTATCAGTCACCCTTCGACTAGTAACTCAGACTTTCTGTCTGCCAAGCTTGCACTGTCCTTCAACAGCACCACCAACATTCATGTACTATACCCCAGGTCTCCCTTTAGACTTTCAGGGACACCTCTTCCACATACTAAGCAATAACATCAAAAGCTCCACCAAGACCCTTCTACTAGGACACTTTAACCTAGGACTCAATGAATACACACTAAAGATAAATCTGCTGATACCCTCACTAAGGAACTCACTGACCTAGGATTCACTCAAAAAGTATTGAGTCCCATGCACTGCAAAGGCTGCACCTTAGATTGGGTGGCAGTCCATAACTGCCTCACCACTATCACTTCCAATACAGCCATGCCATGGACCGATCACAACTGTATGTAATTCACTATACCCATCTCCAAAAGCCACAAAACCCTCACACCTGCAGCTCAAGTGAGAAGCTCTAAGAAGCTCAATGAGGATAACCTTCGCCCATACCTTAATATCCCTGAACTAGGCCCCGCCCCTCCGACATCTACAAGGATATTCTCACCAAAGCCATTAACGAAATAGCACCACGCAAAAAAGAAAAGAAATCATTACACTCCAATTCTTGATTCACTGAAGAACTACAGTCACTGCGCTCCTGTTAAAGAGAGGCAAAGAAAAGTGGCAATCCAAGCGACAGTGCCAAAAACAATTTCAACTTAATCTCCAACCAATACAAAGCAGCCATCACCATAGCCAAAGCAAACTAATTTAATACACGCATCTCCAATGCTAAATCACACTCAAAGGAAATATTCACTATTTTTAATTAGCTCATCTCCCCACCTAACGCACCAGATAAAATAATCAAAGATGAAGCCTGGTGTGCTAGTATTCAATCTGCCATGCTAAACAAAATAAATCTCCTCCAAAAGAAAATCCAGGATCACTGCAAAGCCCTACCTCATCATATTGTGATTAAACGAACCAACTCTCGACCCTCTACAACCAAATAACTACAACCCAATAACCACTGCGCCCTTCCTCCTTAGGTTATTGGACAAAGCTGCCCATTGCCAGATCCAACACTTCCTGGAAACCCACTCTATCCTCGGGACTAGGCAATCTTGTTTCTGAAAAGGACATGGCACTGAAGCAGCCCTGGTGGATCTGAAGAACCAGATCACCCAAATCATGGACAAGTCCTTTTGTTACTTTTAGACCTCTCGGCCGCCTTCGACTTGGTTGACCACAAGACTCTCACATCTCACCTTACACACTCAGCTAACTTCTCCAAAGAAGCAGCTCTTTGGGTCACCTCCTTCCTGGAAGGAAGAGCAATGAAGGTATTCTCCAACATAGCAAATGCTACACCCACCACCATCCACTGCGGAGTCCCACAAGGATCCTGCACAGCACCCACGACTTTTTCACGATCGACAAGCTTGACTCACTTGGTATCGCGTACACGAATTACGCTGACGATACACAGGTACTCTTAACCCTCTCTGACTCATACCACAAAGACGCTGAGGTGCTTCATACAATTTATTCTACCATCTAGGCCTGGATGGCGGTCCACGGCCTATGTCTCAATGGGGGTAAGACAGAAATAATCATATTAGGTCAAAAGAATACCGTAGCCAAACTTGGTAAACTGTACACCAACTTTACCATTGATACCTCCATCATCCCTGTGTCCACAGCTGTCAAGACACTGGGAGTCTACCTTGACTCCACTCTATCCATGACTAGACAGGTTAGTGCGATCACATCCTCATTGCGCACACCAGCAAACTCATTAACGCCATAAAACCATACTTATCCAAACCTAATTGTCTATCAATAGCTAGAGCAACCATTGGAGCCAAACTAGACTATTGCAATGCTTTAATGGCAGGCACATCTGAAAAAAATCTAAAAAGACTACAAGTCACGCAGAACAATGCTCTTCGTGCAGCCTTAAGCATCCCAAAAAGGGAGCACATCTCCCAGGCCAGACAATCAGCTCAATGGCTCCCGATCAAAGAGCGAATCACACTCAAAATCCTAACGCTCACACACAAATGCCTCACTCTCTCTGCAACATCATACCTATCAGAGACAATCACTAAATCCTCCTCCACACGACCCACCAGGACACAATACTCTAACCAACTCCACATCCCACAAATCAATAGAGCCAAAGCTGGCGGCTTAGGTTTCCCATACATTGCTGCCAAATCGTGGAACGCACTACGCACGGACATCAAAGCAGAAAACTCGCTCCTTGCCTTTCGAAGAAAAACATCACTCTTTGCCCTGTAAAATACAACTTGTTTTTAAATTTGTCTAACAGTAACCTTTCTGTAAATTGCAAATGTTCATTTATACGTAATTAAGCCATGTATAAAACAAGCGCCACGATGCCCCTGGGGTGTTGCGCGCTTTACAAATCCGAATAAATAGTTTGATGGAATGTATGCATATATGTCTGTTTGGTAGGATACTAGAAGGTAAGAGCAAAAAGTACCAAAAGAATATCATGCAGCTTGTTATTAGCAAAGAGGATGACTAAGCTAGTGTGGAAAGGTTTGAGGTGACCCCTTCAACATCGGGTGGCGGATATTAAGAGGTGGGGATTGGCGAAGATGGATACTGCAGATTAGTGCTGAACTGCAACCAGAAGAGGGCATTGTTCTGGGTCAATAAACATTCTTACCACTTTTCTGGATTTGAAACCAATGTGAAGAAAGATGTCCGCTTTGAAGAGTTGAGGATTTGGACATAATAACCTTACGGGTAAATAGTTGTTTATATGTCAGTGGATGTGCAATCTATCCCCTTTACATCTACAGTGCAGGACTGTATAGAGGTTCAGGCTGCTTTTGAAGCCAAAATCACCAATGCAAGGGATAACCTATCTAGTGTTTTAGACACAGTTCCATCGAGTAGAATTCCCCTGGTTCCTATAGTTAGAATGCAGGACTCGCTTAACTTTATGCTGTCGCCAATTTCCAGCATGGACATGGAGAGCTTGTTGTCCACTATAAGACCTACTCATTCCCTGAAAATATCTTTCTGCCAAAGGTACTTCGGGATCATAGGGAATTGTTTGCCCCCTTCCTTCACCGCATGGCAAATTCCTCTTTTCGGGATAATCAGGTTCCCATATCTATCAAGGCAGTGACGGTCACTCCCCTGCTTAAAAAGCCAGGAAGCGACACCCAAAGATCCAGGTAATTTTAGACCCATCATCAACAGTAATTTTCTTTTAAAAATACTTGACAGGACCGGATCAATTTCAAAGTAGGCACCCTTATTCATTGCTGCCTTTCTGGGACGGCCCGGTTATACCTCAAGGCCTTAATCTATCGTTACTCTCCGACTAGATTGCTGCACTCCTCTAATCTTGCACTGATTTGTTGTCCAGGCTTCAAAACATACCCGGGGTCTTGGGCGATCTTTCCCAGTTCATGCAGCACATTTTTGGAATGCCCTTCAAATAATCAAAGAGAATGTGAGAGCTTTCCACAGGGCACTAAAACCCTTTTTTTTCAGTAAAACACCCAAACTAGTTATTTGGCCCAGCTAGCCTCTCTGGAACAGTCCTGTCCCATATTTTTGGTCACGCTTGTATCTGTGCGCCCCGATGCCTGCAGGTTAGAAATACATAAATAAATAGAAAAATAAAATAAATATGTTGAGGGGTGGGTGGGCAATACAGCACAGTGTTGATGGCAACTACTGGCTTTGCAAAGAGATATTTTGTAGGTGTTGCAGGTTCTATCTTGTGCTACTGGATGATATTTTGTCTTATTCTGAAATTAGCTCAAATTCAATTAAAAAAATAAATATATATATATTTTTTTAATGTTTTTTTTAAATCCCCCCATTTGAGAAAATCAGAGACTTCAAAACCTGCTATCGAAGCATTTACATGTCCCTGGGTATAAACTATGCGGGTGGTATCAGGAACAGCATAGGGTACCAGTCAGGACATAAGGGGTCATTAGAAGTTTCCTGCCGATAATTCTGGCGGGATACCGGGAAACAGACCTACTGGTATCAGTGCCAGATATCCCAGTATTACATTCCATGGAGTCCCCTAGGCCTCCATTGGAGGGGTTGTAGGTATTTCTGGCACCGATAATACCACTGCTGGAAATACGGCTGTTTCTAGTCAGTGAACCGCCACCAGCAAGCTTGTAAACTGGCGGTGCAGGATCAATGGATGTAATGGAGTTACCGCCACATTTTTACTGCATCGCCAAACGTGTAATGACCCCCATAGACCTGTAGCTGCAAGAGGGATGGATGGGGTGTTCCAGGGCAAGAAATACAGCCCTCATGAAAATCACTATCAGGCATGTTAATGTTAAAGGACATTTGTACTGTGCACTATCACCACCGGAGTGGTCCCCTGGCAGCTCTGAAAAAAAGAGGGGAGGTTGAGTTAGTGGGAGGAAGCAGGAAAAGTGCAAGGGAGCAGTGATGTGCTGTTGGCAGCCTCAGCCCGGTGGGTCTGTTGGCTGGGCCTGGGGTGTTTGCGGCAGGGAGTAGTTGTGTACTGTTGTGCAAGACTATGTGTGTTTTGTTGTTGCAATGTAGTGAAGTTTGTGCGGCTTGTTGTGCTGTAGGTTTTGGTTGTGTTTGGTTTAGGAGGTGTATGCAGAAAGGGAAAAGTTAGTAGGGTTGGTTAGTTTGTGTCTCTATCCTAAGTTGGGGCGCTCGGGTTGTGTAGTCTCCCCTGATGCGGTTCTGTCCTGATCTCGGTCTGACTGGCATACAAGGTTCATTACTCCTCTGGACCCCGCCTCTAACATGCTCTCTCATAGCTCCCCTTATCCTCCCTTCATATTCCTGTGGCCAGTGCACCTGCCAATGACAACCTCTCAGGTAGTGTGGTGATTGCTAATATCGCGACAATTCCACACCACTGTGTTGCCTGGTGGTAACTAAGGGGCGGGTGAAAGTGTTGGTCGAATTGTCTGGGTTAGTTGACTCAGTTTCCGTGCGTGCCCCTTGTGTTCCAGTCTATTTGGTGTCATCCGTCCTGGCGCCGTGGGAGACACCCTCTCGGGTCGGAGATGCCCTTGTCCTTTCCGGTTTAGTCATCCTTTTTCCGGTTTTGCTTTGCAGATTTAGTCTGTGGTGTTGAAGAGCCAGGTTTTTAGTGATTTCCTGAATTTTAGGTGATACGGCATAGGATAAAGGAGGCACAACTATGCTGAATGTGTGGTTGATAGAGAACAGTTTTGTGGAACTGAGCAGAGAACTCCTTTGGTGTCTATGTCAGGAGCTGTAAGAATAAGTGGCACAAAAGGGGGACAGGGTCGGAGGTGCAGCACTGCTAGAGGAGAGTGTCCTTAAACTTTACAGTGCAGTGTAAGTCACAGGTAGATGGCAAAAAAGCAGGATTTCCGTAGTCACCAATTCAAACCACTGTACATCTGGAAAAGTGAAGGTGCCACAGTAAGCCACAGGGATTTTAACTCCCAGAACATAATTTAAACAAGAGTTAGCTTCCCTGTGGCTTATTGTAGTGCTTCTACGCTGCAGCACTGACAGTGGGCACCTGCTCCTAATGAAATTTAGCAGCAGGGGTCAATGCGCACGCCGCAGGGATTGGAATGAAGAGTGCTGACTGCCGGGGATAATGAAAGCAGGGCCCCGCCGTGAAGGGACAATAAGCACAACAATAAGCAGACAAAAACCCCAATACAATCTAACGTTCTGATCATTAGCGACCTGGAAAAATCATACGTGACTTCGGTGAAAAAGAAGCCTAGAGTCGTTTATAACAAGCGGACCTGGCAACGAGTCGTTGGTCAAACACTGCCACGCCCCCTTTACACCAATTGCATCCCACTGTCCCCTAAACGCCTTTTCCTCCCCCGCCCCTTCCCACCACCTACCGCATCCTCCTCCTGGCCCCGGTACCTCAGTGCACACCGGAAGCGGAAGCATCAACAGCCCGGAAGTCCCGCCTCTCAGCGCTACCGTCGCTAGGTTACAGAACCGCTCGAAATGCCCTAACGAATGACTTGCCTTGCCATACGTTTGGCCCGCCCGAAATGCTTTGATTGGTTAGTGTTGTTGCCCAGATACGCAGACACCGCCATGTACCGTCCTGTGGTGCAGCGGACTGACCGTACTCACGTGACTTCCCTGAGCTCTCGAGGCTCTAATTATAATCGTGGGTAACCTAGGAGACGACGGAGGGGGAGCTTGATTTGTTGGTTTGAGGAGTGGGTGAAGATGCCGGAAACTTGGCTGTGAGGGTGAGAATAGGTGATTGGCAGACAGGGCTGAAGATTTCTGGCATCTGTAATTTATTGAAACTTGTGCAGCCTGAGGGTTCTGAGAATGTGTGGGTCGGGTATGTTCAGTGCTTTAAGTGGGTTAAGAAATTGAGAGGGGAGCCACATTTGGGGGCGTGGTCTTAAACTTGAAGGCGTGGCCTAAAGTATAGCATGTAAAAATTAAATGAATAGGGGTGGTCTCGCGCATAATACACACTGCTGATAAAACCAAAACGTGTGGTCCTGGGCAAATCATTTAATTGTACTGTTGAGGGTGAGGCTTTTTAAAAAGAGAGAAAGTTGACTGTTTTTAATATAAAATACAAGCAGTCCTTGCATTTGGGGAGGGGGGCCTACCAACAACTTTTTTACTCTGGGGCTCGACATAAAAACGTTTGTATACCACTGCCCTTGCCCAATGCGCCCACGGCATGGTTGCAGAGCCCAGCGCCTGCATTTTTCCTTATCACGCGGGCACGATTGTTTTAATGTAATCTGGATTGGTGCATGCTTGCTTCATTGTGTATTGCAATACAGCTGATGATAAATGGGTATTTTAGCACCGGTGCAAACGTACATTAATCAGCCGCAGATGGTGATGAATTACAGGAATGGACGGTCTGAGGCGACCCACTGAGCTGTCAAATCCGTCACCGAACAGACGGACGTTCATGGGTGTTGGGCGGCCCCCTGTTTAGGAACGATTTAAGGTCACCTCAAGACCTAATCTTCAGTTAATATGGAAAGCGCTCTGTGGACAATGAGCACTGCTCGGGACAAGGCAATACATTGAATGACCACTTGTAGAAGCTTATTCCAGCCCCTTGGAAGGGAGCATATATTAATACAATAGCAGGTAAGTAAGACAGATCAGAGAGTTAATGCACATGCTCGAGAGAGCGCGATCTATGCTTAATTTGAGGTTTCCACCTTTAAGTAACAGCAGGGTTTGGTTAGCCTTTTATTCTCAAGTGATTAATGAAATTGGTTTTTAGGTTGGGTAATAGTAACATGGACACGTATTATAAAATAGCGCGACCCACGCTAAAGCCAAGCTCTGCACTTTGGTGATTTTTGGTATTAGGGAAGTGACGACAAGTCGCATGTTCCTATTATGTAAAAGACATGGCCAAAAAGCTAGAGTACAGGCCCAGGATGTACACCTCTCTGTAGATCGTCTTCCTTGTGCACCCTTCTCAGGTGGCAGGGACAAGCACCCTTAATTTAAAACCCTCTGGGGACTCAGCAATGTAAGCCGGAGTGTGCTGTGTTTGTCTTCGCAAGGAATATGGGGTTAATGGGTCAAATATTTACCCCTTTTGTCTGCACTCCTGTTGTGCATGTTACTCCCAGCCCAACTCTGTAAAAGGCACAACAGGAAGTGGAGACAAAAGGGTGTTAATGATGGGGACCCTGTGCGTTTCCTGATCGAAGCTGTGAATGCCCTGCACTTCTGTCAGTCACAGCTGACTGACCTGATGACGGCAGGCTCATCGCGGCTGCGGCCTTGGGGGGACAATGACCTGTCGTCAAGTGTTGGGATCGCAGGGCCCCGGCTCAGCCTCACTTTTTGCACTGGGTATGCACCGGCCCACTTAAAGCACTGGGTATGTTTATTATAAACCTTTACAAAAAGAGAAAAAGAAACCATCAAAACATTCCGATATGTACAGTGTAACTTATAAAGTTTCTTTAGCTAACACATGCAAGTTATGTATTATTATTGTTAAATACAAAATGTTAAAGATATTTATATTGCGCACGGTCACCAAGGGAATTGGTCCCTAGGCGCTCAGGCAGATCTGTAAACGAGAAGGTGGGTTGGGTTAGTAAGGTGAAGAGAGATAGGATAGTGAAAGAATTGATGTCCTGTTGGCAGCTTCAGTTTGGTTGACACTGTGCGCTGAGCTTTGGATCGATGTCGGACCTCGTTTGCTGTTGGTGCGGCTCATGTGTTGTTTGTTTGTTGTTGCGGTGTTGTGTAGTGCGAAAGGTGGTTGTGTGGTTTTTATATGAGTTAAGCATGCAGAGTGTAATAACCTGGGTCGGCACTGTCTCCAAGTCTCCAAGTACAAGTTGACAGATAGGAGAACAACACTTCTCCCCCTTTTGATTAATCAAGAATTGAAAGAGGACAAAGCCAACCAACCATAGAATGCACAACATGTGGCCACCACGATGTGCACGCCATAATAATCCCTGAAAATTGCAAAACCCTGCAAATCAATTGCTGCAAACAGAAGTACACAACGTATGTGAAAAGATGTGAAAGGAAGCCATGTGCCAAGACACGTGTAACCTCAACCAGATCGTAATCCTCCGGCAACCACCATACCAACTCGCCACCTAAAGAAACAACCCCAAAAACTATGCAATTTACACAATACACATTCACCTAACCAATAGCCACCTGAAACACCAACACAACCTGAACACCAGTTCAGCACATCCATGTTCCTACGCCTACAACCAAGGACCAACCTACGAGGACACCAACCCAGACACCAACCCCACTCCGAGCTGCCCCTCGGAGAACAGGCCTGACACACATGACTCTCTTAAGACCGAACTAACGCTCCCAACCATCAGTGCACTAATCACCATCTGCCCCAGGCTGCCACCCCAGGACCTCCAGCCTGCCCACCCACATGAATTGAATCCACCCGGTCATCCAAAACCCAACAACAAGCACCACACACAGTCCAGTAAACCACAGGGAAACATCAACCAACTGACCACAGGTAAGAAAACCACCTGCACCGCGCATTACCCTCAAGCAGAGGCAATAACTAAGTGCAACCAACACTACGTAAAACACTGACACTTAACCCAACGACACCTACAACCCTACACTGCCGTGAAAACAACGCCAGCCTGAAACATGCATACGTAAATATGCAAAAATCCCAACTCCACCCGTATAACACCCACAGCCCGGCCGGTACCCCAGACGCCATGGAGAAACCACCATCACCAACACCCAAATAGACCCACCCGGCCATCTATATGGTAACAAAATAAAGTGAAATTGCTCAACACCCAAACAGACCCACCCGGCCAACTATTTTGAAAAACATAAAAAGAAATTGCTCATCAAACAGCAAAATCACTATGCACCTGGCGAAACTCAACACCACTCGCCCCCCATAGATCCACCCGGCCACCTATGACGTAAAACAACATGCGCAAAAACGCTAATCCTACCGTAGAACAAATACTACTGTAGAAACATTGAAACAACAACCACAGTGCGGCATAAATTAGCAATGACCTAACTTGCTGGCATTTATAACTCCAAACACAAAGAACCATGAACCCGCCCGGCGCCCATGAGAAAAGGAGTACCCGCTCAGAGACACTCACAAACCCGCACACACATCCCACAGGGGACATATGTACGTACAGTTGGGATCCACACGCACTCAGCATCCCACACTGACGATGATCGTGTAACACATAATTCATAAGGATAGAAACTGTTAAATTCTTGGACCCTTCCATGTCCCCACCGTTATGCATACAGTTCATGCCTCAGTCCCCGGCCTGACAGAACCGCTTATACATAAAAACGGTAATGCCTGAAAAGGAAGAAAAGGATCAACAAAAACCCTTGTTGCCCTCGAGTCCGACCCTTCCCAAAAACTTTAACAAAAACACATTTATAGCGCACCTGTAAAAATAAAACAACGTTAGATGCAATCCTCAACAAAAACAATGTTTGTAATCCCAACAGCTTTGGGGCAAAGCAGAAATACATATCGGTTAGCATTGCACTCTAAGGCAAAAATACACACAACACAGGGCCACTACACGTACCAACGCCCACGCACTTACCAGAACATACGCACCAAACGGCCCCAACAAAGACACAACAGAGGTCACAAACTTTACCACTCGTACACACCCACACTGACCTCACAACAACGGACAGTATTAATCCTCAATCAAGGTGAGATGTTTTAATCCCATGTAAAAATGATGCAAATCCGGGTCAAATCCTCCCAGGATGTCTAGAAAAGAACAACATCTGACACAGAATTCGCCATCATTACTTTCTTCCGATCCACACAACACGCACCCATGATCACACTTCTTCTTTGGATGCAAACAAAACTTCTCGCCACGGTCCAGCTCGGTACGCCTCTTTCGGGAGGCATGATGAAAACCTGCAGTCTGCTCCATAACGACGCCAAACTGATGCTCTTTTTGCTCATTTAAAGCCCCCCCGAACACTCCATGTCGTTTCCCTTACCGGCACTGGCACACGTCCTGTGGGACGTAAGTTCATCGCCTGTCTTGGAAATCCGAGAGGAAACCAACGCACCGGTAATAATGTGCTCCTTCGATGAACCTGTCAACCTTGGCACCCCAGTATTCCGCAGCTCACCTCCTCGGGTCGGGGGGGGCGACCCAAAATCTTGCCATGGAAGACTGCGCGGAGCCAGAGCACTCCAGGCCGCTGCAGCTCCCAAAGCTCCGCGTCCACCAGTGCACTGGACTCCGGCTGCACTCGCCTCTCTCCTTTCGGCTCCGGACCCAGGGGCACAGGCACCCCGGCTACGAATCACTGGACACACCAGTCGGATCAGACCATCCACTCCAGACCCAGGGGAACTGAACAACGTCCCCCGCTGTGGACGACAGGAGTCCTCCAACCAGCAGCCAACTCCAGGCCACCAACTGCAGCCACTAAGAGAGCGACCAGGACCAGCAACAGTCCAGGGAACGAACAGGACCAGCAACAATCCTCCTCACTGGGCAGGGCCCCGCCAGGTGGGATCTTCGAACTGGAGGGCAGTGTCCTCTCCTGCTGTGCTGCCCCTCTGCAGCAGCCCCGAACCTCGTCGCCAGTGTAATAACGTGGGTCGGCACTCGGGTAAGTTCTTTGTATGTCTTTAATGTCTCCAAGTACAAGTTGACACATAGGAGAACAGACACTGGCTTCCCACCCGGCGGGCACACACCGACTGACTCCTCTAGAACACACGCAAGCCACCCAAGTTATAGAATGCATTCCTGTAGGCGCGTGCACTCCATTCTATTTCATTCCAATGAAATGACAGACTACAATCACAGATTACAACACAGAGATTTTGAGCTTTTTGGTTAGTGGCTTATATGTCTCACGGCTGACTGTGGTGGTTTTTTACTAGATGCCTACATTTGAGAATCCTGTATGTGAGGGGTGTGGCAGGTCCATTTTCGGGCTAACCCCTCCCTTGGAGATCCGGTAGCCCAGGTTTTCCACTTCATGTGCTCCTAGCACACATTTTTCATAGCACAGGCATACCACTGCACTCTGGAGTTTATTGAGAACCTGTCTCAGCACTTTATCATGTGTCTCTGCGTCCTCACCATACACCAGGATGTCGTCCTGGAAGCACGACATGTTGATTCCATGGAGCAGGGAGTTCATCGTCCTCTGAAAAGCAGAAGCGGCCGACGACAAACCGAACGCCATACGGGTGTATTGGTACATGCTGAACGGTGTGATGAAGGCAGTGAGGGGGTGTGACTCCTTGTGTAGGCTGATTTGGTGATATGCGTTGCGCATGTCCAGCTTGCTTGGAGAATACCTTTGCCTCTTTCATCATTAATATCTCATGTTTGCTTGGCAGTAGATAGCTGTCCGTAATAACCTCCGTGTTGAGGCTGCGCAGGTCAATGCACACTCTTTTGTCGTTCGATGACCGTTTCTTAATTAGCACCACCAGACTTAGCCATTCTGAGGACTCCACGGTTTCTACCGTGCCTTCACTGACCATCTTGCTCAGTTGGGACTCCAGCGATGCTCTTGCAGTTGCTGGAATCTGGCTGACATTGTGCTTCACCGGTAAGGCGTGCGGCTTCAATCGAATTTTATGTAAGTAGTTCTTTATCTTCCCCAGCACTGTGGAAAATAACACAGGAAATTAATTTTGCAGGCTCAACGCCCATCCTACTCAGAGGAATATTACCTGATCGTCGGTGCTGGGGTCTAGTCGAATGCTCAGTTTGTGCTGATCGTCCCACCCGAAAACCGCTGGCCCTTCTGCCGAGAAATACACTTTTGTTGTGGTGTGCCTGCCTTTGAACTCAAGTCTGGACTTGATGTATCCTAGTAGGTCTACAGCGGCTCCCCCAAAGATTGTGGGCCTGTGCCTGGTGCTTCTTGTCTCCACTGAGTCACACCCAACCATGTTTTTGTACATCTGTATGGGGAGAATTGTCAAGTCAAATACTGAGTCGGCCATCCCACAGGTCTCATTGCCATCAACCTTCACGATGCAGTGGGATTTTTCTCTTCTGGCATGGGTTGAATTCACCATGACTACAGTGGGTCTGTCATCTGCGTCCTCTTCATCACTCGGGCCCTGTCGCCCTTGATGAACGCCACGTTTTTTCCTCTCTTCATGCAGGTGGCTGCAGTGTAGCCAAATCTCCTACACTTGGAGCACTCCTTGCTCCGTGGGGGACAGTCTTTGTCATCGTCCAGATGTCTTGTGCTGGCACACCTGTAGCATTTCTGGGGCCCTCTTTGTGGGGGCTCCCCTCTTTGGCTGAATCCCTCGATGACTTATTACAGTGACGCTTCCACAGAACTGCCGCCATTTCAGGCGCAGGCATGGTTGTCGCTATTTCCTTGCGTCTGCTTGAGGTCTCCTCTTCTGCCTTTGCTATTTGGATGGCTTTGTCGAGGTCTAGCTCCTTCTCCTGTATGAATTTGTCCTGGACCTTCCTGCAATTGGTATGCACCACCAACATGTCACATATGACTTGCTCAGCGTTGTCCCCAAACCTGCATAAGGCTGCCAATTCTCTCATGCGTGTGATGTAGTTGTCAATAGGTTCACTGGTCACTGCCTTCTTTGTGTAAAACTTCAACCTGTTCAGCACCACATTTTCCTTGTTGGAGAAGCATTTTACGATGCAGCGAACTACCTCTTTGTACACATCATACCCATCACCATCGACAGGCTCAGGTTTGAGGCCTGTAAAGATCCGTTGACCTTCAACACCCATCGCGTTGATCAGAATGGCCTTCTTCCTGGCAGCTGAATAGCCCGAACCTCTCAGTGCCTCCAGTTAGGTTGTGAATAACAGCTCCCATTGTTGCCACAGGATGGCGGGCCTGACTGGGGACTGGAGGAAATCAGGGGGCGAAGTAGCACCTTGCATGAGGGCCACATGGGTAGCTCCTGGCTCATCATTGCTAATTTATGTGGTGACCTAATGATCACAGGACACTGGCAGCGTTGTGTGGTGGGTTTTATTTACAGGGATGTCAAACAAGGCACCCACAGTACAAACTCAAAGTCCACAGGCAACCAATCCAGTTAAGCTCACCGTTTTGGGATTATGCCTGGTGATGTGGCTTCTCACGCCAAAGTCTCAAGAGCAACCAACAACCCTGTGGTGGGCTGTGAAATTATGCTGGCATCGTTTATTAATTGTTTAGCAGCCTAGTACTGGTGGATGCAGGCTGCAGGTCTCTCGGCAAGAGGAGAACCGGCCACGTCCTTCTGCGCTACAGTCTGCTCCGACTCTCCTTTCTTCTCGCCGTGGAGCGTACCTCCGTGCGTCTTCTCACGAGACTACGAGCACAGACATCTCGCAGGATGAATTCCCCACAGTATGTATTGTGATAGCTATGGTGAGTGATATAAAAGTCCCATTTACAATTCTCTGCCAAAAATACTTTCTTTCTAGTAGTTTTATGTGAACAAATTTGAAGAAATATTGTTCACCTATTAGCAAGAGCATTCCACATATAAGTGTTTAAACGTCTCGAGTTTCTCCTCTACAGAAACAACGCGTTCTAGAAATGGATGAACACTTATTTCTAGCACTGAGAATTTCTCTAGTTGGCGAAAAGATAGAATCTTATTCTCATTAAGTACCTCTCCAGTGCCTCTTTATACAGTTTGAAGTAGTTAGGCATGTGGGTCAACTTTTTCGTTTCATGTAGCACTTTTTTTTACACTTACAGTTGTAAGAAAAACAAGCTATTATTCCCATCGTTGGACCGCTCAATTTTCCCTTTGCCACGTGTCAGAAGGCCATCCAGTCCTGTTTTTGCTTGGAATTCTAGGAGCTTTAGTGTTTGTATATTTCAAATGGGAAAGAAAAATGCCAGAATACAAAGGGGGGGGGGGGGCAGAGTGGGGTGGGGGGGCAGGGCTGGATGGCCTTCTTAAGCATGTCCACAGGAAACGTGAGAGCTCTGGACTTGTAGTTGGTTTACATTAAAAAAAGGGGAAATAAAGTACAAGGCAGAGGATTCAAAGCAAAACCCCTATACTAAATTATACACTCAGCTTTAATGCAGCCCGAGGAAGAGAGAAACGCATTATACACGCTTCACGGACCCCGTACTCATTAATCCCATTTGCCATAATTCTCTATTTTTCTTCAAGAGTTTCAATACAGTTCCTACATCGTTTTTCAAAACAAACTTAAAACCTGGCTTTTTATCTAAGCATTTGGATGTTTTAACTCACACCCTCTCTCTGAATCCAGCCAGCACCAGTGTACCACATTGTGGTGTACATGTGCTTTACAGGGGGCATTAGACTAGAATAAAAAGAGAAGATTTGAAGTACTACCCTGTCATTGATGGCAGGCAGCACAGTGGCAGGATTTATCAGCTAGCGCTGTATGAATACACATGTGCAACTGCAAGAGTGCCTGTCTTCTCTCTGCACTTAGCAGTTTAAAGAGCAGGACCAGTTCCAGCTGGCTAGACTCTTACCCCCAGCCATCGGAAAGCCACATTTACAGAACAGCAGTGTCAGAAACCCTGCCCCTCATACCCCAGATGTTATATTTACCCAAACCTGTGTCTCGAAGGCTTCTACCTTTTAACCCTGTAAATTTAGCACAAGCCTTCACTACTTATGGTCCAGAGATTCCATTTACAAGGTATAAATCAGTAACCACCCTGCTTAACCTTCCTTTTGCAGAGTGACATTATGTGAAGCAGAGAGAAATCATATGAATGAAATAACTTAATTCAGCAAAATTGAAATATTCTGTTTCAAATGCACTGCAGCGTTCACCCATTTGAGAGTGAAACATGCCTAGCCTATGTGCAGCTTCCAAAACCAGCAAGATTGTTGTGACAAAGCCTGCTGACCCTGGGCAGGGCACAGTCACATTGTGGCCCTATGCCTCCCCTCTGTGGTCCACAAGAGCCATTGGAGTCAAGACAAGAAAACGCCATAAGGTGGACAAACCTGTAAGCTTCCTCCAGAAGGGTTAAAAGAAAAAAACAAATGTGAGTCTGTCACGCAAAGATGAAACCAGTTAAGCATGTTATGTGTTGATATGGTGTCACGTCATCTTTCCTGCATACTACATGACCCTGAGCACACGGCACAATCAGGAGGCAGCCCAATTACTATCACAAAGATGCAAGTCATGTTCTGTCTGTCACACTTGGGGAGAGTTCACAAGAGGAGAGAAGAAGACCCTGGGAGGGCAGGTAGGATGCTTGGAAGAGCTGGCAAGTGTGGGAGCAGTAGGAGATCCTGGGAGATTCTTGGCATGAAAATACTGCATATGGTAACGTGAAGACAAAGACCCTTGAGCAGAAGAGTCTGGTGGGTGCTAAGGAGGCAGATGTATGGTACAGAGAGGAGGGGGTTAGATTATCTTAAAGGAAGAGCATGCATCCTTTCAGTAGGGGAGGAGTAGGAGTACCAAGCTGGAAGGAGGTCCTGGTTGGTTGGAGACGGAGAAGGAAATTGTTGTGGACCATAGACCGAGGTGTATCAATTTGGAGGAGAGAGCCAGAGTTCCATGTGGAAAGTGGATGCGACTCTGGTGAGGTGAGTCCTAGTACAGGTAAGGGGACCGGCAATGATGTTTTGGGTTTAAGGAGGAGGGAGGTATCAGACTGGAAAGGAAGTTGAGTGATACAGCTAGAGACAGGAAGGGACCAGATACAATCCAGAAGAAGGACCAAAGAGACATTGGTTGAGTGAGACAAGCAGGAGAGGCTTTTTGGAAGCATACTGAGAATCAGGAGAGTGATTTTGAGGTTGACCTTGGTGGAGGGAAAGCGAGTTGTGGCAAAGAAGGGAGACACCATCTCGAAAGAGTGGGAGATGTTGGGATGCTAGGGAGGGGGATAGAGCTAGACCATCTTGGGTGAGAGAGAGAGAGATTGAGACACCCTCTATTTAATGAGCACAGAGAGATTCCAGAGGACCGCATTGATACAGGAGAGTTCATGCAGGTATGTGGTGTAACAAGACGATAATGCTGTGCCTGGTGTGAAGGCATCATGAAGCAAGACACAGACAACAGATTCAAAGTTCAAAACAAAATGGTTTATTAAATCAAATGTCAGGATGGTAGAAGGCCTAATCTGTCTTATGCCAAGGTGGGATTTCCCTACCTGAACGAAACTAAGCACTGTCTTAGTCAAAGAGTTCAACTAAAAAGTCTGTATGTGTCCAAAACTATCCTTACCCTCACAACTAAAGCTAAACAATGTGGAGCTTCTCCTAGCTCGTAGCCTCCTTTTCAGCTACCCTTCCCCAAGTTCAAGAAAGTTCCACAAAAGTCTCAAGATTACCTTTCTCCAGTTCAAGGCAATATAGTTACGCACAATCATCAGGGTTCCCTTCCCCAAGTTCCAAGCAACACAGTTCAAAAGAAAAGGGTCTGGAGGCTCCATCTTCAAGACAGTGTTGTAGTTTCTCAGGTCTGAGGGTTTCCTTCCCCAAGGCTTGAATGCAACAACTGATATTTGTTTCAGTCTTTCAAAGTTCAACACAAATCCAGGCCAACTTGACCCTCCTTCTGGTTTGCATCACCAGCTTACTTGTAGTGCTCCTTCTTGGTATATTTCACAATGTCTTTGGCTTTCCCACTTCAGGGCTCCCTGGTCTAGGTGCAGTTGTCAGACCATACAGTCTAACCACCACAGGTCGTGCAACCAGAACCCCTAGGCTCTTTAGCCCACAAAGGTTCTTCTGTATTGACCCCTGTGTACATATTCACAGTCACTTAGCTTCCCTTAGTCAGCTTGTTGACTTTATGGGCAGTTTCACACTTTCCTGGCTTCTTCTAGTTAGCCTCTTGGCTTTGCCCCAACGTGTCACACATCTCTTGCCAGTCTTTAGCCCTGCAGCACTGTATTCATTCATAAGAGTTCCCTTTGTTGTGGTGGTCTGGTTCATGCCCCACCTTTCTGTTACACTTTCACACCTGCCCTCTTTTATGAGGCTGCTTTCAAATAGGCACTTTCCCTTTTGACTTTCATCCGTCATTGGCTTCGCTCATATTAAATATTCATAACTTGGTTTTGTTTCAAGTTTTCATTCAGTTCAGTATTCAGTATATATAATTCAGCATTGTTTCAAGTTTTCATTCAGTTAGGTATTTGATATGCCTATTTTAGCCTTGTTTCGAGTTTTCATTCAGTTCGGTATTCAATAAGCATTATATAGCAGTTCCTTACCTATGTGCAGCCTTCTCGAAGTGCCCTGGCTTGAGTGACCTCCCCGACACTCCCAGACCTCAGCGTCCTCTCTTGCGGCTCCTGCTGCCTTAGTTCGGCTTCTCCAGTTGATGGGCCGCCCTCTGCGAGCCCTGCTCATACATCAGGTGTTCGCCTGCAGATGCCAGTGGCCCCGCTTCCCCGCCACGGACGGCATCCCTTCTGCTTTCTTGCTTGCTCACAGGTTCAGCGACATGCTTCCCAACAGTGAGGCTCCCACGCCTGTGGTAGCCTAACGACTTGTCTTGCCTTGGGCTCCACAGGTCCTCTGGGCATCAGCCGGCGTCCTGGCTATCTCGCAGGCCCCACCATGGCTGCATCCTCACATCACGGGTCTCCTGCTGGTCTCTCCCACACAGGCCTCCCTGTTACTCCATCTGCTGTTCCACTGGTCTCCCTTTATACACCCACAACCACTTAACAGGTTGCAGGTGTGGATTCACAATTGGGCTTACCTGGCCATATTTAAAGGGACATGCCTGACTTTCAAACCACTCTGCAGGCATCTTCTTCATCTGAGTACCAGAATGGGAAAATTAAGTTCCAGTGTTCATTACTATTAGTCGCCTATTGACGACTAGGGGTAGGTTGGTCGTCAATAGGGAAAGGGGGATACCATGTCTCCTTGGTTACCCTCCTATCTTTCAGCATCCTTCTGTGTCTTCGAGATTTATAATTCTTCCTGATATTACCCTCACCAGAGAAAAAGGGATAACAACATCCCACAAAGGCATCTAGAATTATGGGTTTATTATGGAATGGGAAGGGGGGAGTACCACGTCTCCCTCAGGGACGTCCTCTCTCCACATCACCAAGGACCCTCCACCCAGGTGATCCCCACTCACTTCTCCACCCCCAGGGCCGGGATCAAAAAACGATGGCCTTTCCCTGGCCACTTGGGAAGAGGATCCAATGGGAGTAGATGTGAGGACGCCCTCGGGTTTCTCACAAAGGGAGCAGGGAGGCCATCATAGAGTCAGACGGAGGGGCACACTCAGGAAGAGGGATCTATGTGATCACTGCGACCACACATAATTGCTGACTTAAAAAAAATATATATTTTTATTAAACCCCCTTTATACCACTTAGATATGCGGGCGGTGATCCCCGCACTCCCCCCATATTACTATAATATCCCAAATTCCTCCCACCCCCCACATCCAACAGAAACTCTGCAGCAGCTGCCGGCACTACGAATTTCCACGGCATTAGATGTACCCTAAACAGGAAGACTATAAGAGCCTAGGGCTATTCGCCCCCCCTTTTATCCAACGCCTACAATACAGTGGACTGCAGCTTGTGGCTAAACACATGTTGGCACCTTCTGATGATTAAAACACTTGGAGGTTTCTGATGATTTAATCATCTTCATAGAATAAAAATACAAGTTGAAAACTGAACAAGAACGTGTGGACTATACCTGCCTCGCACAAGAGTGTGAAATAAGCGAATGTATATCACTTGATGCACCAGCACCTCAGGAGTAGGAACTCCAACCAAACTTCATTTACCTACATTTTTGGGCACCCAGAGCACGGGCCCCCAGTACCTACCAACCGGCTGCAGGTGCGCTAATAACCTGACTAAATGTAGTGAGCAAGGCGCGGCAACCAAGAGTTCCTTGTGCTCATTCTCGTCCTTTTGACCCCCACATATATATGTGGTGTAAAGGGGTGTTTAAAAAAAAAAGCCGGGCATTTCGGCTGTTGCAATTGTGAGGGCGACATTTTGGGCCATTTCCAGGAAGAGTACACAAATGAGAGGGAGGTGGAGAGTAGGGCCACACTTCTCTGCCGAACCCCAACAGGACACCACAAGCCAGCGGGCAAGAATCAACCATGTATTCTGCCTGGTTGACTGGGGGTTATACTTCTATTCCAAGCCCCAGCAAAGTGTTCCAAACCATCTCACAAACAGCAACCCTGAGCCAAGTGTGGTGAGAAGGGGCTGCCACTCTGTCCGGAGAGGACCGTGCGGAAAAGGCATAGGTGGCAGCAGTCCAGTTGACCTCCAAAACATCTTTCTGCTCAGGAGCTGTGGATTTGGAACCCTAGGAAACTGCACCCCAAACAGGAGGTCCTGGACACCACCAAACTCTTCTCCGGATGCCCCAAGAGGGGCAACAGACACCCTTCTGGAGGAGCAAATACTATGATGAACACTTCTTTGTAGTTTGAGACACAGGAAGATTTGTGGGGACATTTGTGTTGGCACTAACTGGATTAGATTTGTATTGGACTTTGTAACATTGAGTAACAGGCTGAAGAACCGCTCTGTAGCAAGAGGGGAATCCAAACACCCTCTAGCCCCTACCTCACAGTACATACGGACGTTCAAAGATATTATCATGACTCATTGTGTTGTTGAGATTGCAAGCATCACAACACCTTATATCACTGATATCTTTTGTCATTTACACGTGGCTCCTCCATTGCAGTAAAGACAGTTGCACAACGTTTGCATACTTTCGGTAGTATTTTAACTTGTCGCCTTATACTTGGCTATCAAAGGTGGGATACCAACTTGGTGCACAATTGGTGGCAAAGAACTGGTCCAAAGATCTGATTTGTTGGTGCTGGAAGAGAGGGGACTTACACTTAGGGATTTCCTTATGTATCCCTTACTAAGTGTTGTATCTCAGGAGAACGGCATTCACTGAAAATCTAGTGACAGTGTGAGCTGCTGTGGCAAGGGATTTGTTCTGCTGAGGGACGGGTTTCATTTGTATGCATCACTTGTTGTAGGAGAGACAGGACTACACATTGACAATCATGGCTGGAGTAGAAGAGACACGTTCCACAAATTATGTTGTGAATGAAAATAAAAAAATATGCCTCTTAGACAGACTTTGCAGGCTGATAATAATGTCTCATTTGCAAAATTATTTGTTGGAACAACAATATGCTAATAGGTTGATAGCCTGTGAGCTGTGTTATGTCATATAGTGGCAATGGAAGGCTGTTGCAAAAACACAGATGATGTGCACCATCAGAGTAATGTTGATAATTCAAGCGGAGAGGTGGTAGTTTGTGGATTTCCCATAGATCCGGACATGTTTGTGAATGGAATCACAGTGCTTCTGGAGGCGGTGCCTCCGATTGGCAAAGGGTGGTGGTGAGTGCCCACAGACTTAATATTTTGCCCTGTTATATAGGGTTCCTACAGAGAGTGACCCCAGTAGACATAAAATTGAAACCAGGAGCAGTGTTACCACAAGTAAAACAGTGCCCACTCTCCTGGGAGGCAGAAGAGGGAATTAAAGACACCATCACTGCCCTACTGAACCAAGGGATAATTGTACCATCTACTTCCCCATGCAATACAGATATATACCACATAAAAAAAAGGCAACAGGGGCAATTGGAGGTTGATTCAGGATTTTGCGCCCCCTAAATGATGTTGTGCAGCAAGAGTTTTGTGCAGCATCCCCAAGCAGGCAACGCACTTCACAGTGGCGGTCCTCAAAAACAACTTTTTCTCCATACCACTCCACCCAGACTCACATTATCTCACCGCCTTTAGTCATGGGGGAATGAGGTTTAAAAACACAAGATTACCTCAAGGGTACTGTGAAAGCCCCAGCATTTCTAACAGAAAACTCCATGCAGATTTAGGCAACATCCAAGTATCCAGTACGATGATGATCTCCTGGTGTGCAGCAACACTGAGGCAAGACTCAATCACACTCTTACAGCTTCTAGCTTGCAAGGGGTACAAGGTTGATAAGGCAAAGCTACAGTACTGCCTACAAGAGGTTTTATATTTAGGGCAGTTGATCTCAGCACATGGCAAAAGAATACTACCTGACCGCGCTGCCTCTGTGCGCGCCACCCCCCAGCCCACGACATTAGAGGAAAAGCAATAGTTCCAATGGTTGTGCAAGTACTGTAGAGCATGGATCCTTGATTACACAGCATACACAAGGACGCTCCTACAGGGCTTCAAGAAAGCACAAAAGACAGACAGTAAAATAGCATGGATAGAGGAAATGCTACAGAATTTTAAAGACATGGAGGAGGTGATCTCAACTGCCTCGTGTTAGTAACACCATACTATACACAGGAATTCTACTTATTCTAGCACTCTTAACGGCCTGCTCATGACTGCTGTGTTGACACAGATAGGCACAACGGGCCACAAGCCATTGCCCTATTATAGTGGCACGTTCGACTCTGTAATGCAAGGGCAATTCTCTTGCAAGCAGGCACTTGCAGCTTCGGCTTTTGCTATTGTGAAGAGCTCCACCATTGTCATGGGCTGTTCAATTACGCTTTTTGTAGAACATGCAGTGTTTGCCATTTTGGAAAGATCAAAATCTATCCTGACTACCCAAAGAGCATCAGCATAGGAGATAATTCTCTCCAGTCCAAACATTCACATTGTCCGATGCAAAGCGGTGAACACTGCAACATTCATAACGAAAATGGGTACTGATGAAGATTTAGCCAAACACGACTGTGTAACCTACGAGTGGGAGCAGGATGACATCCCCAAAGCTAAGGACAGACTTCTCAAGGGGGGAGGTCCTCTTCGTTGACGGATCAGTGACAATTGACCAGGACACTGGTCTCAGACATACTGGGGCAGCGGTGGTGCACCTAGTGGATGGTGAATATGAGAAACTGAAAAGACTACCCTTGCACTATTCCGCACAGGCGGCAGAACTCATTGCACTCATTGAAGCGCTGCAATCATCACAAGGGTGTCATGTGACCATTTATTCGGACTCGGCATACTTCACTACCACAGTGCATGCAGTCTTTTGCGGTGGAAGAGGAAGTGATTTATGAGGGAAGATGAGTCCCTGGTACAGCATGCCGTGTTATTAGACAACTGATTTCTGCATTTTCCCAGCCCTCTGTAGTGGCAGTCGCTAAGTGCCCCACCCATACAAACAAATCAGATGAAGTGTCACTCCGAAATACTGCTGCAGACAGCACGGCCAAAATAGCAGCATATCTTCCAGTACCAACTGTGGCGGAGTATGTCGTCACAACCCATGCCCCTGACCAGCCACTTGTCTCGTACAGTGCACTGCCAATAGCACAAATCGAGTTACAAGGAAGAGCCCCAGTAGAGGAAAAAAACTTGTGGATCAAGAGGGGGTGCACACAATCCGCCACTGATTTGTTATGGAGGCAGGAATGTGCAGGAAAAGCGGTAATGCTGCATGAACTGTTGATAATAGCAGTTGATCAGCTCCATCACCCGTCCCACAGCTCCAAACACCACATTGCTGCTGACATTTAAGAGGATTGGTTCATTGCAAACATCCAGGAACACTTAACAAATTTAGTGATTAGATACACAATGTGTCAGAGCTTCAGCACAGGCATGACATTGTGCACACTGAGAGGCACTCTGCCCCACCCCATTGGACGCTCCACGAGTTGCAGATCAAATACGCAGATATGGGTGCGAGGTGCAGCGGTTCCCGGTATCTGATCGTTGTGGTCTGCCCCTCCTCACGCTGGGTGGAGGCAGGTTCTTGTGCACATCCGGATGCCAAATGTGCAGCCAAATTTTTGGTCCGCTAAGTGTTCCTCCGATGGGGAGTGTGGTATGTGTTAAGGTCAGATAATGGCACACACTTTTTCAATGAGTTGTTTAAGGAGATTACTGCACTGCTTGGCATTAAACACCGGATGTGTACGATTTATCACCTAGGCCAATGGGGTTGTGGAGTGGATAAACGGACTCCTCAAACGTAAACTGTCCAAGCTTTGCATCATATTGAAGATAAACTGGGTGCATTGCTTGCTCTGAGAAACCTGAGGGTATTCTCCCAGTAAGACCTTGAGAATCCCTTATTCAGGTGGCCAGGGAAGGGCTGGCGCTCTCAGATCCCAACCCGGGGGGTTGACGAGCGAGGGAGGATCACCTGTGTAGGGGAGCCCGGGATTATGCTGGGACAATACCCCAGGTGAGATGCAGTATACTACCGGGGAAGAAGAAGAGGAGGATGAGAACCTTAAGAACTTTGTAGGATACTCCAATTATAAACCCCCTCCTTCCGATAAATCTTATGTAGCCAAAGCCAATAAACAATCTGTCTTTCCCAAACCCTGTAAGAACCCAAAACCCAGTGTCGTAGGAAACTACATCTGTCACAAGTCTCTCCCATTCTCACCTGTTTCTGTTGTGTACTTGTGACCTTCTGGGATTTCTTCTTCTTTACGGTCTGGGATTTGTATAGACCCGAACGCCGCTCTCCGGCGTCCAGCCTGAGAGTAGCGGTTCAGTTTCCAGGAGCGTTCACAAAGTCCAGGGTAATTCCAGGAAGTAATTAAGGTACGCTCGGAGGCACGGAGGACCGTGACTCGAGCGCGGAAGGTTTTCCAGGAGATTGGAGAGGGAAGGGAACAGGCGGGGATTCAAGGAACTGGGAACAAGGAATCAAGCGAGAGCCCCGATCGAACTCCGGCTAAGCACGTCCGACTACAGGTAGCGGTAGCGTTGAGACGCGCAGAGCCACGGGGGCGTTTTTCTTTTGTAGGATGAGCAGCGTGGAACGCGTAGACTGATCCGGAGCATTCTGTTCCGGGCGGCCATGTTGGAAGGACAACTGCATGCAAACCCCTGCGAGTCAGGGACCAGGAGGTCCAGAAAGGACGTAGACAACGGTTCATGACAGTATGCCTCCTCTGGAAACCAGCTCCTCTGGGTTTGCCCGGATGGATCAGATGAAATCGTCGAACCAATCTGGGAGCATTCATGTTTGATACGGGGTCTCAGGTACGCTCACCGGAAGGGTACCCTTTCCACTCAACCAGATATGGTAGTTGACCACATTGATATCTTGAGTCACAAATCCTGGAAACCTCGTATTCCAGTTGATCATTTACAATAACGGGTAGATCTAGGAGCTGTTCGGGATGACTGAATGTATGGTTTTAACAGAGAAGTGTGAAAGACTGGATGGATTCTTTTCCAAGATTCAGGTAAACGAAGTCGAAAGGCCACTGGGTTGATCATTTCTTGTATGGAAAAGGGACCGTAGTATCTGGGAGCCAGTTTATTGGGGCGCAGGTGTCGAGGAAGGAGCTTCGAGGATAACCAAACTTTATCTCCTACTGAATAGGAAGGTCCAGGTCTTCTTTTAGAGTCAGCATAACGTTTGACATCTTCTCGGGCCCGTTCTAGATGTTCCTTAACCTCCTTATGTACTGTGATGAGGTTTTCGATCCAGGAGTCTACTGCAGGTACTGGAGTAGGATGTGGGAGTACGGAGGGTAGGACAGATGGATGGAATCCTTGACTACAGAAGGAGGGACTGGTCTTGATAGCTGAATGATCTGAATTGTTATAGGCGAATTCAGCCATAGGTATTAGGAGTCCCCAATCGTCCTGAACTTTGGTGGCGAAACATCGTAGATATTGTTCGAGAGTCTGGTTCACACGCTCCGTGACTCCATTGGTTTGTGGATGGTAGCCAGAGGATAAGGCACGTTGGATTCCCAGAATTCGACATACTTGTTTCCAAAACTGAGATATGTACTGAGGTCCTCGGTCTGAAATGATCTTGGAAGGCAACCCAGGAAATCGGAATATGTGTTCCAGGAAAATTCCAGCAAGGTCTGATGAGGAAGGTAGTTTGGATAAGGGTGTAAAATGAGCCATATGAGTAAACAAATCAATAGTGACCATAATTTTGTATAGCCTCTAGAGGGTGGTAATTCCACGATAAAATCAGTGGCAATTAATTCCCAGGGTCTTGTTGGTATTGCTGGTTGGAGTAGGAGTCCGGCTGGCTTCTTATTATCGTGTTTGTTCTGATTGCAAACTGCGCATGTTTGGACATGGATCCTAATATCATCCTTCATCCTGGGCCACCAAAACTGTCTTTGTACTAGATGGAGGGTGTTGGTTATACCACGATGTCCCGAATGTAAGGTATCATGACATAGACTTGTAATCCTTTGTCTTAGTCCAGGAGTGGGAATGACTAAGCGATTATCTTTGACTTCACCACGTCGAATCGGTTATCTCAAACAGCCATTTCCAGGGATCTGTACTGAACTGGTCGAACCAGCCGTCAGTAAACAGTAAACACACTGCGAAGGACGAAGTTATAATTGTGTTGAACACATACTGGAATCCCGCAGTGATTAAAAACGAGGACTACTTGGAAATGGCGGATAACATCCTAGAAAGAATACACCTGGAATGGACACCGAAATTTGTCATCCTATGCGGAGACCTCAACGCGATCTGCCCAAAGCCCAACTCGAAATACGGGACCTGTAAGAAGATGCCATTGAATATGGTACGTGGGCATCTTTGGATTAAGGCAATGACTGCCTGGGGTCTGCAGAGTGTACAAACATCAGTACACACAGATAACACGAGAATACCGACATGGGAGAGAGATAACTCTGCAGCAAACCTAGATCATATCTTTGCTTCGGATGAGCTACTCAAAACTATAACAGAGTACGAGGTCGTGAGAACGACCAATAGTGATCACAACCTATTAAAGATAAAATGGGCATGTACAAAAAAAACAAAACCAATCATGGAAGCAAAAATCGAGGCTGACAGTAGTGGTACAAAACTAAGACTGTCGGCTAAATCAGTTGTGGAGCTAACAGACTCATACAAAAACACCAGTAAAGTAAACAACCAAGCAACCACGAATAACAATATTGACTATCGACCTTTGTTAAAAGTATATGAAGTCAAAAGAAAGCTTCGGCAAAATGATAAATCAAAAATCCACCGACACGAATTTAACAAAGGAATTGTGGAAGAAAGGAAAAAAATGAGGAAACTAAAGCAACAAGTCAAGAAATCACCTACTGCTGAACTAGTCAAGGAAATGAAAACAGCAACAAGGGCCTACAAAAATTGGCTGAGACAACACAGAGAAACCATGAACCAAGCCGACGCAGCAGGCATGCTGAAGATAATATGTAGTAGGAGAACCAGAGATTTCTGGAACCTAATCGGGAATACGTCAGATATGCAAAAAGACCTGATAAATAATTATGTGGGAGAAGAAGCATGGTCAACCCACTTCATGAAAGTATTCCGGAAAAAGAGCTACGTCGACCTTTCCAACAATGTACATGGTTTTTTGCGCGACAACCAAGAAACGCCAAACTCAAACTGGGAAAATGTATGGGATCAGGAGGACATAAGAAGAAAACTTGTCAGACTGAACAACTCAAGAGCCCCGGGGCCCGACGGTATCACTAACGCAGACTTGAAGGACCATGCTGCAGAATGGTCAAGCTTTATACACGAGGTACTTAAAAAATGCAACGAAACAAGATCGATACCTGCGTCATGGACCACAGCAACAATTGTCCCAATTTACAAGTCGGGGCCAAGAGACCAACCCAAGAACTACCGACCAATTGCACTGCTAGACGTTGTTGGGAAGGTGTTTGGCTCACTGGTGTTAGAAAACTTCCAAAAATGGTCCAGAGAATCAGGGCTTGAGGACCCCCTACAATCAGGGTTTGTGAAAGATGGGGGAACGGCACCAAACATTCTCCTACTAACCACCCTAAAAAGCAAGACACAAGAAAGAGGCCAAAAGATCTACCTTGCTTTTATTGACCTGGTCCAGGCTTTCGACCAGGTAAACCGCGAAACACTTTGGGGAAAATTAACAGCGAGAAACTGCCCAGAAAACATCTTGGGGCCCATTAAAGCATTGCACCAGAACACCTCTATAAGAGTGCGTTTAAATCAAGAAGGGATGTTAACTGAGTCAATCCCTACGGCGAGAGGTGTAAAGCAAGGATGCCCTCTTGCACCAACACTGTTCAATTCCTATCTCTGGGATATCGAAGAAAGCGGACAGGAGATACGGTCTTTCCCACCTACAGTAGGAAAGGTAAAGATCCCAAGATTACTCTATGCGGATGACCTTATTTTAATGGACTACACACCGATTGGTCTACAGCGTCAACTAAACGCTTTGGCACTATATATAGAGAAGAACAACTTGGAGATCAATAGGGCCAAAACCAAAGTGATGATCATGGAGAAGCAAACTACCCGCACAGAGAATTTTAGCTGGTCCCTGGAAGGGGAGAAAATAGAACAAGTGGTACAATTCAAATACCTGGGGGTAATCCTTAGCAACAGCAAACAAGAACACCCTATGCAATTGCACCTCCTAGAGAAGGCAAAAAAATTGGCACGTCAAGCAAAAATAATCGACAGAAGATTTGGCCGATTTACAGCAATCCCACTGATCCAATTTTACAAAGGGAAGGTGGTCCCGTCCTTGACCTACGGTGCAGACGCACTACTGATGATACCTTGAGATTTCTGGAAACGCTTGGAAGGCGTGTTCTGGAAACACACGCTGAACCTACCGCAATCCACACCGGCCAAGACCATACGCCAGGAACTGTGTCTGCAATCACTGGAATCGACGGTTGCGAGAAACTCACTAATGCTATACAGGAAATCCCTGACTAGCACCCGCCCGAATGTAATGTCTTTTATCCACACGGAAATAGAAGCTCAGAAAAGTAAAATTCTGATGTGCTGGAAGACAGAACATAAAAAAAAACTGGTGGAAATAAACAGCTCTGAGGAAGAACTCATCCTAAACCCGAATAAAGTAAAACGAAAACTACAGGAACACGACTGGAGGCAGACAACATCCTTGGACCTAAGAAGCAAACTGATAAGCCACTTGCCACCAACAACGAGAGGCTTAAACGACCTACCGAAATACTTAAAAAAATTTCCAAGTAAAACGGTACGTGAAACCTTCCTAAGAGTGCGAATGAATCTCCTGCCTACAAATGAGATCAAAGCGATCAGAAAATTAACATCCGACAACAGTTGCAGATTCTGCAAAACCAAGACGCAACCAGAGACGCTGCGCCACCTACTTTTAGTGTGTAGCGCTTTAATAAGGCTGAGAATGGCACACTTGGGTCACTTATTCAAGGAGTCAAGGACGTGCAATGAGGAGGACTGGTGGAATCGCTTAATAGAGGGAGATAACATCAGCTACGTAATAGCGGTCTCCCATTTTTTCATGAATTTGAAACTCTGAATACAAGGTGGATTCATTTGGGGAAGGTGACCAGAAAAAGGAAAAGACCCGGCAATGTGCTACCTGAAACCACTGATGTTACCAGACAGACGAAGTGATGAGACAACTGGAGTAGAGAATTGTACCATATTCTCTTTTTCTTTTCTTGTAAAAATTTTTTGTAAATTATAACAAGTAAAATAAAAAAAAAAAAAAAAAATTATCTTTGAATAGATACCCATCCTTAGCTGTGAGATTCCATCTGTCATTTCGCTTGTGCTCCTTCCAGAGGTCCGAAAGTCGAGTTTGGCCTTGGATATTCTCCAGGAGGGTGAGTGCTTGGGCAACAAAGATCGTGTGAGGAAACATCTTTGGAAAGGTCCGATCCTCAGAGTTTTCATAGTCAGGACGTCTGGAAAGGGCATCAGCAATTATGTTTTGTGATCCAGGGACATGATGGATGTGGAACTGATACTGGGCAAAGAAGAAGGCCCAACGGGCTTGACGACTGTTCCTACACTCCAAAGATTGTAGAACTTGAAGATTTCAATGGTCCGTACGGACCTGGACTGGATGCCTAGCTCCCAGGAGTAGATGTCGCCATTCTGTGAAGGCTTGGCGGATGGCTAGCAGTTCCTTTTCCAAGATGGAATAATGAGTCTCACTGGGCGTCAGGGTTCGTGAAAGGTAAGCAATGGGGTGTTCCAATTTGTCCTCAAATTCCTGTTTTAGTACTGCTCCTATGGCGTAATTGGAGGCATCCGTCTCCACTAGGAATGGTCGGTTAATATCGGGTTGAGCCAGGATGGGGGCTTGAGTAAACTCTGTCTTTAATCGTTGAAATGCCTTGTCTTGATCTGTAGACCAGAGAAATGGAGCATCTTTCTTCAAGAGAGCAATGATCGGTTGAACAATTTCAGAGAAGGACGGTATGAACTTTCGGTAAAAATTGGCAAGTCCCAGGAAAGATTGAATCTGTTTCACGGATGTGGGAGCCGGCCAAGATAGTATGGCCTTTACCTTTGAAGGATCCATTCCAATTTCTTCTGGACTAAGGACAAATCCTAGGTAATGAACAGAAGTGACGTGGAACAGGCATTTCTCGTGTTTAGCTAGGAGTTTGTGTTCACGTAATCGCTGTAAAACTGCCTTAACATGCTCTTCATGCCTTAGAAGGTCCTTGGAATAGATAAAGATGTCATCCAGGTAGACGATAACGAAGAGGAACAGCATGTCCGAGAACACCCTATCCATGAAACGTTGAAAAACGGCTGGGGCATTAGCAAGTCCAAAAGGCATGACCAGATATTCAAAATGGCCGAAGGGAGTTCTAAAGGCTGTTTTCCATTTGTCACCTTCCTTTATACGAATGAGATGGTAAGCTCCCCTTAGGTCTAATTTTGTGAAGATTAATGCACCTCTGACTGCTTCCAGAATATACGAGATGAGGGGTAGAGGATAACGGTCCTTGAGAGTGCACTGATTTAGACCACGGTAGTCCAGACATGGTCTGAGTTCTTTGGTATCTTTCTTTGGAGCAAAGAACAATGAAGCACCCGCTGGAGATTTGGACGAGCGTATGGTGCCATTTTCCAGGTTAGTATCCAGGTATTCTCGGAGAGCCTTCTTTTCAGGTTCAGATAATATAAACATTCTGCCGAAAGGAATCACAGCTGTGGGTTCGGTATCGATGGCACAATCCTCTGGCCTGTGAGGAGGGAGAACTTGAACTATTGCGGTCGAAAAAACATCAGAAAAGGCTTCCTAGGCCCTGGGAATCTGGATGATGTTAGAAACGGTGAGTGGACTTTGTTGGTTCTCTTGAAAGTCTCTAGAAGGCTTTGGTAAGGTATCCAGGGATAGGCAGTGAGCCATACAATATTCAGATCCAAGAAACAGTGAGCCGGCTGCCCAGTTGATGTAAGGATTGTGCCTCTGCATCCAGGGCATTCCAAGAACCATCGGATAATGGGCTGATTTAATGAGGTCAAATTTGATTCTCTCTTGATGGTGATTGATAGAAAGTAGAATCTCTTTAGTCTGAAGGGTAATGGGTCCTGAGGAAAGAGGCCTTCCATCAATTGCCTCTACTGGTTGCATTGTAACTCGGCTTTCATGTGGAATGTTATGAGCAGTGACCCAATCTTGATCTAGAAATACGCCCATAGCTCCGCAGTCAACCAATGCCAGGATGGGGTAGGATTTTGTCTTGGAAGGCGATAGTAGGGCCTGAAGAACCACAAGGTTATTTTGTCCAGGAGAGTTCAAGGATGGAATTGATGTGGAGCAAACATCTCTCTCCCGACACTGTGCTCCATCTAGGATCGGGAGCTGGCGTTTCCCGAACGCCGTGGAGGAGCAATGGGACATTCTCTCACAAGATGTTTATCGGAGGCGCAGTTCATGCACAGACCAGTATGGATTTGTCGCATCCTTTCTTGAGGGGTAATGGGTCTACGAAAGGCTCCTAGTTGCATAGGTTCTGGGTCCGGGGTAGAAGGAACAGTAGACTCTGCTCTAGGGGCATGTTCCGTGATGGTCGTTTGGAAACTTGCCTTAGACTTCCTCTTCACTGCTCTTCTTTCCTGGATTCGGAAATCTATCTGTAAGGATAGATCCATAAGAGCCTGGAAGGAGCTTGGGCGGGCCACCCTAGCAAGCTCATCTTTTATTTCTTCGTTCAGCCCCCTTCGGAAGAGTGTAAAACTAGCTTCTGGAGACCAGTCTGCTTCTTTCACAAGTTGTTTGAAACAAGTAACATACGTGAGCATATCCTGGGACCCTTGTTGAAACTCGTGTAGTCTCTCTTGAGCACTATACACCTGCTCTGGGCGATGAGATCATAAAACCTACCTTTGCTCTAGGAGTGGAGAAGTAGTAGGGCTTGAAAGTGAAGTGAACTAAATGCGAATCAAGGAAGGCGCAGAGAGTCTTGGAAGAACCGTCATACTTGTCCACTATTCCTCCCAATATTACATTTTCTTTGGTTGCGGAATCACGTGATAGAACTAGCTGTTTTAATGCTGCGTTCTCTGCCTTGAGGTTCTGTACCTCCGTTGTTAATTCCTGCATGCCTCGCATGAGGTCTTGAACGGTGGCTTCCATCTCTGAATCTGTATCGTTTTTAAGGCGTCTCAATCTGTCACAAGTCTCTCCCCTTCTCACCTGTTTCTGTTGTGTACTTGCGACCTTCTGGGATTTCTTCTTCTTTACGGTCCGGGATTTGTATAGACCCGAACGCTGCTGTTCGGCGTCCAGCGTGAGAGTAGCGGTTCAGTTTCCAGGAGCGTTCACAAAGTCCAGGGTAATTCCAGGAAGTAATTAAGGTACGCTCGGAGGCCCGAGGACCGTGACTCGAGCGTGGAAGATTTTCCAGGAGATTGGAGAGGGAAGGGAACAGGAGGGGATTCAAGGGGATTCAAGGAACTGGGAACAAGGAATCAAGCAAGAGCCCCGATCGAACTCCGGCTAAGCACGTCCGAATACAGGTAGCGTTGAGACGCGCAGAGCCACGGGGGCATGTCTCTTTTGTAGGATGAGCAGCGTGGAACGCATAGACTGATCCGGAGCATTCCGTTCCGGGCGGCCATGTTGAAAGGATAACTGCATGCATACCCCTGCGAGTCAGGGACCAGGAGGTCCAGAAAGGACGTAGACGACGGTTCATGACAACATCTCCCAAAATCCCTGTCTTCCTGTTAAGTACCTGAATACTCCCAGTCTTCTTTTTCACGTCCCTCGGATATTTATTTCCCACACTCCCAACCGACTCATATAAAATACTTCAGTTCACAAAATCCCCCCAGTTTATTTCACGATCCCAGATATTCCCATTGCCCCACAAACCTTACTAATCCTGTCCCTCTGAGCGTCACTTTCTGAACTCCCAGTCGAAAGTGACCGACAATTACAGTTCCCACAAACCCTCCAAAACCTACCCTTCTGACATCACCTACCCCACTAGGACAAAGGTAATTTCCGATAACCTCTTATCCCCGTCCACTATGCAAAACATGTAAAAACTCTACCTCTCCCCTTTTCCGACAACAACACTTTGGTACACCACAGAAAAAGGACTAACAACCTGTTCACCTGACATGTCCCGACCCCACTGTCAGGCAAAGGCAGGCAAATGACCTGAATCACACACACCTGACTGCCCTTTCCCTTCCCCACAGGGATAAAAGGTGGAGCCTGAGAGCACAGTACGAGCATGGCAGACAGCACGACGAGCCGATAATCAAGCACGGCAGTTCAAGAGAAGGAGAAAGGCGGCAGGAATCAAGAGGGTGGTAAGGAGAGAAGTGGCCTTGCCCTTTTTTGTCCCAGACCTGCGGAACCTTCGTGGAAGAGAGCCTATGACCGCGAACAATAGCACAAGTGTCTTGCACAGATATCAACGGTACATGGGGCAAGCCTATGCCAATAAGCAGGAGCAAGGGAAGCTCCCACAATCATGGTACCGGCCTTGACTCCAGAGAAGCTGAAAGCAAGCGGTTCATCACAGCCAGTGAGTCGAGGGGAGAAACGATAAGAACCGGGCTGTATTAATTGAGAATTGCAAAGTGGCAAGTTTGAACTAAGGTCAATGAACTATGTAAAAGTGTCAAAGGGAGACCAGCTGCAGAGGGAAACCAGCACCGCGCAGGTGGTAATTCAAGAGACTCTAGTCAATCCCCATCTGAACGAAAATACAGAAAACTAGAGCCCATAGGAGGGCCACCGAAATAGGTCAATGTGGTCATACTGAGGGTCAAGCAAAACCCCTGTACAATCAAAAGAATTTGATCTACAAACTGTGTGAAAGAAACGAAGTTGCATTCCGCAAGCAATTGTGAATGTGAAGTTAGCAAGAGTGAACCCGACCAAGGGATGCTGACGAGATGGGCAAAGTATAAAAGTCCTGAGAAACAGTATGTTGACAGACCTGAACCCGTCCGAGGGATGTCCACTATGAACTTTTTGAAAAGACATTGAGAAACTACGGGAAGAGAAATCCTGCTAAAGAGAAGAGAGGGATCCCAGCCTGATCGAGGGAGACCAGGGGTAAAGCCATCCCCCAAGTAATGGCAGTCAAGAGGGGTCCGAGCCCGATCAAGGGAGATCCAGGGGTGAAGCTATCATCCAAAGTTCATTGAGAAGAAAACTGATATGTAAATTGAGGAGCATGATAAGTGAGGGGTCAGCGCCCAAAAGAGGGGGACCCAGGGGTGAAGCCATCACCCTACGTGAAACTGTGGTTAACAATTGAGAACATGAGGGGTTAGCACTCATAAGAGGGGACCCAGAGGTGAAGCCATCACCCTACATGAAACTGTGGTTAACAATTGAGAAGCGCCAGCGCCCAAAAGAGGGGGACCCGGCAGTGAACCATTATCACCCTAAATTATTTGGTTAAAGGAACTTTTGTTTTATTATTTTGAAGACATCAAGTCCTCGCTGGCAAGAGACATTCAAGTGAAACAAGACTTGGCCATTGACAGCCCCGATAGCTGAAAACTGAACTGTCATCTCGTGCTGGGAAAGCTCAAGAGTGTGCTGTGCTCTACGATCCCACCTTACTCCGTTCTCAAAACGCGGGGAAGGAAGACCCAGGCTAGCGCATCCTGAAGTATTATTTGCAAACACTTCTTTCTTTTCTTGAGAACTATCCCACACCCCTTTTTTGTATTAGTTGTAAGGTTTGGCAATATGTTTCTTAGTATAGGCCCTTTTATTTGACGCAACGCCATACGGACTGCCTTATTTTTCATTTGATGGTTGATGCTTGCTCCCATCTTAGATTTAGATTTAGATTAGGCATTTTTCCAACCTGCATACATCATTAATTGTTCAATAACCACCCTTGAACTGTGATCACTTGTATCTGTCTAACTTGTTGCCACCATGAGTACCTTACATTACCCTTGGCACTGTTGATTTTGCCCAGGGTCGGTCCGAGCCCGACCAAGGAAGAGCCAGGGGTGAAGCCATCACCCAAGTACTGGCAGTCAAGAGGGGTCCTAGCCCGACCAAAGGAGATCCAGGGCTGAAGCTATCATCCAAAGTTCATTGAGAAGAAAACTGATATGTAAATTGAGGAGCATGATAAGTGAGGGGTCAACGCCCAAAACGAGGACCCAGGGGTGAAGCCATCACCCTACGTGAAACTGTGGTTAAGAATTGAGAAAATGAGGGGTCAGCACCCATACGAGGGGGACCCAGAGGTGAAGCATCACCCTGCATAAAACTGTGGTTAACAATTGAGAAGCGCCAGCGCCCAGAAGAGGGGGACCCAGCAGTGAACCATTATCCCCCTAAAGAATTTGGTTAAAGGAACTTTTGTTTTATTATTTTGAAGACATCAGGTCCTCGATGGCAAGAGACATTCAAGTGAAACAAGACTTGGCCATTGACAGCCCTGATAGCTGAAAAATGAACTGTCATCTCCTGCTGGGAAGCTCAAGAGTGTGCTGTGCTCTACTATCCCACCTTACTCCGTGCTCAAAACGAGGGGAAGGAAGACCCAGGCTAGCGCATCCGGAAGTATTATTTGCGAACACTTCTTTCTTTTCTTGAGAACTATCCCACACCCCTTTTTGTATTAGTTGTAAGGTTTGGCAATATGTTTCTTAGTATAGGCCCTTTTATTTGACACAACACCATAAGGACTGCCTTATTTTTCATTTCATGGTTGACGCTTGCTCCCATCTTAGATCTAGGTTTAGATTAGGCATTTTTCCAATCTGCCTACAGCATTCGTTGTTCAATAAACACCATTGAACTGTGATCACCTGTGTCTGTCTAACCTGTTGCCACCATTAGAAACTTACATTACCCTTGGCACTGTTGAGTTTGCGAACACAGCCAAGTAAAGACCACCATTTATCACCCCATGAGGTGGTAACTGGCTGCTACATACACACAACAATATCCCCGATTAGGAGAGCATCAGACGCACATAGGGCAGTGTTAGGCAGAAACCTGTGCACTTCCCTTAGGGACCACTGCAAAAGATTTAAGACTACAGGTGTTTGGCAGTAAACCCACTTGGTAGCAGTCTGTACCACACAGATTCACTTGGTAGCTGTGGCTGAGCAGTCAGACTTCCCTCAAGAAGAGTCAGGCAGTATACAGAGCATACAAAATAGGTACAGAAATACAGTAGCACAACCAACCACTGACCAGAGCTTGGGTGTAAAAGTATATACTTATTTATTTAACACACTCTTATAAAACACAATAGCACTAAATTGGTAAAATAAGTTCAAAACACAATCACTATTATCATATGTACATCCCTGATTACTTGTTGGACAAGTCTTAGTTAAAGGATAGTTCCGGGACTTTTTTTTATTGTCCCTACGGTTCGGCCATGTGTTTTTAAGCATAAATCGGTAGATCGTAGAAAACTTTCCTATGGACCTTACCCGACTTTTCGTCCATTAACGCACTCGAAATCAGCCGCCATTTTGTGATAATCCTATCATTTCCCCCCATCGACCTGGCTCACCTGCGTTTGCGGCACTAAATCATATCCCCCGCCCCTGAAACAGACTTTATCAAAACATTCATATTCCCCGCCTCTATCCGTGACGTGACTGTGCTGCGTAGGCAAACGCGCCCAGGCGTCTTCTACGCGACTCCACACAGAACCCGGAAACCAACACAGATCAGCTCACAACACAGCGCGCCACAATTCGGAATATGAAACTGTACTTTTAAATCAAACCGCAAGATTGTAAATTTGGTAAAGTACATTTATTTGACATCAAATGTTTAGAGAATATTCAGCGATTTGCATTTTTATTTGCTCTCGATCCAAAATAGTTCGTCTTGAGGCAAGCGATGTTCGTGTGCAGTACACAGGGTGTTGGTTTACGATAAAATAAGCTCTTCGGTCGCACTGATAATCGCATGTCTGTTCCAACAACGAGGCACTAGGCCACCACAACGGTATGTATGTTGCATCTAGCCATTAGTACCGCGTAAGGAAATACTTGTACTTGGCGATCGTCCCATAAAATGGTCAGGGTGGTAACGTTGTTCACGCGGAGAAGCAACTGGCAGTTGTAAAAGCCATCCGCCGGTGTCTGGTACTCGTGACACAGAAAATAATGAAGGATGTACCTGTTTTAAAAACATAAAAAATGAAATTAGTCTCACCATCAGATCTTTATTAAAATTATTCATTTTATATATTAGGTCGGGAAATTATTTCATAGCTAGGACAGTGCAACTGGGTATTATACGTAATTTCCAGTAACCCACCCCCTCTCCTTCGCCTTTTTCAGAGCCGCCTGAGCGCCAGTGGACCACTTCGTCACTGATATGATATAATATGGCATTTGCAACGCGCCTATACACAAGTGTTTCAAGGCGTGGCGAGGCAGGGAGGGGGAACAAGGAGAAGACAGACAACGATCCTACTAGGCCAGGTGTCATTCAGATCGCGCAAGTGCAGGGGTAGGGGGAAGGTAAAAGTGCAAGGGGAAGGGGAGGGGGAAGTGGAGTACAAGGTAAGTAGCATAAAATAATAAATACATAGGGCCAGCTGGTGGCGAGTGCAAGGTAAGTGCAGAACAAGTGCTGGGAAGGGGGGGCTGTAGGATACTGAGACAGTCCCCCAGTGCAGGGGTTGACAGGGAGGCAGTGCAGGTGGAGAGTGGAAGGGCCCAGGACCGTGGTCGCAGACAGTGGACCAGTTGTAGCAGGGGAGAGGGAGAGAGAAAGCAGAAGCAAAGAGGAAGGTTTTGAGGTGCTTCCGTAAAAGGAGATGGTTCTCCTCAAGATAGTGCGCGGTACAAAACAATATGCCACATAGAACGAACAAGTACAACTTAACCCGTCTTTAAAGCTACTGTATAGTAATTAAATTGCGGTATAAACTCATCTAAAGAGTTACTTACATTATATTTGCATTTTCCATTGTGTCTGTGCGTAGGGCAGCCCCGAAATACCACTCCTTCTATGCCAACGTTATTTCTTCTAATGAACGAACATTAAATGGCTATCGTTTCTGAAATTTTATTCATTATCGTTTCTTACGTTATTGCACCACACCCCCAAAAAGAAGTCTTTCGGGATGGTCCCGGCCTGTCAAGGTCAAATAACAATAGAACCTTATACTGAGTTGTGGGCCATTCCGGCACCCGAGCAAAAAATCAAAGCAGCTGACCTTCACTTTGAACGAGCACACATTCCTAGTTAGCTACATTCAGTGTAAGGCCATCCCACAGGACTTGAAATTTACACTCCATCTTTGCATTTTGTCTGCGTGCTTTGCAGCCCCAGAGAACCATAAATACGGAGACATTCTATATTTTTTGAAAAATGATTTATATTACTGTTTGGTTTAATTTAATGCGCAAATTAACAAGGTTGGATAGACACATTGCATGTACACTGAGCAATCACTTTTATTTACACAATACATAGCTACACATATTCAATGGGCCTGCGACATGAGGAGACTCGAGAGCAAAGTCACAGGTGACACCCGGGTGGTTCGCACTACTGCACGGTGAAGGGAGGGGCAAGGGTGGAGAGACACATTGCATGTACACTGAGCAATCACTTTTATTTACACATTACATAGATACACATATTCAATGGGCCTGCAACATGAGGAGACTCGAGAGAACAGACAATCAAATTACAATCATTTAAACCGTGATGTGTATTTCTCAATGAGCTCTGCTTTAGGTGGACATGGAACAGAGGCAATGTTGGGTGGCAATGCAGTTGTCCCCTGCACAGGTTCGTTCACAACTCCATGTATGTGCCTATCTAGGACATCAACAATAAGTCTCTCAATAAACTCATATTGCATATCCTCAAACACTGGTTTGATCACCCATTGTTTACTTCTTTTAGTGAAGGCCTTATTGTAGCGAAGCATCCCTAAAGTTCCGGTCGTCCTACTTTGTTGACGGCCAACATTATGGTTATGTGCCAAGACCGCTAGAAGAGTCCGATTTATCATGCCCTCCATGCCAAAATGCAATCGTTTTGGCCTGTACTTTAGGCACATATTGTGGAACACCTCCAAATCTCCTGTGTGGCAGAATTCCGTGAGTCCCCTCAAATCTCTTGTTATAGTTTTATCAAATACAATCTTTTCAATGGCTTTGTGAGTGGGTGATGAAGGAATCAACCACTTCTTCTTCCGTGCCTCCTCTGTGGACAAATGGCCATGTTCACAATTGTGGAAATGTTGGTTTGTGGTCCAGCGGTGAACGTTGCTACAGTGTAGCATTACTGACCGCCATTTTTCCAGTAGAATTTCCAACGACCCTTCACATGTTTTTGAGCTCCACCAAAGATGGTTGCTGATTGACTTGGACCACTGTGAAATACCTTGCATATCTTTTTTTTTACCTGCAGCCGATATTTTTTTATTGATTGTTTTTGCAAGATGCCATACGTCAAATTGGTGATTTATATTTTTGTACTCTTCTCTCATTGTCTTGGCAATTGAAACGTGTCTGTCCGTGGCTATCAGGTCGATCACCATTCCCCGCGATTGTAGTTCTTGCAATGATGCTACAAAGCCAACTTTCTCCATGGCCACTGAGGATGTACTTTGTGACACCTGCACGACCACCGAACTCACAACTTTCTTACTTTCCATGTCCTGAAAGTGGTAGGTGCAGTACTTGGCTGAAAATCCTGGGCTGTCGCACTGTCCATCACCGGCTAGCCTGAACCGTTTGCCCGCGAATGTACTTTCAATAGACATTTTTTCCATTGTCCAAGCTTCGCTAATGGCTGGAAATAGATAATCGGTTTGGTATTTGTAGAACTGAGTTTTCGCAATGAAATGGATTCCCACAAACTGAAAGAAATACTCTAACTTTTTAAAACTTGAACCACTAAAAAGTGCGGCCGCTGCACAAAGTAGATTGCCTGCTGGCAGTTGCCCCAGCATGGGTTGTGCAGACCATGAGAACGGATGATATTGTGTACAGGTGGCATGTATTTTAAGGTTAGTGCCTCGAATTGCATGAGTCACATTAATCAATGGCTCCCCACATACTTCCCCACCAACCGAATGCCCACATTTCATCTTAATAATAATATCAATCAAACAACTATCGAATACAATGAATTTGGCCTCTTTCCTTATACTGTCACTCTGCATCCCAGCTGGTTCGGCCTGTAACGTTGAGGACATGTCACTCACATTAAAGGTACAATCTCTGATATCGTCTTCCGCTATGTTCAGTGATATTGATGGTGTTTCATTGTCGTCCATTTCATTCTCTTCCATTGCAACATCTGTTCCTTCTCCGGCGATGGGAGAATAAAACAATTTCTTCAACTTTCTCGCGGTCTTAGTTTTTGTGGGTGTGGATTCTGTGAATTGATCTCCGACTGCATCCGAACTACTAGGAGGACATTCACTATCAGTGGCTGGTGGTGGTATAGCTCCGTTGTCAATCACTTCATATTCTTCCCATTGGCACGATGCATCTCCAGTCTCAAGTCCCTGGCAAAAGGTTTGACAAGCAACATCTCTCGTTCGTTTCACTGTCTGTGTAGATCTAGTTCGTACACCCACTCGCAACTAGAGGACAGATTGGAAAAGGGATGTTCAGTTTAAACACAACTTACAGTATTGAACTATTAACAGTGAAAAACAACATAATATAGTGACCAGGACACTAACCTTCTTTTGCTTTCTTTTCTTTGAAACTTTCTTGCCTCGAACTTCAACATCTGGACGCTGTTGCTCCGACTCGTGTGTACATGTCTCCACTTCCTCTTGCGCTGCAACGACCATATTTTCATAAGCACATCCATCACGCACTGACGCTCCATCGACTCCCTGAAAAATCGAACTTTCATTAGTATGTATAATAATATTGAAAACACAAAATGTACTTTACTTGGGGACCAATACCCACGTACATCTCAATAGCAAAACACGAATGAACGCATTGTGTAGAACATTCAAACGACAATTATTCACGCATTGTTGATCTAGTTAGATGGAACTGTCAAGATCCATACCTCGGGCTCCGCATAGACTTCCATTGATGATATTATTGAAGATGACGCTTCAGCAACTCCCTGAAACACAGTAATTGCATTAGTATGGTTTTCTATTTTGTTAAAAAGAACATAAACTTTGTGCAGGCGTCAACGGCTCATCTGAATAGACCTGCACAAATGATCAGTTGTCTAAAATAAATAATGGATATCTAAATATGATTCGATTTGCTCGATCGTTGGAAGTGTCACCACCCAGAGATCTGCATCAACTACTAGGGGTGATGTTCTTGTAGAAGAAGCTCCGTCATCTCCCTGAAACATAGTACTTGCGTTAATAAAGAAGGAAGTATAGCGGATGTAATCACGTCATATGATCTCGCTTGATCGAACTGTCAGTATCCATACCTCGAAATGCATAAGAACATCAAGGGACGCTGTAACTGCGGTGCACACTTCTGCAAGCTGTTGCGCCGACCCGTAACTGCATGCTCCCCCTTCTTCTTGGACTAATGCTCCATCGACTCCCTGAAACATAGGACTTTCATTAGTAATGAACACAATATTGAAAAAAGAAGACACATAGGAGGGCGACGACAGAAGGACATATCAATGGCTAAAAACGAAAGAAACATTGTGTGTAACAATCACGCTACAAGAATGCAAGATCTGATGATCTCCATCGATGGAACTGTCCGGAAACGTACCTCGAGCATCTGAGTGACATCAACGGTTGTCGTCAATGCGTTGGACTCCTCAGCATCTCCCTGAAAGACAGTACTTGCATTATTTTGGATAACAATAATTATAACTGAAAACAAAGACTAGAGGACGAGTACTACGGTGTACCATTAGGTAAAATAATTACACGATAAATTAAAACTATTGATTTACATGCCTAAAACAAGTCAGTGGCAGAATAGCTAAGTAAGATTACCCGATAGGCGCTTGAAGTGGCTGATGACTGCAATAACGACACGGATGGAGAATCTTCCGCCTTCATATTGAGTGGATACATAAATGGGGAAATTATTGTTAGCTAATGCTACACACTACCGCAAGGCCGAGAGCTAAATCCGTAAACTTGACTCACCAGTGGAGGGATGTGGACGAATAGAGTGGGAATAGCGGTTGAGAGCAATTTTCGCGTCGCTCGCGGTGTTTTCTTCTTTATTAGCAATGTTGTGGAGTACATGTCTGAGCTAAAGTGCCTGCTGCAGATGCTGTATCGATCACCCCTCTTGTCCGCAAAGACTTCTAGGACTCTACTTTCAAGCTCAGACGGTGGATATCCGCAATATCGGACCCATTCTCTTATCTGATCTATTGTCTTAGGGAAAACATGCATTATAGTACCTTCAGATTTATTATGGGTCTTCGAAGGGCAACCGCCAATGGAACAGGCAGGCATTGTGGAAAGTTCTGAAAAGTAAAGATCAACAATTCTCTATGAATACCAATGTGTTAAAAAATTAAATGACACATAAAAGGTTCAATGCAAAGTTCGTTTTGGTTCTTGGAACTGTACACGTTATTCACATGCGGATAAGTATTTGAATAACTTTAAAAAAATAGAAATATAATTTGACTAAACTCAGAACATGTGACTAGTTCCTTGCATGTACTGTCTTGAACGAAAAGAAAACATGGATGCAATTTGATGACTACTAGCAAATAAATATAAATTAAAAAATTGGACGCAAAATGATTATGGTACATGGCCTTACCTTGACGAACAAACAGTTAGATGCAGGGATCAGAGTAGTTTCTTGTCGTAGAACAGGGAGCAGTTCACAGGTTGCAAACTGATGAGTTTGCTCGAAGTGGTCACGGAAGTTCACAGAGACGAAGAGCAGATAACCAGCACCTTCACGGGTTGACTAGCAAAGCGCAAAGAAGTTCTCATTAGAAATATGAAGAGGGTTATAAAGAATTCGAAACAGGGGTGTGTTTGTGAATGAATGACGTGTATATGTCGTGGCATTATGCGGTTTGCAGGGGGGCGTCCAGCGTGAGGGGGGATGCTTGGCAGGAGACACGGGGTCTGGAGGTAGACATGGGAACAACAACCCATGCTCTATAGACCACTTTGAAGTGTACATGGTCTTTGGCACCTCTTGGCCTTTATCGCTCCCTGACAGCTCCACTTGCCAGCGCAAGTACCCCGGTGCGAACTGCCTTTGATAGGGCGGGGGGTGGATTGGGGCGGTGGTCGTGCAGACAAGACACAGGAAGACTTGTGAATGGAGACACACTTATGTGGATTGCAGGGGGGCGTCCAGCGTGAGGGGGGATGCTTGGCAGGAGACACGGGGTCTGGAGGTAGACATGGGAACAACAACCCATGCTCTATAGACCACTTTGAAGTGTACATGGTCTTTGGCACCTCTTGGCCTTTATCGCTCCCTGACAGCTCCACTTGCCAGCGCAAGTACCCCGGTGCGAACTGCCTTTGATAGGGCGGGGGGTGGATTGGGGCGGTGGTCGTGCAGACAAGACTCGTTTGCCGCAGGGCCTCACCAAGGAGAGGCCATCTAACTGCATGTAAGAGGCAGGCTGCAGGATCTAGTACATGGAAGGCAGGGGGGTGAATTTATAAATACCTCACCCTCCCAGGAGAATATATGGGTGCAGTTCACCCTGGAGACCCTGGATGCCTAGGCAGTTAGCAGCAGGCTGGCCTGTGGTGGCAAGGCGGCACGGGCCAGAGGGGGTCATCTCTGTACCCGGTGCCCAAAAGGATGATTTATTATGATCAACCATATTGATTATTTACCTATAACCATGTTTTGTATCAATAAAATCCAACAGCCTTTTATTGCCAACGCTTGAACAAAGTGGTGTGGTAAGTATTTTTGGGGGAGGAGGCAAGGCCGGGATGGAGACACACTAGATTCATTTAAAAAATCAAAACAACCATTGTTAAAATATATGTTGGGTTTTATTTTAGATCTTAATTTCAATTGAACATAAATAATAAACATTACACATTGTAAAGTTCCGGTTGCAGCACATCCAGGGAAAATCCGCGGTATTGACCACTGTCGCTGGGGAAATGTTGTCTAATGGCAAGTACCGCACAGGCAGGTATTACTCTCCGAACGCGGTGTCCGAGCCTCCCGTGAAGCCACCAAGTGAAGCAACGATAGGCCACCAGCCTGTACCACCTGTGAAAAAGAAAGATGCAAACTGTATTAAAATGACAAAACTTTCTTATCAATGTCGATTCAGGTAAAAAATGTCATTCTGCTTTGAAAAAAATTCTATCTAGAAAATGCACAATATGGAACCAATTTACATGCGTTCGAATGATATGTAGATGTAATTTTATATGTGGGAGACGACCATGAAATAGTAGTGGCATCACTGACATCACAACCAGAGTATACTTACTCGTTACTCGGATTACGCGGACGAACAGTGCCGCGAAGTTCGTGCATAAGCACCATCATCATCCTCAACACGGTCCGTGAGAGGCAGGCTTCCCTGAACTCTGGCAGCTCGGTGATGCATTGCGGACTTGGCTCGCCTTCCGAAATGTAGGCCAAGCACCCGGAATTTTCATGGCAGCAGCAGTTCTCCTCCTCAGTTGGCATTAGCTCGCACCGATTGCACGTGCACCAGGTGGAGACGCCGTCCATGCGACATGGTCCAGGCTCTTCATCCGTTGACTGGTCCTCCCAACTGCCGTCCGAATCCCCATCGTTTTCGCGTGCTTGCCTTTCCATTAGTTCCTCCTCGGTGTACTCGGGCTCCTACATATACGGCATTATTGTAGCCATTGTGTGGTAAAGAAAGTAAAATAATTTACAGAGATGGTACAGGTGTTCACAAGGCCTAGAAGCGGCGAAGGTAGCTGACCAGAGCACAGAAACGAGTCACAGAATACTCAAAGTAACACAGAGAGAGTAATGGAATCGAAAATCTGCTGCTGTGTGTTGTGAAACGGTGTGTTTATACTTATTGAGGAAAGAGGCGTCCTGCCATTTCCATGGCGACACTTCATTAGCTGAGGCGCAGCGATTGTTGACACGAAACGTGCTTTGGCGTTGGGAAATGGGCGGTACGCGTCTGCTGATGTCAGGCTCAGGGGCTGTATTGTGAGATGATCTAAGACCCTGTGTACAGCAAAGGAACATCGCGTGCCTCAAAACGAACTTTTTGGAACGTGAGCAAATAAAAATGCAAATCGCTGAATATTCTCTAAACATTTGATGTCAAATAAATGTACTTTACCAAATTTACAATCTTGCGGTTTGATTTAAAAGTACAGTTTCATATTCCGAATTGTGGCGCGCTGTGTTGTGAGCTGATCTGTGTTGGTTTCCGGGTTCTGTGTGGAGTCGCGTAGAAGACGCCTGGGCGCGTTTGCCTACGCAGCACAGTCACGTCACGGATAGAGGCGGGGAATATGAATGTTTTGATAAAGTCTGTTTCAGGGGCGGGGGATATGATTTAGTGCCGCAAACGCAGGTGAGCCAGGTCGATGGGGGGAAATGATAGGATTATCACAAAATGGCGGCTGATTTCAAGTGCGTTAATGGACGAAAAGTCGGGTAAGGTCCATAGGAAAGTTTTCTACGATCTACCGATTTATGCTTAAAAACACATGGCCGAACCGTAGGGACAATAAAAAAAAAGTCCCGGAACTATCCTTTAACACCACTTATTTCCAGACATAGGTGAGCGCTTAACGTTCAATGCCACTCCAACAAGTTAAATAAAAAGGGAGGGAAAAGCAGAATTATGGAAGCATACACACTAAATACTTTTTAAAGAATCCCAGCAAGTTTAGGAAGGCGCAGTCTACTGGTGAGCAAGGAAGTTTAGGCGCCAGGCCACTTTCAAGGGAGCCGGGCCCAAGATCAGACAGTTACACAGAGTCTTCGAAGTTTGTGGAGGCAGTTCAAAAAAGGTTTAGTTCAGTGCAGAAAAGTTAGCTAAGGTGTCCCAGGCTAACCCAGGTTCGAGAGACGAGGATTTAATACACCCCGTTCAAACGGTTGCAAGGGAAGCCAGGCGGAACACGGTACCTTAAATGGAGAGGATCCTCCAGCGGGGGCAGTTGTTCCTGGCAGCGGGTGCAAGTTGCAGTGTCGTCCAGAGGAAGAGAAGATCTCGTCATGGAGGAAGGATGAAGGTCGTTGCACTCCCAGGGAAGAAACCAGCCGCGGAGTTCTCCGGTACAAAGGTACTACCGTTTCGGTTCGCGGTAGTGGTGAAAACGTGGTATCCTGGTTGCCGGGGTGCTTGGCACAGGCAAGGCGGCCACGAGATGCTCCAGGAAGGCGAAAAGAAGGTAGACTGGTTATCCCCACCAGTCGAAGGAAGAAGACTCTCCGGGCTGGAGATCTCCTCTGTCGTTGGGAAAAGTGGTGAGACGGTTCAGCAGGGCTCTGCCAGTGGTGTCGTCGTTGCAGGCCGGTTCAGCTTTTCCCTCCTCGGATTCTTAGGTCCTGTGGCGACTTCTGAAGTTCCAGTCCCCAAAGCCCTGCTTTTATGCAGCACACCCCCATTCACTCAGCCTAGCTGTCAATCAAACATGCTAAGTGGTGAGCCGGCAGGCTTACCACTTGGGCCAATCACACAAGAGTGCGACTTGAGTTAGCAAGGTAACTCAGCCCAGGGTGGCTAAAACCCCTCCGACACCCCCTGTGGTACCCAGACAGAGTGGCACCACTTTTGGAGGCTTCTGTGGAGAAGCCCGCCAAAAAGTGGAACAAAGGGCTCGACTTGGGTTGGAGTCACAGAAGAGAACACAAACGCCATTTTTTGAATCGAGTTCTGGTGAAAAATACCAACCGGCGAATTAATATTAAATAAATAAACCGGCGGTATGTTCGAGGCTATAAGAATTAAATAATTAAAGTTGGTAGCCTCGAACAATGGGAAAATCCCATAGAGATATATTCGCGGTTGAATATAAAAAGTAGTATCCACTGCCACCAGCCAAAACTCGATCAGGGGGGACGGAGACGTGCCCCCTCGAACAAAAGACCCCGGGGCAATCGAATTGCCCCAACCAGTACGTCCACAATATGATGGTTTGTACTGGTTTCTGTTTATAATTTGGGACTAGCAAAGCCAATGGTGACTTTACATGCCCTGGGAGACAGTAGTCAGTCCCAGGGTATGGAGTCTATGTTGGGGGGTCGCTACGACACCCCTGGGTTACGGCACGGAGGGTGCTGTGTAACCCACATCAAAAAAGCACATGAAACCCTATGGAGTAAAAGAACCCATAGCCCATACAACACATGGAAAGTTAAAGCAACACCTCAAATCATGTCTAAGAGTGGGAGCAAAAGAATCTCACTCTTAGCAGGAGAGAAAAAAATAACCCCAAAAAATCCAGCAAAGCTGCTGGGGGACTCACTAGGTTTGGGAAATTAGCCTTACAGAGAATTCTCCCTAACAGGCAGCAGCTATTCTAGGTGACGAGTTTAAAGACTTTTTGACAACACTAACACAAGCCCTCAAATGTATTTCCCGACCGGTCGCACCACCACGATCAGAACACATAGCAAGCACCAGAGCTGACTCCATGACTGATTCCCCACCCACTCAACCGCTATTGCCAGGAGGCCTCGTCTACGTACATTCCTTTGTCCGCAGGTGGAACATTCCCAGATTCAATGGACCGTTTGAGGTAGTTTATTGTACTCCTCTGGCGGTAAAAGTTAGAGTCTCTGTTACTGGATCCATCTGTCCAACGTTCAGAAGGCATCTCCAAACATTTCACCAGCACTTTAAAAAGACTGGTAGTTTCTTGCTGGTCCCCTACCATCCTGTATGCACCGCTTTTACACTGTGTATGTTGATTGTATATTTGCCTACTATCTCTAAGATACTCGCTCTCTTGCTGTAATGTCAAGCACAATAAACAAAGTTAAAAAAAAAAGAAAAAAAGAAAAGACTGGTGGTGTCCATCTACCTCACATCCCTTCACACTACCATATTGCCCCACCCACCCCAGACCTGTGCACTTGCACTGCTGCTAAAGAAGAAAATATACAGTTACAAATCAGACGTTCTTTTGCGCCTCTCTCGCTCTCTGTCAGGGTTCCATTAGATGTCTCTTCATCTGATCATAAATTGGTCCCGCATAGGAACAAACATTCCAGAATCCACAGTAGAGTGAACAGTTTTCACTCCAAAGCGGGACTCTCTTTAGCTCCTCGGAATCACGGTTCGTCTTTTTACCCGCTCCCTTTCAGGAAACGCTATGGGTTGCCTTGGAGATGCTGGCGCCCTTTGCATTGTTTTCAGGCCTACGACGCTGTGTTATGTGTGCAGTCAGCTGACCGGTATTTAAGCCACGCCCCCGCGCACAGCGGTGCTTCTGAATTTGTAAACTTCCTAAGCTACGCATCTTGTTAGCTTGTCTTCTGGCTCCTTGAATCCCTGGTCTTCTTTGACTTTCCTGCCTTGTTCTTGTCATTGCCTTTGTTTTACCTGCTCATTGCCAGACCCGGAACGGCCACGGACTGCATTTGCCTCATCCTTTAAGTCTTACCTGCTCATTGCTAGACCCGGAACGGCCACGGGCTGCATTTGCCTCATCCTTCAAGTCTTACCTGCTCATTGCTAGACCCGGAACGGCCACGAACTGCATTTGCCTCATCCTTTAAGTCTTACCTGCTCATTGCTAGACCCGGAACGGCCACGGGCTGCATTCGCCTCATCCCTCAAGTCTTACCTGCTCATTGCTAGACCCGGAACGGCCACGGACTGCATTCGCCTCATCCCACAAGTCTTATCTGCTCATTGCTAGACCGGGAACGGCTTCGGACTGCATTCGCCTCCTTCCTCATGTCTTACCCGATTATTGCATACCTCGGAACTTTCACGGACTGCCTTGTCTCATTCCTCACATCTTACCTGTTTGCCAACAACTTTGCTCCAACTACAATCAGTGCTACGTCTTCACTCTCTTACCACCCAAAGTCTTTAAGGAACAGAAAGAACTTTCGCGCATCGGCGCAAGGATCAAAGGACATTAACGCAACAGCGCAAGGATAAATAGACTCCTTAGGCGTCCTCGTGCCGGCGGGAATAGGAAACAGGACATTGTGTTTCCAGGACTACCACTTCATTCCCCAAATTGCATCTGCTGTTTCTACCCAGACCACTCAATTGGTAAGCACATAAAGTTTGGTTCTTCCTTTTTTCTTACTCTTCTGTCCTCCTGGTAACAGTTACCTTTCTTGTTTTCAGGATACTCACCAATCTTGCTTGGAACTATTCAGTTCCATTCTGATTCTCTTGCTTGTCAGTATCAGTTCTTCACCTTGTTTTGGGATTACAGTGCCTTAAGCCAAATGTTAATACTTGGTTAATTTTTCTTGCAGCCAGCTGTCTGAGTACCAGCATGTACCAATAGTTTCGGGCAATACTCACCTCAATCTGTCCTTTTGTACTCTGTATATTGTCAGAAAGACTCAATTCCATCACAACGTGTCAGGCCACCACTACTGGATTCAGTCCTTGGGAACCTAACATATTCAGAAGCCTTCAAACATGGAAGAAGCCGCGGATCATTTAGCGGCTTTATCCAAAGTGGTGGCTGACCTCAGAGCCGATATGACAGCAGCACATGATGCTACTCAACGTCGTATCAATGAGTTACATGCTGGCTTGCAGTCAGGAGCTGGAGCACCTAGTCCTGGAGCAGATTCAGCTTCAGGAAGGGTTCAATCGAGAACGGACTCAAGTCCTGTCTACATGACAGCACAGTTTCCGTTGGCTCCTCCAGAAAGGTTCCTAGGGGATCCTAAGACCTTTCGAACATTCATTAATCAGTGCTGGTTACATTTCCTGTGTAGGCCTGCCTCCTTTCCGGATGCTACTACAAAGGCGGTTTTTGTTTTGTCTAACCTTGGGGGTACTGCTGCAGTATGGGCCAATCCCCTGCTGGAATAGAGTAGCCCGCTTCTGTATGATTGTGAGGCACTGATTACACTATGACCCGTGTTTTTGATACCAGATATAAATCACAGGCAACGGACCTGGAATTGCTTTTTTTACAACAAAAAGACAAACCTTTTTTGGAGTACTTGGCAAAATCTAACCAGCTAGTTGCAGAAACTGATTGGCCAGATGAAAAGAAAGCTGCCTTGTTCTATAAAGGTCTTTAAGAGAGTTTAAAGGATGTTCTAGCAACGGTACTGGTTGTGCCTAGTGGTTTACCAGAACTGGTTGACCTTGTGTTGCAAAATGACGCCCGCAAGGCAGAACGAAAGGGTGAACTAAGAGCCACCTCAGCCGTTCTGCCTGTGTTGACTCCTGTTTCAACCTCCTAGCCAATGCAGATTGGTGCAATTCGAGGTCCACTCACTCCCTCAGAAAGGGAGCTCCGAAGGGCCAATCATTTATGTTTCTATTGTGGTTTGTCTGGGCATTTTTTTAAACTTTGTCCCAAGAAACCAAAGAAGGCGGGAAACGCCAAAGCTCGACAATAGACGGGGTCCCTTTGTCGAGTCAAGTTGTCATGGCCCCAGATCCTTGGTTCCTTTCTCAGTCTTGGCTCCCTTGTCTTCTACATCTGAGACAACCTGGTCTGTTGAACCCATTCTTGATTCAGGTGCAACTGGTAATTATGTGGATGCACAATTTGTACGTGATCATTTCATTCCATTGATTTCCAAGAAAACACCAGAGTTAGTTAATCAGTGGACGGTACATCGCTGATTTCTGGTTTGGTGACGGAACAAACTATTGACCTTGTGTTATCCATTGGTGACAATCATTCAGAGATCATCCATTTTGATGTTATTTCAGCTCCCCAACTCAAGCAGATTCTTGGTCTGCCATGGTTAACTAAACACGATCCTACCATCGATTGGATGTCTCGTTCAGTTGAATTTACTTCGGACCATTGTCAGAGGTTTTGTCATGTATCCAAGGTGGAATCCGGAAATCCTAGTTCCTTGCTCCTGGATACAGCATTTACGATTGGGGCGATCACTACAGAGCTCCTTCCTAAAGAATATGATTCTTTTAGGGACGTTTTTGATAAAAAGGCGGCAGAAAAACTACCTCTGCATCGTCCTTATGATTGCTCGATTGAACTACTGGCAGAGACCCATATTCCTTCTGGTAGAATCTATTCACTTACGCAAAAGGAGGATGTAGTGCTAAAAGAGTATTTAGATGAAGCACTCAGGACGGGATTCATCCGTCCCTCTAGGTCTCCAGCAGCATCACCTCTTTTCTTCGTCCCCAAGAAAGAGGGAGACCTACGCCCCTGTATCGATTACAGAGAACTGAACACAATCCCAGTCCGGAATCAGTACCCTATTCCGTTGATAACAGTCCTGTTGGATGAACTGGGTTCTTCCAAGTTTTTTACCAAACTTGGTTTAAGGGGAGCCTATAATCTGGTGAGGATCAGAGAAGGCGACAAATGGAAAACGGCCTTTAAGACAAAATACAGACTTTTTGAATACTTGGTTATGCTATTCGGTCTATGTAATGCCCCAGCTACGTTCCAGTATTTCATCAATGATGTGTTCAAGGATTTACTGGACCAGTTCATGGTTATCTATCTTGATGATATCCTCATTTATTCCTCTACATACAAAGAACATGTCCAACACGTCTCCACTGTTTTACAGAGGCTGTGTGAAAACAGTCTCTATGCCAAACTGGAGAAGTGTGTCTTTCATGCTGATCAGGTTGAATTCCTAGGATACGATATCACCAGTGAGGGTGTTAAGATGAGCAATAATAAGGTCAGAGCGATCTTGGACTGGCCTGTCCCGAATAATGTAAAGTCCCTTCAGTCCTTTTTAGGGTTTGCACATTTTTACAGGCGGTTCATACCCTCCTTTTCTGCTATCGCAGCTCCCTTGACTGCACTAACCAGCTCCAAGTCTCGCTTTGTGTGGTCTGATCAAGCCCAAGAAGTTTTTGATACGCTTAAGTCCACGTTTACTTCAGCCCCGGTGCTACAGCATCCGGATCAAAAACGTCCATTTGTTGTTGAAGCTGATGCCTCTGATTTGGCTGTGGGGGCTGTTCTGTCCCAGAGATGTGAGGATACTGGTCTTCTACATCCCGTGGCCTATCATTCTAGAAAACTTACCAAGTACAAGATGAATTATACTATCACGGAGCGTGAACTACTGGCATTACGTGATGCATTCCTAGTGTGGATGCACCATCTATTGGGTACTGTTACACCAGTACAGGTCTTCACCGACCACCGTAATCTTCTTGCTCTTAAATCAGTATGTTGTACCACCGCACGCCACACACGTTGGCATGAATTCTTCTCAATGTACAACTTTCAGATCACCTACTGTCCTGGCAGTTTACATTCTAAGGCAGATGCCTTATCCAGATTGAATGACTGTGGACAGCCGCCTCTAAGGGAAGGGAAGGTTTTACAGCCGTCGTTTGTCATCTGTTCTTGTACTGTTGATTCTTCTTTGAAGGGTTTGATTAAATCCTGGATGGCGACTAGTCCTCCTGAACTCCATGACCATGAGATGGAAGTCATCAATTCCATGCCATATGTACAAGGATGGCTACACCTCCCTACATCTGAAACCCGTGTTTTGGCTCTGCAGTGGTGTCATGATGCTTTAATGGCTGCACATCCGGGGAGACGCAAGACTCTTGAACTATTAAAACAATGGGCATTCTGGACTACGATGTCTAAAGATGTTTCGGATTACATCAGGAATTGCCCTATTTATGCTCAGTGCAAAGGTACGGTTTCCAAGCCAATGGGATTGATTCATCCTATGCCCATCCCGAAGAAACCTTGGCTAATGATCTCAATGGACTTTGTGGTAGAATTACCTCTTGTCGGAGGTTGTGATAACATATGGGTGGTCGTTGATTACTTTTCTAAGATGGCCTTGTTTGTAGCCTGCCAGAGCATACCCTCTGCTCCCGTCCTAGCGGAATTGTTCCTGCAGAACGTTTTCCGTTGTTTTGGGCTACCAGAGATCATCATTACTGATCATGGTTCACAATTTACCTCCCGTTTCTGGCGTCATCTAGTCACTGCTTTGGGTATAGATGGACGGTATTCCACGGCCTATCCTCCTGAAACAGAGGGGCAAACAGAAAGGGCAAATGCCACCATGGAACAATTCTTACGCTGTCTAATCGCTCAGCATCAAGAGTCATGGTTAAACGTATTGGGAGCAGCAGAATATGCAAACAATAATTCAGTCCATTCGTCTACTGGTATCATGTTACGCTCACCTGGACCCCACAGGGGTATCGATCGGACCCTTCAACGTGATGCGTAGTGCAGAGATGACTGGCCCGCCTAGTCTTGTCTGCTGGACCCGAAGAAGTATTTTCCTGCAAGTGGAGACAGGGATTAACCACCTATGGGTTTTAGTGATGGCCTCCCAACTGTTCTCGCTCTCCCCCACTAATCACGTCCGATATCCCCTTAGTAACCTCACCTTATGTTCGTAAAAGATGAGCTCTCCATCCTACGTGTCTTGCAGGGGCGCGTAGATACCAGTTACTTCACTGGTTTGAAGGAGTTGGGAGAGTTCCGGTAAGTATTGACTCTGAAGTCCCTGGCGGGATTGGTAAGTATCAAGTTCAAAGAGTTCATTGTGCCCGATGTTCACTCTTGTCCCCTTCCTTCCTGAAGTTGCAACTGAGTTCGTGAGAAGAAGGTCTCGTAGCTGCTGCTGGCGTTCAGGTAAGAGTCTGTGTTACCCAACGCTGTCCGGTAACTATTGCATGCGTTAACGTGTTGTTTTACTCCCTCTTTACAGATGCGGCATATGAAAATGTGGAGAGTTATGGAATAATACCGCCGGTGGTAAATCAGGTAAGTCTATGGTGGTAAGAGGTTGTATTTGTTGATTTCCTTGGCTCACCTTGTTTTTTCTTGTGTCCCCTAGGTGCCAGATTACGGCGAAGAAATGATGGAGACAGTGCCGGATCGAAAGATGCTGTGAGAACTGGTGAATATGGCGCCGTGCTGGAGCTGGCGAAGCGACGCGTGCAGGACTGATGTACTTTCCAGGTCCTGAGATGAAATGGTTCCGGAATTAGGTGAGGAATTTGAAATAAGTTTGTTTTCTAACATTGTCCTTTTCTTTCTCTTTATTCTAGGAGCTCCAGATTCGAGGCGGGCGTGGCAGAAGACTGGGTGCTGGCTGCAGGCACACGGACGTGGCAGAAGACTGGATGCTGGCTGCAGGCACGGTGAGCGTCACGCTGCTGGATGCAGAATAACGCGAAGCATGTCCTGCTGTTCGGGTGTGGTTTAAATAGCCTCCAAAGTAGTTCCAGGTAAGAAGTTCCCTAGAGCCACGTCCGAGTAAAAAATAGTCCCTGTAACAAAATAGTCCCATCCAGGCCTCATGTAGTCTTGGACTCTTTTGCAGCATGGTCTGCATCAGGTAAGTAAAGTCTATGAGCCTGGCGCCTATGGCGCCAGGACTGATTTCTATGATGAGCCTGGCGCCTAAGGCACCAGGACTGAACCCAGACAGCCCCTAACTGGGGCTGCTGAGGTTTAAACAAATGTCTGGATGCCTGCTCCCGGAGCTGAGGGCCTTGGTCCTGATGCCCGGTGGTAGGCATCATGACAGCACTCCCCCCCCAAGGCCCCTCCTAAAGTTGTTCTTCCCCCTGGCCCCAGTTTGTCTAGGAAGTTCCGATGGAATCTTTTCACCAACCGAGGTGCATGAACGTGGTCGCTAGGCTCCCATGATCTTTCTTGTGGTCCGTAGCCCTTCCAATCGATCAAATAAAAAAGTTTTGATTTAATCATCTTGGAGTCCAGGATATTTTTTACGTCGAATTCAGGTTCTCCATCTATCAAGATGGGGTCAGGTGGTTTGGTTAATGTTGTCCTTGGTTGAACTGGTTTTAGAAGTGAAACATGAAAGACAGGATGAATTCGTATATTAGAGGGTAATTCCAATTTGACGGCCACCGGGTTGATAATGGCCTTAATGGTGTAAGGTCCCAAATATCTAGGATTAAAAGTCTGAGTTCCCTTCAGAGGTATATGTTTGTAGCCAGCCAAACTTGATCCCCAATCTGGTATTGTGGAGTTTCACTTCTATGTTGATCAGCATTTTTCTTGTATTTCTCTTTTGCTTGTTTCAAATGTTCTGTGGCTTCCTTAAAGGCTTGTGTAATAGTAGAGTGCAAATGACTAACTACGGGCATTTCTAAGTGCTGAGGCGAATCGAGTTCTGAGGTTCGAGGGTGATGTCCATATATGGTATAAAAAGGGCTTTGTCCGGTTCCTGAATGTACAGAGTTATTGTATGCGTACTCGGAAATCAATAAAATACCTTTCCAATTGCTTTCGGTCTGGTGTAGCATGCAGCGTAGGTACTGTTCAAGGGTCTGGTTGGTCCTTTCCGTCTGACCATCGGTCTGGGGATGGTGACTTGTTGATAGCCTCACGTCGATTTGTGCCAGTTGACAACATTTCTTCCAAAAATGCGAGATAAATTGACTACCTCGGTCAGAAACCAATACGGAAGGGAATCCGTGTAATCGAACAATGTTTTCAAGGAACTCCTTGGCCAGAATCGAAGCAGAAGGTAACCCCTTTAAAGGAATAAAGTGGGCCATCTTGGAAAAAAGATAATCCATTACATGGAGGTAGATCTGTAATAAAGTCTAAAGACAAGGTGTGCCATGGTGTAGGTGGAATATCCAAAGGTTGTAAAAGGCCAGCAGGTTTTTTCTTCTGGCTTTTGTTTTGGGCGCAAATGCCACAAGACATCACAAATGACTTTACATCTTTTCGCCAAGTGGGCCACCAGAACTGTCTCTTAATTTTTGCTTCAGTTTTTGCGATACCTGGGTGCCCTTCCATCAGGGTGTCATGGTAATTGGAGATGACTAGTTCTTGTATTTCCTTGTGTGGTAGAAATAGTCGTCCTTGATAGTAAGGTAGGTCATTGATGACTGAGTAGTCCGGGCCTTTCTTTACCCAGTCCTGCAGGGTTGCTGGATCGAAGAGTTGTTGGATTTTTGAATGAATATCTTCTAGTGTCTGTAGAGTAGTTATGCCAAGAATTCTTTGCTCGGGAATTATTGGCACCGGTTCCGGGTTTGCATATGCTTCTCCCATCCCTATTCGGGATAAGGCATCTGCTTTGCCATTTGTGCAGCCTTATCGATAAGTGATCACGAAATCGAATTCGGCAAATAACAATGCCCAATCGAAGTTGTCGCGATGATTGGGCTTCGGATGTTTTTAAATACTGCAGGTTCTGGTGATCGGTGATTACGGTAATAGTATGCCTGGCACCAAGAAGATAGTGCCACCAAGCCTTAAAGGCGGATTTGATGGCTAATAGCTTTTTATCGGTAACCGCATAGTTTAACTCAGATGCTGAGAACTTTCTGGTCCAAAACGCTACTGGGTGAAGTTGACCGGTTTCAGGATCCTTCTGGGACAGGACAGCTCCCATGGCTAAACTGGATGCATCAGTTTCTACTATGTATGGAAGCTCAGGTCGTGGATGCTTTAAGACAGGTGCTGATGTGAATTTCGCTTTCAGCTCTTGGAAGGCCTTTTCAGCCTCTTTGGTCCACAAGAAGCGTTTGTTTTTTCGCAAAAGTGCTGTGATGGGGTGTACAACATGGGAGAAGTCCGGAATGAATCTGTGGTAGAAATTAGCAAATCCGAGCATGCTTTGTACCCCTTTGACTGAACTGGGTGATGGCCACTTGAGAATTGCATCCACCTTTCGAGAGTCCATTCGGACTCCTTTAGAGTCAGGATAAATCCAAGAAATTCAACTTCCGTAGCATGAAAAACACATTTTTCCAATTTTGCATATAACTTGTGCTGGCGTAGTTTCTCAAGGACTGCACGCACGTGCTGAACATGGTCTGATTCTGAGGAGGAGTACACTAGAATATCATCTATGTATACGACAACACAGACGTCAATGAGTTCACGACGGACATCGTTCATAAAATACTGGAAGGCTGCTCTTGCATTGCACAACCCGAAGGGCATCACCTGATATTCGAATAATCCGTACTTGGTGCGGAAGGCAGTCTTCCATTCGTCGCCTTTCTTGACATGTACCAGATGATATGCCCCTCGGAGATCTAACTTAGTGTAGATACAAGCATCCTTTACTTGGTCTAGTAATTCGGGGATCAGAGGCAATGGGTATCGGTTTTTTACCGTAATCTGATTTAATGCACGGTAATCTATGCACGTTCTAAGGTCACCTTCCTTTTTTGGCACGAAGAATAAAGCTGAGGATGCAGGAGACTTGGAGGGACGAATAAAGCCATTAGCAAGGTATTGGTCCAAGTATTGCCGTAGGTGACGATTTTCAGGTTCTGTGAGGGCGTAGATTCTACTGCATGGGGGTTGTGCACCGGGTAGGAGGTCGATTTGACAATCGTATGATCTGTGAGGAGGTAATGTATTGGCCTGTTCTTTTTGAAAAACATCCTGAAATTCTTGGTATTCCTGAGGTAACTGCACGATTGGGTTAACAACTGTAGCCAAGCCTTTGTTCAAAGTTTTCTCTGGGTAACAGGTGTGTGCACAATCTGGGAAGGTTATTCTCTTCTCTCACCAATCTATACAAGGATTATGTGTTTCCAACCATGGCATCCCCAGTATTATCTGGAACTGTGGGGCTTTGATTAGATCAAACACAATAGTCTCTCGATGCCCATCTTGACTCAACAGTGTCATCTCTGTAGTGGAATGAGTTACAGGCCCCCAGGCAATCTCAGTTCCATCAACTGTGGTGATGACATCCGAAGTGGTCTTTTTGCAAAGAGGTAGATTCATCCTTGACACCAATTTGTGGTCCATATAGTTTCCTACGGCCCCGCTATCTATGTATGCCCTTACTGCGTGCATACGCGATGGCTGCCTGGGATCAAGTGGGACCATTGGGATGATCAGATGCAAGGTCTGAGTGTCCTTCTTTAAGCTCGGCAAGCGGACCTCTATGCTTGTCGGGCGTGGTCGTTTCCCGAATCAGGCTCTATGTGGCTTGTATCAGCAACTCCTACCACCTTCTTGGGTGGTTTTGTAGGGCAATCCCATAGAAAATGTCCTGAGGTTCCACAGTACAGACACAACTGCATCTGTTGTCTTCTTTCTCTTTCCTTTTGAGTTAAGGGTCCTTTAACCCCCCCGATCTGCATAGGTTCAGATGCATCTGTTCCTTTGGGGGCAACGTTGGGTTTAACCAATACCCGGTTCTCGAACTTAGCTCGATCAGTCTTTCGGTTCTGAAGTCGGTGGTCTAGCTGGACCACTAAGTCTATAAATTCTGTGCAATCCTGAGGTGGGTTCACAACTTGAGCCAAGACATCTTTGAGTTCTCCCCGAAGTCCACGATGATACAATGTAATTCGTTTTTCCTCCAGCCACCCGGTTTCCACCACCAACCTATTGAAGGTTGCAATATGGGTTAGCAGATCCTGGTTACCTTGTCGTAAGGATAAAAGTTTGTTGTCCAGGGGTTGACCCTGTGAGTGACTGACGATGTCATGATGCCTACCCCCGGGCATCCGGATCAAGCCCATCAGCCCCGGGAGCAGGCATCCAGACATTTACAGAAACCCCAGCAGCCCCAGCTAGGGGCTGTCTAGGTTCAGTCCTGGCGCCATAGGCACCAGGCTCATAATAAAAATCAGTCCTGGCGCCATAGGCGCCAGGCTCATAGACATTACTTACCTCATGCAGACCATGCTGCAAATAAATCCAAGCCAACGTGAGGCCTGGATGGGACTATTTTACTACAGGGACTATTTTTTACTCGGGTGTGGTCCTGGGGAACTTCTTTCCTGGGACTACTTTGGAGGCTATTTAAACCACGCCCGAACAGCAGCACATGCTTCGTGTTATTCTGCATCCAGCAGCGTGACTCTCACCGTGCCTGCAGCCAGCATCCAGTCTTCTGCCACGCCTGCGTGCCTGCAGCCAGCATCCAGTCTTCTGCCACGCCCGCCTCGAATCCGGAGCTCCTAGAATAAAGAGAAAGAAAAGGACAAGGTTAGAAAACAAACTTATTTCAAATTCCTCACCTGATTCCGGATCCATTTCATCTCCCGACCTGCAAAGTACATCAGTCCTGCACGCGTCACTTCGCCAGCTCCAGCACGGCGCCATACTCACTAGTTCTCACAGCATTTTTCGATCCGGCGCTGTCTCCATCATTTCTTCGCCGTACTCCGGCACCTAGGGGCACAAGTATAACAAGGTGAGCCAAGGGAATCAACAAATACCTCTTACCACCATAGACTTACCTGATTTACCACCGGCGGTATTATTCTCCATATCTTCATATGCCGCATCTGTAAAGAGGGAGAAAAACAACACGTTAACGCATGCAATAGTTAACGGACAGCGTTGGGTAACACAGACTCTTACCTGAACGCCAGCAGCAGCTACAAGACCTTCTTCTCACGAACTCAGTTGCAACTTAAGGAAGGAAGGGGACAAGAGTGAACATCGGGCACATTGAACTCTTTGAACTTTATACTTACCAATCCCGCCTGGGACTTCAGAGTCAATGCTTACCGGAACTCTCCCAACGCCTTCAAACCAGTGAAGTAACTGGTATATACGCGCCCCTGCAAGACACGCAGGATGTAGAGCTCATCTTTTACAAACATAAGGTGAGGTTTCTAAGGGGATATCGGAGGTGATTAGTGGGGGAGAGCGAGAACAGTTGGGAGGCCATCACTAAAACCCACAGGTGGCTGCTAATCCCTGTCTCCACTTGCAGGAAAATACTTCTTCGGGTCCAACAGACAAGACTAGGCGGGCCAGTCCAGACAGTCATCTCTGCACTACGCATCACGTTGACGGAGACCGCAGCTGTCCGGGTCCGATCGACACCTCTGTGGGGTCCAGGTGAGCGTAACAGAACACGAAGCCTTTCTCAAAATATCCACCCGGGTGTTATGGAAACCTCGGAAACTGACCAACTGGCCCAATTATTGGGGGAACTTAGGGCGGAATTACATGCCGCTCACCAAGAGACTAATGCCCTCAGGAGAGAACTGATTGTCTCAAAGGAGCACACTGATGATCTGGCTAGGCAACTACTGCAAAACCAAGCTGGGCAAACGCCCCTACCTGGATATGGGGGAAAACCAACCCCCGTTTCATCAAGCAATCCTGTGCAAGTGGTTTTACCAGGAAATATTCCGTTAGCTCCACCCGAACGCTTTGCTGGGGACCCCAAAAGGTTCGTCGTGTTTATGAACCAATGCCGCTTGCACTTTTTATGCAGACGAGGAGCCTTTCCAAATGACCAAGCCAAAGTAGCCTTTGTATTGTCATATCTTAGTGGCAGCGCAGCGGATTGGTCCATTCCGTTAGTCAACCAGGATGATCCTCTTCTCCGGGATTTTCAGGATTTTCAAAGGAGCATGGAAAAACTATTCGCCAGACACTCACAGGGTCAAGCCCTGGACAACAAACTTTTATCCTTACGACAGGGTAACCAGGATCTGCTAACCTATATTGCAACCTTCAATAGGTTGGTGGTGGAAACAGGGTGGCCGGAGGAAAAACGAATTACATTGTTTCATCGTGGACTTCGGGGAGAACTCAAAGACGTCTTGGCTCAAGTTGTGAACCCACCTCAGGATTGCAGAATTTATAGACCTAGTGGTCCAGCTAGACCACCGACTTCAGAACCGAAGACTGATCGAGCTAAGTTTGAGAATCGGGTATTGGTTAAACCCAACGTTGCCCCCAAAGGAACAGATGCATCTGAACCTATGCTGATCGGGGGGTTAAAGGACCCTTAACTCAAAAGGAAAGAGAAAGAAGACGACAGATGCTGATGTGTCTGTACTGTGGAACCTCAGGACATTTTCTACGGGATTGCCCTACAAAACCACCCAAGAAGGTGGTAGGAGTTGCTGATAAAAGCCACATAGAGCCTGATTCGGGAAACGACCACGCCCGACAAGCGTAGAGGTCCGCTTGCCGAGCTTAAAGAAGGACACTCAGACCTCACATCTGATCATCCCAATGGTCCTACTTGATCCCAGGCAGCCATCACGTATGCACTCAGTAAGGGCATACATAGATAGCGGGGCCGTAGGAAACTATATGGACCACGAATTGGTGTCAAGGATGAATCTACCTCTTTGCAAAAAGACCACTTCGGATGTCATCACCACAGTTGATGGAACTGAGATTGCCTCAGGGCCTGTAACTCATTCCACTACAGAGATGACACTGTTGAGTCAAGATGGGCATCGAGAGACTATTGTGTTTGATCTAATCAAAGCCCCACAGTTCAAGATAATACTGGGGATGCCATGGTTGGAAACACATAATCCTTGTATAGAATGGCGAGAGAAGAGAATAACGTTCCTGGATTGTGCACACACCTATTACCCGGAGAAAACTTTGAACAAAGGCCTGGCTACAGTCGTTAACCCAATCGTGCAGTCACCTCAGGAATACCAAGAATTTCAGGATGTTCTTCAAAAAGAACAGGCCAATACATTACCTCCTCATAGATCATACGATTGTCAAATTGACCTCCTACCCGGTGCACAACCCCCATGCAGTAGAATCTATGCCCTCACGGAAACTGAAAATCTTCACCTACGGCAATACTTGGACCAATACCTTGCTAATGGCTTTATTCGTCCTTCCAAGTCTCCTGCATCCTCAGCTTTATTCTTCGTGCCAAAAAAGGAAGGTGACCTTAGAACGTGCATAGATTACCGTGCATTCGCCAGCATCAGCACGGTGCCATACTCACCAGTTCTCACAGCATCTTTCGATCCGGCACTGTCTCCATCATTTCTTCATCGTACTCCGGCACCTAGGGGCACAAGAATAACAAGATGAGCCAAGGGAATCAACAAATACCTCTTACCACCATAGACTTACCTGATTTACCACCGGCTGTATTATTCTCCATATCTTCATATGCAGCATCTGTAAAGAGGGAGAAAAACAACACGTTAACGTATGTAATAGTTACCGTACAGCGTTGGGTAACACAGACTCTTACCTGAACGCCAGCAGCAGCTACGAGACCTTCTTCTCATGAACTCAGTTGCAACTTAAGGAAGGAAGGGGACAAGAGTGAACATCGGGCACATTGAACTCTTTGAACTTGATACTTACCAATCCCGCCTGGGACTTCAGAGTCAATGCTTACCGGAACTCTCCCAACGCCTTCAAACCAGTGAAGTAACTGGTATCTACGCGCCCCTGCAAGACACGCAGGATGGAGAGCTCATCTTTTACAAACATAAGGTGAGGTTACTAAGGGGATATCGTAGGTTATTAGTGGGGGAGAACGAGAACAGTAGCGAGGCCATCACTAAAACCCACAGGTGGCTAATCCCTGTCTCCACTTGCAGGAAAATACTTCTTCGGGTCCAGCAGACAAGACTAGGCGGGCCAGTCCAGACAGTCATCTCTGCGCTACGCATCACGTTGACGGAGACTGCAGCTGTCCGGGTCCGATCGACACCCCTGTAGGGTCCAGGAACAAACATTCCAAAATCCACAGTAGAGTGAACAGTTTTCACTCCAAAGCGGGACTCTCTTTAGCTCCTCGTAATCATGGTTCGTCTTTTTACCCGCTCCCTTTCAGGAAACGCTACGGGTTGCCTTGGAGACGCTGGCGCCCTTTGCATTCAAGTAGGTTTTCAGGCCTACGATGCCGTGTTATGCATGCGGTCAGCTGACCGGTATTTAAGCCTCTGAATTTGTAAACTTCCTAAGCTATGCATCTTGTTACCTTGTCTTCTGGCTCCTTGAATCCCTGGTCTTCTTTGTGACTTTCCTGCCTTGTTCTCGTCATTGCCTTCGTTTTACCTGCTCATTGCCAGACCCAGAACGGCCACGGACTGCTTTCACCTCATCCTTCAAGTCTTACCCGCTCATTGTCAGACCCGGAACAGCCACGGACTGCATTCGCCTCATCCCTCAAGTCTTACCTGCTCAGAACGGCCATGGACTGCATTCGCCTCATCCCACAAGTCTTACCTGCTCATTGCTGGACCTGGAACAGCCACAGACTGCATTTGCCTCATCCCACATGTCTTACCTGCTCATTGCTAGACCCAGAACGGCTTCGGACTGCATTCGCCTCATTCCTCACGTCTTACCTGATTATTGCATACCTCGGAACTTTCACGGACTGCGTTGTCTCATTTCTCACGTCTTACCTGTTTGCCAAGAACGAAGTCTTTTGGATTGCTCCAACTACAATCAGTGCTACGTCTTCACTCTCTTACCACCCAAAGACTTTAAGGAACAGAAAGAACTTTCGCGCATCGGCGCAAGGATCAAAGGACATTAGCGCATTGGCGCAAGGATCAATAGACCCCTTAGGCGTCCTCGTGCCGGCGGGAATAGGAAACAGGACATTGTGTTTCCAGGACTACCACTTAATTCCCCAAATTACATCTTCTGTTTCTACCCAGACCACTCAATTGGTAAGAACATACAGTTTGGTTCTTCCTTTTTTCTTACTCTTCTGTCCTCCTGGTAACAGTTACCTTTCTTGTTTTCAGGATACTCACCAATCTAGCTTGGAACTATTGAGTCCCATTTTGATTCTCTTGCTTGTCAGTATCAGTTCTTCACCTTGCTTTGAGATTACAGTGCCTTAAGCCAAATGTTAATACTTGGTTAATTTTTCTTGCAGCCAGCTGTCTGAGTACTAGGGTGTACCAATATTTTTTTGGGCAATACTCACCTCAATCTGTCCTTTTGTACTCTTGAGGGGTATATTGTCAGACTCAATTGCCTCACGACATGTCAAGCCACCACTACTGGATTTAGCCCTTGGGCCCTAACTCTCTCTCTCTCTCTCTTTCTTCTCAAGCAAGAGAAGTCCAATCATATAACAATAACGGATCCATCCCCAACACTGGAGGAAGAAGTGATTGGGAGCAATGAAGATTACCTATAGACACAACATAGGGATAAAAAGGGAGATCTACCTTCTGACACATTTGAATTTTCCCATTAATAGAGTCAGGCAAGGTCAGGCACATTCCCCTAGTTGTGCACACCTGACTGACTCCAATTGACTCTGACATGCAATATAAAAGGGTGGTTCTGCCAGAGTCCGAGAGCGAGCTGGGGAAGTTGACTGGGCCAGAGGAGCCAAGGAGAAGAAGGCTGCAGAAAGAGGAGCCCCGAGGAACCGGTGGAGTGCACTGCGCTGCAACGCTCCCCCGGAATGTGTGAGGGGCTGCTGCATGGCGAGGGAGATGTGTCCCCAAGAAGCCAGAGCGGAACGGAAGGCAGTCTGTTGGACTTTTTTAGACCAGTGCTCGTTCCCCTGGGACATGTGCCGGTCCCAGGGGAATCTGAGGGGCAGGTGGTGAGACCCTGACCTCGACCCAAGAACCCCTTTACCTGCTCGCCAGCGCAACGCTACTATTGCTAAGTTTCGTGAGCCAGAATGAAACTCCGTAGCATGAGGGTGGCTGAAGCGGCAGCAGGAGCAGTGAGAAAGCAAACAGCCCGGTGAGTGAACGCTGGTTGAGAATGGTGAACAGCCCTGTGAGTGAATGCAGGAAAAAGAAAAGCAAAGCAAGAAAAGGGAAAAAGGCAAAGCAAAGTAAGCGAAAGCAAAGTGAAGAAAGCAAAGCAAGCGAAAGCTGAAAAAGCGGAAAGAAAGCAAAGCAAAATAAAAGAAAAGGGCGCTATAGGCATGGAACTACAGAGAGACAGAGCAAGTGCGCTGACGGCACGGACACAGCCAAGGGTGGATGTGAATTACCCGAAAGTGATGAAAAAGGGTGCAAGTGACCCGAAACCGAGAAAGACAGTAAAGAAACAGAGAAAAAGAAACAGGCCAACTAAAAGAGGGTCCAGGCGACCCGAAATAAATGCAGAGTGCAAGAGGCATGTACATGAGAAAATAAAGGTGCAAGAGAGCACAATGAGAAAATGAAGGTTCAAGAGAGAACAATGAAATTAAAGATAGGTGTGCAAGAGGCACAGGAAGGTGAAAAGTAGGTGCAAGTGTGCATGAAAGAAAAGAAGGTGTGAAGAAAGCACAGTAAAGAGGAAAAGGACAGAGTGGAAGAGGCACAGAAGAAGAAGAGGTGCAAGAGAATAAGGAGGGGTCAGGGTGGTAATGCCTGGAGGAGCAAATAACCAGGTGTTCTCGAAAGTCTCTGACACTACCCCATGAAAGAACTCTACAGTGAAAGTTACATCCTGACAAGAGAACCTTTTTGTTTGTTTGTTGAACTCTGTAAAGAGGGACCTAGGCTTGGGGAAGGGAGCCCAAAAAGACCCACTAAAGACATTTTTGAACTTTGTGAAGAGAGGCCACTTGGGGAAGAGAACCCTGAGAGGCCAACCAGGGCCTAAGTTTGGGGAGGTGAACCCTAAGTGGCCCGCTGAAGATATTGTTGACAAAAACATTGTTGTACTTTGGGAAGAGAGGCCTCGACTTGGGGAAGGGATCCCTCAGAGGTCTAACAGGAACTGTGTTTTTTTGTGTTTGGAACTGGAAGGATCCAGGCATGGGGAAGGGAACCCTAAGAGACCCAGAGACATTGTGAACTCTATTGACTTGCTGCAAGAGGCCTACGTGGAAGGTTCCAAGGGCAACCCTGTTGAATTTAGCTACTTTGAAATGACAGAAATACACCTATGGGTAAGACTACCTGAAACCAGCTGTGGTTTAGGTTTCCTTTTGAATCACCATTTTTCCTTTAAGGAGATCTCCATCACATTTGATTTAAGAGTGAGGGCAACAATAGGTTTCGACACAGACAAACTTTGGTTTTGTATAAGAGTTGTGTTACTCTTACTAATATCATGCGCCCTTGTCGTAACGTTGTAAGAAAGGATCAATCAATGCTTCTTATACTCCAAGTCAAGTTATTGATCTTTTATTTCTCCATTAATTCTTAGAAAAATGCCCTATATGATTACACGTGTTTCGACATCCTATGTCTTTTTCAAATCAGGGCTAATCACACAATACATAACAAAAATAACATTTTTAAAAATTCAAAAATGCACCCAATCAAAAATTAAACATCATTGATGAATGGCCATTTTGAGGGCGGGGGTAGGGTGGGATTGTTAGGAATGAGAAAAAAGTTTTTTCGAAATAAAGAAACAGAAAAATATGACAAAACACAATGAGAGAAAAGAAATGTTTTGTTAGATATTGATTAGTAAGAGATAACTTCGTGATTGTTTTATATGTACATCATTGAGCTGCAACTTGATGAAAATGTTCGGAAATACATCAATGACACACCCACGTTGACGTACAGACGGGCCAAAACTATCAAAAACATTTTAAGCCCTTCACTCCTTCCAGAAGAGAAAGAAACCTCATTGACGTGGCTTACGCCACCAACAACAGGATTTCGGAAATGTGGAACATGCACAATGTGCAAGCATACTCAAAACAACACAGTGATTTTCGAGGACAAATATGGTATATCACACAAAATTGTTGATCAAATTAATTGCAGAAGTAAGTTTGTGGTTTACGCTATTATTTGTCAATGTGAAGACATATACATAGGGAGCACTATCAGGGAACTTAGGATAAGAATAAGGGAACACATCTCAAGTATTGGTAGCCAGGATACCAACTTACCCTTAGCTCAACATTGGCAACAAAAACATCAACTAATTGATAAGAAACATTTGAAATTCATTGGACTTAAAAGAGTGACTATGGGACCAAGAGGAGGAAATCTTGAAATGAAATTGAAGCAAGAGGAAGCAAAATTAATTTGTAAATTTCGTTCAGTGGAAAGAGGCTTGAATTCAGAACATGAGATGTCCTCATTTCTCTAAATATGGAAAATAATGGTTAACCAAGCTTAACATATTGCGATCAAAAACAGTTGTATCCAATACTTGTATATGTATATATAATTATTTATATTTTTTCCTTCAGGGTAACACCATTTGGAAAGGGTCGAATAAGCATAAAGAATATTTTATACACCAGGTTCTGAAACTTCAATTAACAACCAGAGGTCAATGCTTGAATGGCATGTTACGAAATTGGGACAGCTCTGTTTAAAAACCTAGCTTTGCGGAATCAGTTTGCCATTTACAATGGTACATTTATGTAATTTCTCACGGTACACAACAAACTTTAATATAAGCCTACCGATGTTCAGTGACAAAAATTAACGAAATATTAAGCGTAACAATTAAGGAGAACGTTGATCTTCATAAGTTAAAATTGAAATTTTCCCAAAATATGGCCGCAAGTTTAAAAATAGAAAAGGGACTGTTAGGGATTCAATCGGAACAGTTCTTCGACTGAATCTTAGTTATGTATTTTTTACCTAAGAGACAAATTGACCTTAATGATAAATCTAAATCAGAGCTTGACAAGGGACTATCAGAAAATGTAATTTATTGGCAAATTATCGAGCAACAATTTTTCGGTCAAAACTCCGTCTTGCATTAGTAAATTTAAAATTGACACACACAAAAGAAATATTTCAGCTTGCGCCAAACATCAAATGGTTTTTTGATCGTATTGTGCAAGAATTAGGACGAAAGCGGTAAACACAGTAGTAGGACTAAGCGGTACAGTAACTTAGCCCACAACAACAATAGTACCAGGATGCAGAAAGCACGGGGACTCTTAGAAACGGAACACGCTCGTTGGGAGCAGGTAAGCGTGTTGAGGGAGCTCTGACATGGGGGTCTTGTTTACACGGTCCAACCACACGTGGGGAACACGTGGTGATACTTTTTGGACTTAGTTATAATCGTGAGATATGCTAAGAGGCATTGCGATGATTAACAAGCGTAACACGGATAATGGCATGGATATTCACGTTCTCCACCTATAAACTAACGGAAGGGACAGCTCCATATATTACCTGTAGTGATTTGAAACATCGCGGGGTAGATAAACTTACTAATAAGCCACATGATGTTTATATTTTAGGGATTTAACCCATGACCATTGAAGTTAAGCATTCAACTTATGAATTTTGAAAGAAACAGATTAGGTAAGAATTAACAGTGAGCGATACAATCAATGATGTACATATAAAACAATCACGAAGTTATCTCTTACTAATCAATATCTAACAAAACATTTCTTTTCTCTCATTGTGTTTTGTCATATTTTTCTGTTTCTTTATTTCGAAAAAACTTTTTTTTCATTCCTAACAATCCCACCCTACCCCCGCCCTCAAAATGGCCATTCATCAATGATGTTTAATTTTTGATTGGGTGCATTTTTGAATTTTTAAAAATGTTATTTTTGTTATGTATTGTGTGATTAGCCCTGATTTGAAAAAGACATAGGATGTCGAAACACGTGTAATCATATAGGGCATTTTTCTAAGAATTAATGGAGAAATAAAAGATCAATAACTTGACTTGGAGTATAAGAAGCATTGATTGATCCTTTCTTACAACGTTACGACAAGGGCGCATGATATTAGTAAGAGTAACACAACTCTTATACATATTTTCGAACAGAGTAAGGGGGCCAGGAAGACTCCGTTGTTACCCAGGCATGCGACCGGAATTGGTGAATCATAAACTATTATCAAAAGGGCGCTGAGGTCCACTTGAGGAGGTACCCAATAAAAAAGGCTCCCCACATTTTCAAGAAACTTTGGTTTTGGACTTACGCGCATCGATGGCCTCAGTATCAGTTGAGGGAGCAATCCTCTTAGAGTTTAGGGCCAGGTAGGCATTACACCAACCTGTTAGGCATAATCCTGTGCAGTTCCCTTGGGGAACACTGCAAGAAGATTACGACTACAGGAGTAAGCAGTAAACCAGATTGGTAGCAGTCTGCACCACCCAGATTTACCTGGTAGCTGTGGCTGAGCAGTCAGACTTCTCTGAAGATGAGTAGGGCAGTATACAGAGGATACACAATAGGGCCAAAAACACAGTAGAGCAAGCAAACACTGACCAGAGCTTGGTATCAAAAGTATATAAAAAGTATATAATTATTTATTTAAAACACACTTTATGAAATACACTAAGCACTATAGATCAAAGCAAGTTCAAACACAATCAGAAAAAGTATACACACCTCCCTTAATAATTATTAGACAAGTCTAGGTCAAAACACCACTATTTGTAAAAACAGAAGTGAGCGCGTAACTTAGATGGCACTCCAATAATTAAGTTAAAGGGAGAGAAAAAGGCAGGTCATGAAAATAAAACAGTTCCCAACACTTTTCTAAGACCACAGCAAGATAGTGAAGGCAGAGTCTACTGTAGAGCCAAAGTTCATAGGCCAGGCCCACTTTAAATGGAGCAAGGCAAAATGTGCCCAAGATCACACAGTTTAAAAAGCACTCATGTCTTTGCAGAAATGTTCAAAGGAGGTTGGCTTGATGCGAAAGATAAAGTTAGAAGGTCTGGGGCCAACCCAGTTGGAAAGCCAAGGATTTAAGGGTCACCTTTAGCAATCCGCAGAAAGGGGGGCCAGGCGGAACACAGTACCTTAAAGCGTGAGGAAGCTCCAGCGGTGGCAGTTGTTCCTGGCAGCGGGTGCAGTTCATGGTTTTGTCCAGGGGAAGAGAATATCTCGTCGAGGAGGAAACCTGGAGTCGTTGCACTGCCCAGGGTAAAGACCAGCCGTGGAGTTCGTTCGGTAAAAAGGTGTGTTCCTTTTATTCACGGTCACAGTGGTGAAGCTAGGCTATCCAGCCGCCGGGGTGCTTGGCATGGGCGATTCGACCAAGGGACGTCCTGGAAGGCGAATGGCGAACTGGTTGTCCCCACCAGCTCAAAGGCAGAAGACTCTTACAGCAGAAGATCTTCTCTTGTGGTCAGGAAAGTGGTGAGGTCGTTGCAGCAGGGCTCCACCGGTGGTGTCGTTGTTGCAGATGGCTCAGCTTCTCCCCTCTTCGGATTTCTTAGGTCCTGTGGTGACTTCTGAAGTTCTCGTCCCCAAAGCCCTGCTTTTATGCAGAAAAACCCCCATTCAACAGCATAGCTGTCACTCATACATGCTAAGTGGTGAGCCGAGCAGCTCACCACTTGGCCAATCAGAACAGAGTGCGACTTGGTTTGCTAAGGCAACGCAGTCCAGGGTGCCAATTCTCCCACCCACACATCCTGTGGAACCCAGACACAGTGGCACCAGTTGGAGGGCTTCTGTGGAGAAGCCTGCCAAAAAGTGGAACAAGGAGCCCGACCTTGGTTGGAGTTACAGAGACGGACACAAACGCCATTTTGGAAAAGAGTTCTGGTGAAAAGACCCAACCGGTGATTTTATATTAAATAAATAAACCGGCAGTATCTTTAACATTGCACCAAAAAGTGGTGCGTTTAAAATCCCATAGGAAATATTCTGGTGGAATATTTTGCGTCGTAACCACTGCCACCAGCCAGAAACTCGACAATGGGGGACTGGACAGTGCCCCCTTGGAAACAGACCCAGGGGCAATCGAATTAACCCCTTCCAGTACTTCCACAATATGATGGTTTGTACTGGTCCTGTTCACAATTTTGGACTAGTAAAGCCAATGGTGACTTTACATGCCCTGCGAGACAGTAGTCAGTCCCAGGGTATGGAGTCCATGTTTGGGGGTCACTATGACACCCCTGTGTTACTGCACTGAGGGTGCTGTGTAACACATACACTAAAACAGATGATACCCTGTGGAGTAAAAGACCCAATAGCCCATAAGCACACAATAAGTCAAAGACATACCTCAGATCATGCCTAAGAGTGGGAGGGAAAGAGTCTCACTCTTAGCAGGAGAAAAAAACAAACCCCAAAAATCCAGCAAAGCTGCTGGGGGACTCACTAGGTTTGGGAAATTAGCCTTATAAGAGACTTGTGCTCAATGGTGAAATCAAACCCCTGGAGGCAGATTGACCATCTCAATAGTTTTGGGTTCTCCCCTTTCATTTGCATCAACCATCTCAAGGGTTGGTGGTCAGTCTGAATAACAAAAGTAGAACCATACAAGTATGGCCTAAACTTATTCAGAGCCCACACAATAGCAAAACACTCTCTTTCAATGGTTGCCCACCTTGTCTCAGGTTCCTTCAGTTTTCTACTGATGAAGCAAATGGGGTGCTCCCTACCTTTCCCATCCAATTGACTAAGGACTGCACTTATACCTGCATTTGAAGCATCTGTCTTTACATTGAAAGACTGGTGGTAGTCAGGAGCTCTTAGTACTGGAGCTTGACAAAGGGCTTTCTTCAGGCCTGATTGCACTCCTCATTCCATCTGACCTTTTTAGGGAACTTAGGAGAGGAGATCACATTCAGTGGAGAAGCTGTGGTCCCATAGTTCTCTATGAAATTCCTGTAGTACCCAGTGAGACCTAAGAAGGCTCTCACCTGGGTCTGAGTAGTAGGTGTTGTCCAATTTTGCACAGCTTCAATCTTACTGGGCAAAGGCCTTATTTCTCCACCTCCTACCTCATGTCCAAGGTAGACCACTTTACTCTGTCCAATCTGGCATTTACTTGCCTTTATGGTCAGATTGGCCTTCGCAAGAGCCTGCAAAACATGTCCTAGGTGGTCAACATGCTCTTCCCAGGAGTGGCTGAACACTGCAATGTCATCCAAGTATGCCATGCAGAAGTCCTCCATCCCAGTCAGAACCTGATTGACCATCCTTTGGAATGTAATAGGTACATTCTTCAGTCCAAAAGGCATAATCTTAAATTGGTATACGCCAACTGGGGTAGAAAATGCAGTTTTCTCATTGGCATGGTCTGTCAGGGCTATTTGCCAATAGCCTGATGTCAGATCAAATGTGCTGAGGTACTTGGCTGAACCAAGTCTATCCACCAACTCATCTGTCCTTGGCAAAGGATGGGCATCCGTCTTGGTGACTGCATTAAGAGCTCTATAGTCCACACAGAATCTCAACTGTATCCTGCCTTTGGTACTAACACAACTGGGCTAGACCATGGACTAGTAGAGGGCTCTATTACTCCGAGGTCAAGCATCTTGCTGACCCCTCCTTTGATGTGGGTTCTTACATTCTCTGACATTCTGTACCCTCTGCATTTTACAGGCAGACAGTCACCAGTGAGTATGTCATGCTGGCCCCAAGGGGTCAATCCTGGTGAAAGTGAGAACAGGGAGGCAAACTGATTTAACATAGATTTGCACTCCTCTTGTTGCTCTGGTGTCATATTTGAAGAGAGATTAACTCCTTTAATCTTTTCATCCAAAGGTAAGCCTCTGAGGAGATCAGGGAGAGGTTCATTCTCTTCTTCCTCTTCTGCTGAAGCTAGAAGCAAAGCTCCTACTTCAGGCCTAGAGACATAATCCTTCAGTCTCTTGGTGTGGAAGACTCTGGGAGCCTCCTTGGGATTGCCCAAGTTCACCAGATAGCTCACCTCTCCAAGTTTTCCCACAACCTTGAAGGGTCCCTTGAAGGGTCCCATCCATTTGTCCTGCAAGGCCTTCTGCCTTGTTGGTATCATAACAAGAACTAGCTGGTCTTGAGTGAACTCAACCATGTTAGCCTTTTGATCATGCCAATGCGTGACCAAAGCTTGAGCAGCCTTCAGGTTATCACTAGCTTGGGCCATCATCTGTGACATTCTCTTCCAGAGTCCTATCACGTAGTCAGTCACTCTGACTGGGTTGGGGGAAGGAGCACTCTCCAACCCCTCCTTACTCAGGGCCAATGGACCTCTGACTGGATGGCCATAAAGAAGCTCAAAGGGACTATAACCTACTCCCTCCTGAGGGACTTCTCTATAAGCAAAGAGAAGGCATGGCAGTAGAAGATCCCACTTTCTCTTAAGGGGTTCCTCTAAAGCACCTATCATGCTCTTCATGGTCCTATCAAACCTTTCAACCAACCCATTTGTCTGAGGGTGGTAGGCGGTCGAGAACTTGTAGGTAAATCCACAGTTTTTCCACATGGCCTTCATGTAGTGGGACATAAAATTTGACCCCCTGTCAGAGATTACCTCCTTAGGGAACCCAACCCTGGTAAAAATACCAAGGAGGGCCTTAGCCACAGCTTGCGCCGTAACAGTCCTCATAGGAATTGCCTCAGGGTACCTAGTAGCATGGTCTACTACAACAAGGATAAACCTGTTGCCTGAGGAGGTTGGAGGATCAAGGGGACCAACAATGTTGATTCCTACCCTCTCAAATGGGACTCCCACTACTGGGAGAGGCACTAAAGGTGCCACATTCTTGGAACCACTCTTACCAGAGGTTTGGCAGGTGTGGCAGCTCTTGCAGAACTTATCTACCTCAGCCCCCATTTTTGGCCAATAAAAGTAGAGAGAGAGCCTTTCCTTGGTCTTCTTGAAACTCAAGTGACCAGCCAAAGGAATCTCATGAGCTAGTTGCAAGAACTAGGTGCAGACTCAGTCGGTTCACTGTAGAAGAGGCCATCTTCCCAGTGCAACCTATACTTCCCAGGCTCTTGCCCATCAGCCTGAGAAGCTGCCTGGTGGCGAAGACCTTCCAGAGTTGGACATTCTCGATTGTCCCTTACTGAAGTCTGCCCTGTTGGGTCCACCTTCTGCCAGTAAAGACTGCAGCTCAGGATGGTCAACAGGATCCACATCTCCAATAAATTCTTGGCCTTCTACTAGCTCTGTCTCTTCAGAGTCTAGTTCAATCACACAGGGTTGTACCTCCCTCTCAGCCTCAGCTGGAGGTGGAGTTACAGGTGTAACTTTGGACAACCTAGGGGAAGTCCTAGTTGGAAGCACTGGATTGCTTGCTGCTGGTTTCCTTCTAGACGTCTTGGGTTTCCCCTTTGCTTCTTGTTGCTCAGATATAGCAGTAAGTAGCTCCAGTGGAGTAGGAGTGATTTCTTTTCCCATCATCTCCTTAGGAGAACCTCTCATGGTTTCCTCCCTTGCAGGTCTGGTTAGCTCCTGTAACCTTTTACTAGGAGGTCTGGGGGTATGTGACACTACTCCAAGAGTTTTCAGGTCATTTCCCAACAGAACCCTTCCTGGTACCTCACATTGTACACTGACCGGTATCTTCACAGTCCTATCATTGCACTGGATGAGAACTGGTAACTGGGGAAGCATCTGCACAGGCTCTCCAGCTAACTTGGTGAGGCGTTTGGGTGCCTTAGCAACATCCTCTGCCTTGAAAAAAGATTTGTCCACCACAGTTATGCTGGCCCCAGTGTCCCTAATGGCAGGAGTCTCCTGACCATTCACTTGGACACTGTCCTTATAATACTCTTTAATATTATCTGGGATAGAATTATATATATCTAAATTCTGTTGTTCCCACAACCCCAGGGACACTAAAGAAACACTGGCTGAGACTCCTATGGGTTCATCAGCCAGTAACAGAAAGTTTCCACTTGCCATTTGTATTTCCTCCTCTGGAGCGAAGGCTAAGGAGACAGTGTGGACCCCTGAAGGTTTACCCCTACATCTGGGATCCCCATTCACATGGTCAGTAGAGCCACAAACATAGCATTTCCTAAATGCCTTTACGAATGGTGCCTTGTTCCGACCTCCTTCTGGTTTGGGACCAGAAGGTACACTAGCCTGATTTGGTTTCCCATGTGGCTTACCCTTATGGTTCTGTTTGGGGCCCTCTTTGGAATTGTAATTATTGGAATTCTCTTTGGAGTCCTTTTTAGGCTGTTTCCCCTCATCCTTTTTCTGAGTTGCCCCAGAATCCTTGTGAGTAGACCTGTTGGCAACCCACAAGTCAGCAGCCTTAGCTAGCTTCTTGGAATCTATTTCCTTTGAATCAGCCAAGTGCTGTCTGAGCTCAGGAGAGCAGGCATCATAAATTGACTCCAACATAACAAGATTTTTCATTCCCTCATAAGTGTTCACTCTGTAACCCTTAATCCATCCCTCTAAGTTCTTCAAACTTTCACTCACCCGGGTAGCCCAAGGGGTACCATCATGCTTTTTGAGGGTCCTAAACCTCTCACGGTACTGGGAAGGGGTCTTCCCAAATCTAGCTATTAAAAGCTAGCTTCACACATTCATAGTCCATCCTGTCCACCTCCCCCAACTCCATTACCACATCAGATGCAACAGGGGGGAGCCTAGAGAACAACCAAGGAAGCAACTGATTCCCTGTGATGTCCTGGAGCCCATGATTATACTCAAACATAGCCAATCAATCCAACCCATCCAACTTGGGTTCATACATACCCACAATCTCTTAAGGCATCCGGGGTCTTTTGGAACTGGAACTCCTAGAAGATCCGGGGTGAGAAGCATTTTCCACAGACAATTTCTTCATCTCTAGCTCATGTTTGAGCTCCATTTCTCTGAGCCTTAGTTCTGGTGCTTTTGTTCAGACTGGGCACTAATTCTTTTGAACTCTAATTCAAGCCTCATTTTTTCTAGTTCAATGAATGCAGGACTTAATGTGGGACCTGACAAAGGTCCAGTAGACACAGCTTGAGGTGCTAGAGCAGGCAGAGGGCCAGTGGGGACAGTTACATTGGCCTAACCTTCCTCCTCTGACTCTACAACAATACTATCAAGACTTTGATTCATATTAACCCCATTACTGTTGTCTACATTTGCTGGGGAGGTAGGCTCATCTGAACCACTACCCAGACTTTGGTTTTCTAACAATCTTTCAATCAATTCTATTTTCTTGCCTTTTACAGGGAGATTCTTATGTCTACAAAGGGCTCTTAAACAATCAGCTGTATTTGCAGTAAGAGGCTCCTGGCTGTAACTTTCCATAGTTGACTTGTTAGAAAATAAACTTTTCTAGTGCTAAGCTTTGTGGTTAGTTGCACCAAAGTATCAGAAGCACTCTATCATATATACTCAATACAAATCCCACCGCTGTACACCAGTGTTAGGCAGAATCCTGTGCAGTTCCCTTGGGGAACACTGCAAGAAGAGTAAGACTACAGGAGTAAGCAGTAAACCCAATTGGTAGCAGTCTGCACCACCCAGAGTTACCTGGTAGCTGTGGCTGAGCAGTCAGACTTCTCTGAAGATGAGTAGGGCAGTATACAGAGGATACACAATAGGGCCAAAAACACAGTAGAGCAAACAAACACTGACCAGAGCTTGGTATCAAAAGTATGTAATTATTTATTTAAAAAACACTTTAGGAAATACACTAAGCACTATAGATCAAAGCAAGTTCAAACACAATCAGAAAAATTATACACACCTCCCTTAATAATTATTAGACAAGTCTAGGTCAAAACACCACTATTTGTAAAAACAGATGTAAGTGCGTAACTTAGGTGGCACTCCAATAATTAAGTTAAAGGGAGAGAAAAAGGCAGGTCATGAAAATAAAACAGTTCCCAACACTTTTCTAAGATCACAGCAAGTTAGTGAAGGCAGAGTCTACTGTAGAGCCAAAGTTCATAGGCCAGGCCCACTTTAAATGGAGCAAGGCGAAATGTGCCCAAGATCACACAGTTTAAAAAGCACTCAAGTCTTTGCAGAAATGTTCAAAGGAGGTTGATTTGATGTGAAAGATAAAGTTAGAAGGTCTGGGGCCAACCCAGTTGGAAAGCCAAGGATTTAAGGGTCACCTTTAGCAATCCGCAGAAAGGGAGGCCAGGCGGAACACAGTACCTTAAAGAGTGAGGAAGCTCCAGTGGTGGCAGTTGTTCCTGGCATCGGGTGCAGTTCATGGTTTCATCCAGGGGAAGAGAAGATCACGTCGAGGAGGAAACTTGGAGTCGTTGCACTGCCCAGGGAAGAGACCAGCCGCGGAGTTCGTTCGGTAAAAAGGTGCGTTCCTTTTATTTGCGGTCACAGTGGTAAAGCTTGGCTATCCGGCCGCCGGGGTGATTGGCACGGGCGATTCGACCAAGTGACGTTCTGGAAGGCGAATGGCGAACTGGTTGTCCCCACCAGCTCAAAGGGAGAAGACTCTTACAGCAGAAGTAACCACAAGACCACAAGTCTTGTGGTCTTGTAGGTCGGGAAAGTGGTGAGGTCGTTGCAGCAGGGCTCCACCGGTGGTGTCGTCGTTGCAGATGGCTCAGCTTCTCCCTCTTCGGATTTCTTAGGTCCTGTGGCGACTTCTGAAGTTGCAGTCCCCAAAGCCCTGCTTTTATGCAGAAAAACCGCCATTCAACAGCCTAGCTGTCACTCATACATGCTAAGTGGTGAGCCGGGCGACTCACCACTGGGCCAATCAGAACAGAGTGTGACTTGGGTTGCTAAGGCAACGCAGTCCAGGGTGCCAATTCCCCCACCCACACATCCTGTGGAACCCAGACAGAGTGGCACCAGTTGGAGGGCTTCTGTTGAGAAGCCCGCCAAAAAATGGAACAAAGGGCCCGACCTTGGTTGGAGTTACAGAGACGGACACAAACGCCATTTTGGAAAAGAGTTCTGGCAAAAAGACCCAACCGGTGATTTTATATTAAATAAATAAACCAGCGGTATCTTTAACATTGCACCAAAAAGTGGTGCGTTTAAAATCAATGGGAAAATCCCATAGGAAATATTCTGGTGGAATATTTCGTGTGGTAACCACTGCCCCCAGCCAGAAACTCGACAAGGGGGGACTGGACAGTGCCCCCTTGGAAACAGATCCCGGGGCAATTGAATTAACCCCTTCCAGTACTTCCACAATATGATGGTTTGTACTGGTTCTGTTCACAATTTTGGACTAGTAAAGCCAATGGTGACTTTACATGCCTTGGGAGACAGTAGTCAGTCCCAGTGTCAGGGGAATATTGCCCTCGTAGTGTAGCCGAAGAATTCTTCTGACTATTATACCCCGCTGGCTGAAAGTGAACAACCAGTGCGATCTAGTAGCCAAAAGATAGGATGCCAAACGAAGACCATGATGGCTGCAGTACTCAGGATAAGGTGCGCCGACACAGGAGTATAGGTAGACTGGAAGCGACTGTAAGGAAAGTGACGTAAGTTATCCACAATCCGTAACAGTAATACAGTGTGAACAAAGAATAATGGAACACTGACCTTTGAGTTAAACACTGTCAAACCCAAAGAAATGAACCAGCCAATCTACCAGTTTACCCCTGTGGATAAGAAAATGAAACAATAAATGCTAGCTACTGGAATTGATAGGCTAATGATTACAAAAAGGGAAACTCAAAAGACACCCTTACCGTGAAGGAAGCTGTACTGGAGCAGTTGAGGCAATGATGATTCGAGGGTCCGTAGAGGAATGCAGAGAATCCAAACAGAAACTACCCCGACGGAACGAGGACGCCTAAGCAGGACTCACTGGCAGTCATAAATTCAAAGTACACACAAAGTTTCAAATCCAAAAGGAAGATCCAGAACCAAAATCCAAAGTATCCATAAACCAAGGCAGTTCAAAGGCAGTCCGTAGCAATCCAGAAGGCAAACAAACGTAGGCTAGTTCGAGATCCGTGGACGTTCCAAGGTCAGAGCAGTACAATGAATAGATCAAACAAAGTTCAAACACCAAGGAGGCAGGAGACAGGCAATATCCAGGGACAGTCCAAAATCCGATACACAGGAAGGCAGTTCCAAGATGGGCGGGGAAAGGGAGGGAAGGTACACAAGATTCAATGATACAAAGTAACGCCACTGGACACCAGGAAGTTCAGAAGCACCAAGTGATTCCCGGCGGCGCTATTAAACAATCACGTGAGCGCATAGTGATCACGTGAACACACTAGCAGCACGCCGGAGGCGGGGCAATGAAGAAATGACAGGACGCCAGCGTTGCCAAGCCAACTTCCATGCGCCTGGTAATCCTCGTCTTAAAGGGCCAGAACCTGTCGGAGCACGGCTTCTCTTGCAAACAACAAAGGGGGCCACAAATCTTCTTGAGCCTGAAGCTTTATTCATGACACCCAGGGTATGGAGTCTATGTTTGGGGGTCACTATGACACCCCTGTGTTACTGCACTGAGGGTGCTGTGTAACACATACACTAAAACAGATGATACCCAATGGAGTAAAAGACCCCATAGCCCATAAGCACACAATAAGTCAAAGACATACCTAAAATCATGCCTAAGAGTGGGAGGAAAATAGTCGCACTCTTAGCAGGAGAAAAAAACAAACCCCAAAAATCCAGCAAAGCTGCTGGGGGACTCACTAGGTTTGGGAAATGAGCCTTATAAGAGAATTCTCCCTAACACAACCCCACAAAGTCTGATAATAAAGGTTTTAAAACTATAACTTTTGAGTCTGTCTCTCACTTGATACCAGGCCTATCTCACAATGCCTTGTGCTGAAAGGAGGAATTTGAAAAACTCAACCTCCTGTGTGTGGAAAATGCACTTCTCTAAGAGGGAGGGTTGTCGCAATCATTCCAGAACCTCCAAAACATGTGTTACCTGTTGTGATAAGAGGGGGAGAATATGAGTATATCATCTAGATATACCACTACGTAGATGTCTAACACGTCTTAAAACATCTCATTCATGAAATGTTGAAAAGTGGCCAGTGCATTACAGAAGCTGAAAGGCATCACCAAGTATTCGTAGAGTCCATAATGGGTACAAAAATCATTTTTTTCCCTTCATCACTGTCTCTCATGCAAACCATATTGTAGGCCCCCCTCAAGTCTAATTTGGTAAACAAGACAGCATGATGCAGTTGATCTAGGAGAACAGAGGTTAATGGAATGGGATACCCATGTTTATGGTGATCTGGTTTATCTTCCGATAGTCTATACATGGTCTTAAATCACCCTCCTGTTTAGGGACAAAGAATAAAGAACTAGCAGCAGAGGAAGATGATGATGTGTGAAACTTGAGGGTATTCTCACCGCTAGGCCCCTTGGATCCTCTGCACAGGTGGCCAGGGAAAGACCATCACTCTCGGATCTCGGAGGGTCTTACGGGACTGAAAGTGGGGTGTCCTCGGGCGAGACAAGGTATACCCTTTTTCCCATTAATGACCAACCCAACTCTTCTCCCATTTTCTTAGGCTGTTCTTAGGCTGTTAGGCTGTTATAAACCAGTTCCCCTCATTTCTCCCCATTTAACACTTGACAGTATTGGGACAAAGAAGGAGCAACTAAGAACAATGAGGACCACACTCTTTCACCATTTTGGTACTGGGACGAAGAAGATGCCTGCTGAGAGCTGTAAAGCTGTAATGATTGTGGTCAGGCAGAGCTGATTGTTTATTTATTGTTCACTTGTTAGTTGCTTATACAGGAAGCACATACAGTTTCAAAGGGCTCACAGAGCAACAGGGAGGGGACAGGGTATGATAGAAAATTTAATTACAACAATGTTAAATAATTAAGTACAACATAGACATCCATACCTGCAGCCTGTCAAGGGGCTGCAGGTTTATTAAAGGAGGCCAGCCCAGCAGTAAAAGAGACAACAGAGAAACCTGTGCATGGAGGAACGACAGATCTGAAAGGGATTGTTCCCATGGTTCTCTAGTAACACCTTTATGTCTCCCCTAAAGTCTGGGTCTATAAACCCGGCTAACACATCAATTCCAAATTTCCATGCTAACCCCAACTTGGGAGCCAATCTCAAGTATGTATGTGGGTGAAGAATCAAGACCAGGTCAGTGGGTATTATTTTCTTTCACCTGGGGAATGATTTCTTCCCTACTGCTGCAGATACCAAACCCAATAGAGCCTACTGTGGCTACTAAGGGGTCGGACGCTTTTGGACCTAGCTTCTCAAAACTTTGGGTTCCACAACTTGTATCGGATGAACTGCATCCCACTCCTGACACCATTGGTGAAGGCATCATGAAGTAGACACAGACAACTGAAATAAAGTTTGGGTTATAAACTTGTATTAAATCAAAAGAAGGGTTGGTAAAAGGCCTAACTTGCCCTATGCTAAGATGGGATTTCCCTGCTTAAATGAAATAAAGGATGGTCTGTGTCAGGAAGTCTAAAACAAATGTCTGTATGTGTCCAAAACCTATACTTGCCCTCACATCTATTTGTATACAATGGGCCTCATCACGAGTTTGGCGGTAACCCTTAAACCCCTGCCGGATTTAAGGGTCCGCCAAATCAGGGCTTTGGCGGATTTCTCCCCAGCTCTGAGCTGGGGGGAAATTCGCGCTATTACCGCCGGCGGGAAATCCGCCGGCGGTAAGAGCACGAAAATTCCCCATTGAGCCCAATGGGGAATGGGGCATTCCCGAATGGGCTCAGTGGGGAATGGGGAATTCCATTACCGCCAAACCCTTGATCCGGCGCTAATAGCGCCGGGGGGTTTGGCGGTAGGGCTAATACCGCCGGCGTTAACGCCCAACTCGTGATGAGGCCCAATGTGTTAGGATGTCAGCATCTAAATGAGAAGTGTTCAAATAAAGGTTCAGAGCTTCTTCCAGCTTTTGGTTTTCACAGGGTTCCCTTCCCCAAGGTTCAGAATAGTTCACAATGCAGAACAGGGTTCCCTTCCCCAAGTATTTCAAAACAACCCAATCCCTTGGATACTTCCCATCTCTTCTGGTTTGGTTACCTTTCACTAATTTCATTTTGTTCAGTTTCTTACTTTCAGATCACACAAGATTTCCTTAGATTCAATCACACGCTTCTTTGTAAGTGGCTTTTCCATAGATGGGTGTACTCGGTCTAGGCGCAGTTGTCGGACCACACGGTCCACCCATTACAGGTCACGCAACCAACACATCTTACTTGCTTCTTCTTTAAAGGCACGGTGTCACTGTTTCAGTTCTACAGTGGTGCTTTTCTCATTCACATGTCACATCCTCATGATGCTTTTTTCATTGCTTGTTTTGCCACCATTCACTTGTTGCTTTTTCACATATTCTTATGGCTCCTGCCAATGCTTTTTGGCAATGCTTGTTTCTCTCTCAATTTACACAGCTCCTTCTAGTCGTATAGCTCTTGCCAATGCTTGTTTGCCAATGCTTGTTCTATCTTAAATTACACAATTACTCATATCATGAAATACCACAAAACTGCTTTCAATCAGATCAGAATTCAAAAAGCGCTTGCTTTCATTTTCATTTTCATTTGGCTCTGTTTTAGAAAAGTCATTAATTAAGGTAATTTTCAAGGCAATTTGATTTATAATGGCAGATATACCGCCTGTTGATTCAGGAAGGGGAAGGCCCCTATGTTTAATATTGTAGCTTAATCCACATACTAGTGAGTTCGCCTGCTGGGTAATAAAGCGTCCCTTCTCGATCAATCGCACTCTGCCCGACCCTATGAATGTTTGATCCTTGCTGGAAAACCATGTTGAACACAGATGCAAGTGCGGTAGGAGTGGGAGCTGTGCTTACACAGATAACGGAAGGACAGGGGTTATAATTATGTTCACCTGGAGGGCTCTACAAGGTACAGAAAATAATTACTGTATGGTTAAGTGTGAGGCATTGGCCTGCAATTGGGCAGTGAATCATTTAAACAAAATGTTGTGGGGATACCATTCCTGTTGAAAACTGATCACAAAACTTTGGTGCATGCTAGGTGGGGCACAATAAGTGTGTTTCCCCTAGAATTAACCGGTGGGTCCTTGCCCTGCAAGAATATCATTTTACAACAGTATATACACCTGGATTAACTAATGTATTTGCTGTTTGTTTGTCGAGGAGGTGCCCGGGTTGCCTGTAGAGCAAATGGCAGTGGTATAACCCAAGGTGCAGTTTTCTTTTTAAACTTTATTTTTATTAACATCTGAGGTATACAAACAGGTGCCTGGCGACCCCTGGCACAGAAACAACAACAATGAGAAATGTTAGTTTATATTTTCTCCCCCCCCCCATACACCTTGCTCACCAACACCTAGACACGCCAAGATTCGATGGACTGAGGATTAAGGAAGCAATGGGATGAACGACCAGATATCAGCTAGTACAATTCTAATTGATTGACATAGTGAGGTTGAGTATCATCCTATCAGTTTAGTCATGACGAGGCAAACAAAAGGTGGTACAGAGAAAAACACAATGGTCCCATTTAGCCTTTAAGGTTCACACTCTCATGGTGTCGCATTCATCGTTCAGAAGAACCACAGACCATTGCTGTACAAAAGAAGACATAGTTTCGTTAGTTATGGCAGTCTGTTTCTCATAGATGAAGATAGCCCTCTACTTATTAAGCCATTCCGCTTTGGAGGGGGCGAGGCTGCTTTTCCATTTTTGAGCAAGTGCTAATCTCCCCGCTCTCAACATCGCCCCAATAACTTTCGGGAAGCTATACACCTCAGCGTCTGGCATGGGTGTACCTAGCAGAATTTCCACGGGAAGCAGAGATGGACCAGAGCCCACTATGTCTTCAATCCAACGGAGAAGTTCGGACCAGTACACCTGGATGACCGGACATTCCCACCACATGTGATACCAAGTGCCACATTGCGAACACATCCTGGGGCATAATGGGGACACGTTTTTGAACATTTTGGACAAAGTAGCCGGGGGGCGGTGCCAAGAGTGGAGTATCTTGAAACTATGTTCCATACCCGAGGTATACAATGACCCGAGAAGATGTATTTAAAAATCGCCCTCCACGTTGATTCCGCCAATGTCATACCCAGCCTTTCCTCCCATATTTGCTTAAAAGGCTGTCTACCTTCCAATTCAGCCGTGATCAAAGTATTATAGATCTTGGACAGGGAGCCTTTCCTGGTGGAGGGTTTGACCAAGAGTTTTTCAAAAGGGGTCAGGGGGCGAGTCAGATCGGAGACCCACCGAGGGTGGGTGAGAATTCCTTTCAGGCGTAGATATTCAAAAACGGAGGGGGAGTTATCGCCAATGCATCGGATAGTTGGCCATATTCAATAAAAACTCCTTGGCGGAAGAGTTGAGCTGCCCTCTCCAGGCCCTTCTCCGACCACGACTTGGTATCGTGGAAGCCCCTGTGTCAGAATGAAGGGTTTGGGCATGAAAACGCGTGTAACATGCTGTCAGAGGCTGAAAACTACATTTCCCAGGAGGCAAGGGAACATGGTGTAGTTCAGCCTGCGTGCCACTAAGCAGCTGTAGGCAATCTTGGGGCGGGCTTATAGCCGCCAACCGCCAGCGCTCCGGTCCAGTTGATTGAGGTTATGGAGCACGGACGGCGGCGGCAGGCAAGGCGAATGAGGCGGTGAGACTGGGGCACGACGAAGGAACGCGGAAGAGGACCTTCCTTGGGCTCCACAGATCTTGTCGGGGGCCGTGCTTCGTGATGCCTGGGTCACGGCGGTGACAGAAGGCGGCCAGGCGCATACCCGCTGCATTTCTTCTGGCTCGGACTTCCTTCGGAGGCATCCGAGCATTCAGTTAAGTGTTGTCCCTGAACTTACGAATAAAGTATGCCTCTATGCTAAAACCTGGGCCATGGCGGTGAAAGGAGGCGGCCAGGCGTAACTACTGTTTTTCTTCAGGCTCGGACTGCCTCAGGAGGCGTCGGAGCATTCAGTTAAGTGGTGCTCTAAACAAACAGTGTGTATGTAACATGCGCATATGCTGGTCTATATGGGAGATAATGAAAATCTAATCACGGCTGCATGATATTGCATATACTGATTCTCAATGCATATTGGGTTATGCCTGCAAGACTGTACAGACAGGCATTCTGTTCAAAGCCAGGAGAAAGGACTGGTTCACCAGTAAGTTGTTGAGGGAAAATTAGAGGCCAGTTCATGCCCAGTATCACACAGGAGGCTTATGGTGACATCTTCATGTTCCATGTATATTACTGTGTTTCATGTGTTGTGGCTTTTGCTTGCCCATTAATGCCATGTGTCTATGTCATCTCATGACAGGGAATTCCCTTGTGTGTGCCATTCTGCTTATGCCATGTAATGTTCTGTGTAGGGAGAGTGGGTTATTGGTGTTCTGTGTATTCAAGTCATGACCTCTAACCTTTATGTGTCAAGTACATTTGTAAGTCTTCTGGGTATTCACTCTTCCATGAGTTCTCTGTATGACATGCACTAACGTGACAAGTAGTAAGTGGAGAGTAGAATTCATACGACAGGGAGGCAGGATCTGGTTTTTAGGTATAGGGTGTTATCAGTTTGCTATGTTATGAGTGTATGTTTCTTTACCCTATCTTTCCTTTGTCATTCCATCCCCATTCCCTAACTCCGTCTTCCCCCCCATTGGCTGCCACGTGGTTCCCTGTATGTGTTACTATTCAGGTACCCGTGCCAACCACGGTGGGAGGGTCTATCTATTCGGCTTCTGTGGTTCAGGAGAGGGGATTGATAACCTCGTCCCTTTATGATTTAATGACATAATCAACTGCCCCTGATTTCAGGATTATTGAACCACCCGGGCCAAATGGAGACCCCTCCCTCATTAGCGGATGTGGTAAAAGCTTCACAAGACATTCAGGTGGAATTAGTACAGGTTAGACAGGAATCAGTCACTCTGAAGACACAAGTACAGGGGTTAGTAGCGCAAGTTACCCCATTGGAAGAAGCAGGGCCCTCTTCAGGAAGGGCCGCAGTTAGATCCCCTACTGTGATTGTCTAGCCTCCGAGGAGTGTGCCTCTGGCAGCACCAGAAAGATTTTCAGGGGACCCCAAGACTTTTTTGATGTTTTTGACACAGTGTAGATTGCACTTTCTGTGCAAACCATCAGCGTTTGAAACTATTCAGGCTAGGACCGCATTTGTCATATCGTATTTAACAGGAGATGCTGCAGCTTGGGCTATGCCATTGGTGCAGAAAGATGACCTGTTATTATATAATTGGGACACTTTTTTGGCTGAATTTGGTCAATTGTTTGACCGTCGAGAAGTTTCTTTAGCCCAAGATAAAGAATTATTGGCATTAAAACAGGGTACCCGTGATTTGGTTTCGTATGTTACCCAATTCAATAGATTGGTAATTGAAACTGACTGGCCAGAAAATAAACAGATGGTGCTGTTTTATCAAGGATTAAGAGAAGAGTTAAAGGATGCCATCGCCCATGTAGAACCACAGCCCCGTACTTGTACTGCCATGATTGATTTGGCGTTAAGGTTGGATCATCGCATGAATGAGCGCAAGGGAGACAGAAAGAAACCTGAGGTGATACCATTTGTAAGATTGGACAGGGGAAAGATAAACAGAAATGCGGAAGGAGAAGCCATGCAGATTGGAGGGGTTAGAGGTCCCTTATCGGCAGCAGAGAAGGAGCAACGGAAGGCTAATAATGTGTGTTTGTACTGTGGGCAACCAGGATACTACATTCGGACTTGTCCGAACACCCCAAGGAAGGTTGTGGGTGGAGAGAGGAATAAGGGAGAGTCAGGAAAAGGATTGGGTCGGCCTTAGGGGGAACTCAGGTGTCGGACCCAGTGGAAGGAAGGTTCCCCACTTAAGTAGCAAATACTACACGCAAGGGTGATGCACACTTGTACATTTTGGTGACCTTATTTCTTACATCTATGAAACAGATGGTGTCAGCCATGGTGGACTCTGGAGCAACAGGAAATTTCATTGATATTAGTTTGGCTAAAAGATTGGGTTTAACATTGAGTGAGAAGAAACAGGTGGAAGGGGTGCAGTCAGTGGATGGTTCACCCTTGATTTCAGGGCCCATTTGTCAGCAAACTCAATCTATAAGAATGAGGTGTGGGCCAGGACATGTGGAAGAGATTGTACTGGATTTGATAGCAGCACTTCAGTTTGGGCTCATTTTAGGCATTCCTTGGTTAATGCAGCATAACCCGAGAATTGGGTTTCTAGAGAAGTTTTTTTTGAAGGTCAGGAATGTATGGGCCATATGGAGGAAGAGTTGGGCCCTGCTTTGTTCTTGGCGGATCAGACAGCCAAATCTCAAGTAGTGGGTGCGGTAGGATTACAAGTTCCTGACCAGTATCATGATTTTGTTAGTGTTTTTGATAAAGGGGGAGCAGAAAGGTTACCGCCCCACAGACCATATGATTGAGTTAGAACCGGGAACCAAATTGCCTTGTAGTAGGATATATACATTGACAGAAACAGAAAATCAACATCGGCGAGAGTACTTGGATGACATGTTGAAAAAAGGATTTATTAGACATTCCACGCCAGCAGTCTCGTCTCCTTTATATTTTGTTCCGAAGAAGGAAGGAACACTTAGAACATGCATTGACAGCCGTGCCTTAAATAAGGTGACAATAAAGAATAGATACCCATTGCCTTTAATTTCAGGACTGTTAGATCAGGTAAAAACAGCAGTGGTATATACCAAACTTGATTTATAAGGAGCATATCATTTGATTCGTGTAAAAGAAGGGGATGAGTGGAAGACTGCATTCCGGACTAAGTTTGTGTTATTTGAGTATTTGGTTATGCCTTTTGGTTTGTGTAATGCTCCTGCGGCATTTCAGTATTTTATGCAGGAGATATTGAGTGAATATTTGGATATTTTTGTTATTGTATTTATTGATGACATTTTCATTTACTCCAATTCAGAGGATCAACATGTAGGCCATGTTCGAGCTGTGTTGAACAAATTGCAAGATTATCAGTTATCTGTAAAATTAGAAAAATGTGCCTTTCAAACAACGCAGGTAGAGTTTTTGGGGTTCATTCTGACTCCTAAAGGAATAATAATGTACAAGAGTAAAGTACAAGCAGTTCTTGATTGGCCCACACCCCAATGTGTTAAGGATAAACAGTCTTTTTTGGGTTTTGCTAACTTTTATAGAAGGCTTATTTCCAATTTTTCACAGACTGTTACACCTATAACTAAATTATTAAGAAAAGCCACAAGTTTTTGTTGGAATCAGGAAGCTGAAAGGTGATTCCAAGAGTTAAAGAAGGCTTTTACATCAGCGCCAGTATTAAAACACCCAGATCCAGAGAAAATGTTTCAAGTAGAAACCGATGCATCAAACGTGGCGGTGGGGGCTGTGTTGTCTCAAAACGATCAAGATGGGGTTTGGCACCCAGTTGCTTACTATTCACGGAAACTCACTAACTGTGAGCAAAATGATTCAATCACAGATAAAGAGCTGTTAGCCATTTGGGTGGCCTTTCTGGAGTGGAGGCACTATTTATTGGGAGCCAAACACCAAGTAATGGTAGTTACTGATCATAAGAATTTACAGTACTTTAAAACAGCCCATACGCTGAGCCCCAGGCAATTGCCTTGGTCACAGTATTTCAATGAATTTAATTTTTTGGTGACGTTCAGGCGGGGGTAAAGAAATGGGAAGGCAGATGCATTATCCCGCCAGTAAAATCTAGAGAATGTGGTGACAGAAGTAAAGCCTATAATTCCAGCAGAAAAGATGGTAGGAGCTGTGGTGACCAAACTATTGGATCAAGTGAAACAAGAAATGAGAAAAAAAAAAGAATCTGGACTAGGGAGTGAAAGACCCTTTAGAAACTTTTAGAGATAAACTTCCTTATTATGATGGACGATTATATTTGTCCACACAAAGAAAATCAATGCATTGGTGTCATAATTCGCCCTTGGCAGGTCATTCGGGCAGTAGAAAGACACAGGATATGTTAGAAAGATATTTCTTGTGGCCGAATCTGAGACAGGATGTCACTAAGTATGTACAGAGATGTGAAACATGTGTACGAAGTAAAACCGACCAGACTAAAAAAGCAGGCTTGCTAAAACCATTGCCCACTCCTGAGAAAGTGTGGACTCATATATCCATGGACTTTTATTACAGATTTACCTCCAGGTGACCAGAATGACACTACATGGGTGGTGGTGGACTACTTGTCCAAACAAGCTCATTTTGTGCTCTGTAGAGGAATTCCGGGAGCAGGAAAGTTGGCAGAACTATTCTTGCAACACGTGGTCAGGCCACACGGATTACCTCGCAGTATTGTATCAGATAGAGGGCCTCATTTACATCTAAATTTTGTCACGCCTTCTGTCAGATGTTAGGAATCAATTGTGCCTTGTCCACAAGTTATCATCTGCAGATGGATGGACAGATGGAAAGAGTCAATCAGACGCTTGAACAATACTTGCGCTGTTATTTACATAAAGGCAGGGAGTCTTGGGTACAGGCCTTATGGTTATCCGAGTTCACATACAACAATACGGAGCATGCCTCTCTGGGTATGGCTCCAAATTAGTGTTTATATGGACAAGTGCAAGAAATGTTGCCTGAACAGTTACCCGAAGTGGCAAACCTTCCAGTGCTCCAGGAAAGAAAACAATTACTTCTGAACATCAGACAGAAGGCTCGAGCCAATTTAGAACAGGCAAAAGTACAATACAAGATCTATGCAGATAAGAAAAGACGGCAAGCCCCTCAATACAAGGTGGGGGATAAAGTATGGCTGTCCACACGAAATTTGCCTTTAATTGGACCTTGCAAATTTGCACCTCAGTTTATTGGACCTTACGAAGTTGTGAAATGTGTATCAGAAGTAGCTGTGAAATTACGATTGTGTCAAAACTCTCACCTTTGATTCCCCTTACCACCAACTTCTCCTCACCTGATTCTTCGATGGAGTCTATCAGGGATTCTGTCTTCTTTTTTCTTCCAGATTTCCTGGATACCTTCTTCTTTTTGTCCTTCCTTTTATGTAAATAAGGACATGACTCCCCGGAGGCCACCGTGACCGGATAGGAACCAAATCCCAGGTGCCTCCCAGGAGCCAGCCCCCAGATTCAGGGAAAAAGCCGTAAGGCTGGAAAAAACCCTGTGTAGATTGTGTTCCTTCTTACAGACTGGAGAGTTTGTGAAACAAACGAAAGTACAGAAGCAAAACAAGGAAGTGGATAGCGACTGAGGAGTACGTGAACTTACCTCCTGTGCAATTAATAAAGATACGAACCGCACAAAATAGCTACCAAAAAAGGACTTAAGCCACGAGTGAAAGGAGTAGATATAGCGAAAGAAGGGAAGACTGAAAGGTTAAAATATATTGGTATGCACAGAAAGAGCTCCGAGAACTAGCGTTGGGAAAACACAAAAGTATTACGATACAACGCATTACAGTACCTGTGCGTGCCACATAAATACGTGCTGGAAGCCATCTTGGAAGAGCCATAGACCGTTAAGACGGGCTTACAGCCTCCATGTTAGGTATGTCTCCAACGATACCAGACCTTCCACAGCTGGTGCATTACAGATTGCTTCAAACTTTAGAGATAGATCCAGTATTCCATGTGTGTTTGCTTAAACCCGCAGTGCCTGGAACACGTGTGCAGACACCGCCAGCTATTCACAAGGAAGGTCAGGTGGAATATGAGGTGAAGAATATATTGGACTCGAGGAGAAGACGGCAATGTTTGTGTTACCTGATTCAATGGGCTGGGTATGGCCTGGAAAACTGCTCTTGGGAACCCGCCAGTTCAGTGAATGCTCCGCGTCTGGTAAGACTGTTTCATTTACGAAATCCTGAAAAAGCAGGGGCTGGGAAGATCCGTGGGAGAGGAGGTACTGTCAGAATGAAGGGTTTGGTCATGAAAAGGCGTGTAACATGCTGTCAGAGGCTGAAAACTACATTTCCCAGGAGGCAAGGGAACATGGTGTAGTTCAGCCTGCACGCCACTAAGCAGCTGCAGGCAATCTTGGGGCGGGCTTATAGCCGCCAACCGCCTGCGCTCCGGTGCAGTTGATTGAGGTTATGGAGCACGAGCGGCGGCGGCGGCTGGCAAGGCGAATGAGGCGGTGAGACTGGGGCACGACGAAGGAACGTGGAAGAGGGCCTTCCTTGGGCTCCACAGATCATGTCGGGAGCCGTGCTTTGTGATGCCTGGGTCGCAGTGGTGACGGAAGGCGGCCAGGCGCAAATCTGCTGCATTTCGTCTGGCTCAGACTGCCTTCGGAGGCATCCGAGCATTCAGTTAAGTGTTGTTCCTGAACTTACGAATAAAGTATTCCTCTATGCTAAAACCTGGGCCGCGGCGGTGAAAGGAGGCGGCCAGGCATAACTGCTGTTTTTCTTCAGGCTCGGACTGCCTCAGGAGGCGTCCGAGCATTCAGTTAAGTGGTGCTCTAAACAAACAGTGTGTATGTAACATGCGCATATGCTGGTATCTGGGAGATAATAAAATCTAATCATGGCTGCATGATATTGCATAGACTGATTCTCAATGCATATTAGGTTATGCCTGCAAGACTGTACAGACAGGCATTCTGTTCAAAGCCAGGAGAAAGGACTGGTTCACCAGTAAGTTGTTGAGGGAAAGTAAGAGGCCAGTTCATGCCCAGTATCACACAGGACGCTTATGGTGACATCTTCATGTTCCATGTATATTACTGTGTTTCATGTGTTGTGGCTTTTGCTTGCCCATTAGGGCCTTGTGTCTATGTCATCTCATGACAGGGAATTCCCTTGTGTGTGACATTCTGCTTATGCCATGTAATGTTCTGTGTAGGGAGAGTGGGTTATTGGTGTTCTGTGTATTCAAGTCATGACCTCTAACCTTTATGTGTCAAATACATTTGTAAGTCTTCTGGGTATTCACTCCTCCATGAGTTCTCTGTATGACATGCACTAAGGTGCCAAGTAATAAGTGGAGAGTAGAATTCATACGACAGGGAGGAAAGATCTGTTTTTTAGGTATAGGGTGTTATCAGTTTGCTATGTTATGAGTGTACGTTTCTTTACCCTATCTTTCCTTTGTCATTCCATCCCCTTTCCCTAACTCCGTTTTCCCCCCATTGGCTGCCACGTGGTTCACTGTATGTGTTACTATTCAGGTACCCGTGCCAACCACGGTGGGAGGGTCGATCTATTCGGCTTCTGTGCTTCGGGAGAGGGGATTGATACCCTTGTCCCTTTATGATTTAGTGACACCCTGGCTCCGAGATTGAGAGGGAGACCCCATAGAGATGACAGGGGGGACGGCCAAGAGGAGAGCCATTTATTGTCTTTATTCGGTTTCAAGGATGCCCACAAGGCGGCCATGGTAGGGTGTGATTTGAGGTGGTAGGGAAGGGACTTAGGGGGGGCCCACAGTAGATCCCTAACTTTTTTCGGGTGGGAGTGAATGTCCTCAATATAGGTCCAGTATGTCCCCAAATCATCCCTCGGGTGCTCCAACATCACACGAAGTTGAGCCGCCTTATGGTATAGCCTGAAGTCAGGGAGACAGAAGCCTCCACATGATTTAGGTAGGGTTAATGTCGAGATTTTGATTCTTGCTCTTTTACCGTTCCAGATGAATTGATGGAGACGGGATTGCAATACCTCAAAAAAGGCTTCAGGGATTACAATGGGGAGGGCCATGAAGAGATAGAGAAGTCGGGGAAAGATGTTCATTTTGACCGTGACCATGCACCCGAACCATGAGAGAGTAAGGGGAGCCCAGCGTTTAAGGTCGCTACTAATTTTAGGCATGATCGGAGGGAAGTTGAAATGAATGATTTGCGATAAGTCTCTGGGGATAATGGTGCCCAAGTACAACGTAGTTTCCCCGCTCAATTCTCACTCGCTGTATCTCAGATCTCCCACTGATCTCGGAATCCCTGTCTCCCATTGGCATTATACAGGACTTGGATGCATTCACCTTGAGCCCTGAGAAGGAGCCAAATAGACCAATAAGGTCGAATAACCGGGGAAGAGATACTTGGAGTTTAATTAAATAAGCCAGAATGTCATTAGCAAACAGAGAAAGTTTAAAATCACAGTCGCCGCAGCGCACCCCAGTGATCTCATGGTCCGCTCTGATCACAATGGCCAATGGTTCCATCACCAGGGCGTATTAGAGCGCAGACAAAGGGCACCCTTGGCGTGTGCCTCTGGAAAGGACCAGAGGTGTTGAGATTTGGCCGTTGACCAGTACCCTTGCTGAGGGACCATTATATAGTGCCGAGACCCACCGACAAAATTTGTCTCCCAGACCCATTTTTCAAAGTACCCTGCCCATATAAGGCCATTTGACATGGTCCAAGGCCTTTTCTGAGTCCAGCAAGAGAATGTAGCCCTCCTCATCTTGTCTCGAAACCTCATGCATGAGATCCAGAGCCTTACGCACATTATCTGATCCTTGGCGACCAGGAATGAAACCAACCTGGTCCCCATGCACCAGAGATGGAAGGTGTTTGGCTAGTCTATTTGCTAGGAGTTTAGCTAGGATCTTAACATCTGTGTTGAGAAGAGAGATCGGGCGATATGATTGGCATTGGGAGGGATCCTTCCCCTCCTTGGGGAGCACCACTATTAGGGCAGCCATCATGGTATTTGGCAGGGAGCCTGATTCCAGAGAAGCATTGAACATTTTGGACATGAACAGGGCCAACGTGGAGCAATATGTTTTATAAAAGCTTACTGTGAAACCGTCATCCCCGGGCGAGGTGCCACTCTTCAGGCAGGAGATCTTGTCAATTATTTCCAGTGCGGTGACAGGGAGCTCCAGTGGGTCAGCTTTGTCGGGAGGGAGGCGGGGAATGGGCAGGGATTCCAGGAAGCGATCAACATCAGCCCCGTCCCCTCCGTATTCCGAAGAATACAGGCGCTCATTGTATAACCTAAATTGTTCAGCTATCTTCCCATACCGGAGGGTCATATCCCCATTGGAGGAGAAAATAGAGTTCACTCTCCTACTGTTCCTAAGTTCCCAGAGCCTCCAAGCCAGTATCTTGTCTGCTTTTTCCCCTTCTCCATATATTTCTGGTTCAAAAATGGACAGTTTTCTGTCTGTCCCACGAGAAGAGTCGCAACTGTTGTAATTCCTCCCATCTGCCTGGGAACATCTACGTCTTCATGTTCCCCCCTAGTTGTATAGCGGCAATCTTCTCTCTCAATATCTTCTCCTCATGGTCCCTTTCCCTCTTCTTACCCGAGCCCATCCCAACAAGCATACCCCTAATAGTGGCCTTGAACGCATCCCAAACCCTCATGACACCCACCTCCCCGTTGTCGTTGATAGAAAAGTATTATTTTATTGCGGCTGAAGCGATTGACGCACTTCCTTGTCAAGCAATAGGAAGTCGTTACAACCCCATTGGGTACCGGGTGGGAGGCAGAGGGGACACCTAATTTAATCTTGACCATATCATGATCAGACCACAGGATGATTTCTACCCCGGACTCCGTGACCTCGTCCTGAAGGTAGGAGTCTAACAGAATATAATCGATCCAGGAGAACGTTGCGTGTGGTTTTGAAAAAAAGGAAAGGTATGGATCCCGTCCCTGTCCAGAAACGTGTGTATCCCTCAGTTCTTCATTAACTCCTTGGAAGGCCATTGCCAGTTTTTTCTGAAGTCTCAAATCGGGGCTGGGGTTGGGCGACTTCCTATCCCTGTCGGGCAAAGAACCATATTGAAGTCCCCTCCCACTAATAGTACACCCTCCGTGAACGCCATCGTTTTCCCTTTCATCCCATCCTAAAAGGTATCTTGGGCCTCGTTCGGGGCGTATATACCCACCAGGGTGAACAACCTGCCCCGCACTTCCCCTTTGACCATGATATATCGACCCTCTGGGTCAGACTTTTGGACTTTGGGCGTAAAATGGGCTTTAGAAGAGACCAAGAGGGCGACCTCCCGCTTTTTTGCTACAAATGGGGAGCCAAACACATGTTGGTTTTGACCCTAAACCTAGGTTCTTTACCCCTAACCCAATGGGTTTCTTGCAAAAATAGAAAGTGGAGCTGGAGCCTCGCAAATTCTCTCACCACCATTGACCTTTTGGTGGGCGAATTAAGGCCTCGCACATTTAAGGACCCCACTGTCAATGATCGCAGCGTATCATCCATCAAAGAAGTGGTAAAAGCTCACGGCTCCATCTAAGGAGCTCTTTATGTTGTTTCCTCCCCATTGCTTCGATGCATCATAGTTGACCTCGAATAGTCCTATAGATCCGCTAAGTCCGAGAGAGCTTGGCAGACCAGAAACAAAACCCCAATAATATAACCTCAACAACCCTCCCCACGCACCACCCACACCACCCCTGAACGCCTGGGTGCCAAGCGATTTTGTGTCTTCGCTAGGCCAGGCCTCCAGTGTCTCCCCCCTCCGCGCTCTCAAACTCTTCAAGAATAACAACAGCCCCCAACCCCCCATAAATAAAGCATGGTTAGGCTGCAGGCATGATAACATTGCAAACATTATTGGCTACAGTGAGTGCTCCCCTCCGGATTCACCAATTTGAACACGTTTGCAATCTTTAAGATGCGATTCTCCACTCTCATGAGACAATTACAAACTCATACAGAAAGTAAAGGCAAACTTCAATTGTTAGATGAGCTTGGTGAGGCTAGGGCCACTCTCCTGAACTTCCTGTGTCCTCGGACCTTACGCCTTTCCAAGGAAGCTTTAGACCCTGTAGGGCCGGTTGGGGGCACGCTCGCGATCTTGACTAGAAGTTCCCAAGTCTGGTTCGCCCGAGTTCCTGGGACACTCTGTGGAGATCATCTTCCGTGACCAGCCCTCTAGTTCGAAGGAGAGAGAGAAGGGGTATCCCCACTGATACTGCACACCTTTAGCTTGAAGCATTTTCGGCAACGGGGAGCAGAGCCGACGTCTTGCTAAGGTAAAGGCTGACAGGTCATGGTATATAGAGATCTGCGCACCTTCCCATCCCACTGGGCCTCTCTTGCGCGCTAACTCTAGGATTCTGCTTTTCTCTGAGTGATAATGGAACCGGCCAAGGACAGATCTAGGACCCCTACCGGAGGCCCCAGCCCTGTGTGCTCTGTCGATAGTTGGTTCGTTCGTGTTGGCATCTTCAAAGAGTATTCTCACAACAGCCTTGACAGCTTTAACAATATCTGATTGCGTTTCGCCCTCTCATTCTGAAAAGCCCAGAAATCTTAGGAACAGCTGTTCTCTAAATCGTCAAGTTTCAGGGAGCACTTCTCTTCTTTTCTCTCTAACTCCGCCAAGCGCATGTCAAATTGAGTTTCAAGGATGTCGATTGTGGTCATATCAGCTTCCCATACTTGGACCCTGTCATTGATAGTGTCGACTTTTTTGTCCCTGTGTGTTCAGCTGTATTGCAATGTCCGCTCTGAATCCCCAGATTTCTTCCAAGAGGGCAGCCATACCCTTAGTGACAGAATTAGCATCAGCCAGTTCTGGTTGTGTAGAGTTCACCATTGTAGGGTGAGGCGGATAGCAGGGGGACGTGCAGCGAAATCTCTGCAAAGATTCTGTCCAGCTCATGAACGCACCCGGCTCTCCAGACCACAGGCTGTGCCCTCTTATGAAACGTTGGGCAGGAGTAGGGCGGTAATCGGGTCAAGGGCAGGCCTTGATGAGGAGGCTGCAAGAAGTCTGGTCAAGCAGTGAATGTGGTAGGTGGCCAACCCCTCCGGCTGCACTGACAGTGAGATATGCACCGCAGGAGGAGCCCCTCAGCTAGCCCCCACTGAGAGTTGAAGCAAATCAGTTGTGGGACCCGCGGCTGCAGGGTTGAAGGGCACAACGATCCAGAACCCCTCGGAAGTAGCCCCATGCCCCCACTCCAGAGAAGCAGCGTGGGTGCTCAGTGGCCCCCAGCAGACCACCAGTAGTGCCTCGGGCTCAGGTACGGTCCCCCCATCTCCTCCTACAAGAGACCCGGACCAGCAGGAGAAGACTGTCTCCCCAGCAATTAGGAGGGGGGGAAAAACCGGTGCACAAATCCAGCTCCTTGGGTACAATCAAGGTGTATCTGTCCAGCAACCCGCTCACCTGATGTTGTGGTCCCTCCGATGAGAAAGTCATAGCTCCCGGCCCTGCCTCAGATCGGTAGTTGCGGGGAACAATGATAATGACAGCTTGCAGGAGGAGGTTCCGGAGCGGCCTCTGTGGCTTGGGGTGCCACCTGCAGCGAGTTAACTGGTGGCCGATGGCTTGTGGAATGTGGGGGCCAGGGCAATGGTGCAGCGGGAGGTGGGCGAGGAGGACTTCGATGGGTGCCCGCGTGCCAAGGCGCTCTCTCGCCTTGCACAGCCCCTCGCCTCGCTGCAGGTCTGTTCTTTCCTCAAGGTCCTGGAGTTCCGTTGGTACTGCTTTGCTGGAGGGAGGGTGATGTTCACGGCTCCCACAGGGAAGAACCCCGGGAATGCGCTGCTAGAGAGTGCTCTCAGGGGGGGTGGCCTCGCACCCCTCCTCCTCCGCAGGAGGGGCCGCGTTGCTGTGGAATGGCTGCTGTGTGCCTCAGCCTGCTCTGCCCTGCCAGGATCTGCTGGCTCGATTTCCCGGTCCCACAACACCTCCAGACGTCAGGGATTTGCCCCTCAGGTTCTTGGGGGCTCAGGGCAACGCCCTGGGTGGTCAGATTCCTCTCTGGGGGTGAATGGGGGGGCTCTAATCCCATTTAACCAGGCCCAGAGGAGAGGAAGACTGAGGTGTGTCAGATCATCTCGGCGCCCACTGGTGGTTCTCCCCATGGTGCAGTTTTGAAACCAACAAAATGGTGAGAAGAGTGTGGAGTGGATGAAGAATGAAAAAGGGTCTGCAGGTTATTGGAGGAAGGGTGGCCAAAACAGTCTTCAGGTGTGAGTGTTCAGTTCGATCAAGTGCAGAATGAATTGTGGGTCGAAGGCAATCTGTTGTATGGGGGGTCATAAGAGTATGCCTTACTCCAAAGAGATGAGACCTGAAATTCTTGAGGTAGTTCATAGGGGTCACCAGTAAGGGGAACATATTGGTGGCCAGGCATGGATTCTGATGTTGAGCACATTGTAGATAATGGTTTCCTTTGCAAGCCCAGTCATAAATCACATGCAACTGTGGAGCCACCTTTAAAACCGATCCAGATACCGATAAACATGGGAGAAAGAAGCATTGGATATCATTAGGCCACTACTCAAGTGCTACCAATGCAAAAGGTTAATGTTCACGTTGATGGATTATCACAGCAAATGGCCATGTGTAGGTTGGGCTGATGAGATTACAGCCACAGCTGTGGTGGCGGTTTTGGATGGTGTATTCCATAGAGAGGGGTTTCCATTGGTAGTGCTAATGAACAAGTACAGTCTCAGTGTAAAGTGTTTGCAAACTACTTGGGTTGAGCTGGTTTAAGACATGGGACCATGGCTCTGTATTGTCCCAGCAGAATGAGTTGGTGGAGAGATTTAATAGAGTGGTGAAAGGGACATTACATCTAGCTTTCATGTCCTGGATAGATGTGATGTTAGTGAAGGACATGGTGTGGGCATACAGAACCACACCTCATTCTTCAACTGGTGTGTTGGCATGTGTATCCTTGAAGGGAAGGAAGCCCATCTGTGAGTTGGCTCCGGAGTGGTTGGTCACATCTGGCCCACTAAAAGTAAAAAAGGCAGGAGCTTATTCGAAAAGAGCAGAGGAGTGTCAGGAGAGGTACAAGAGATGGTTTGAAGGCAGGAAACGTATACACTTTTAACTGTTTCAAGAAGGAGACAAAGTAAGAGTAAGGAATCCCACAATTAGGGAGACGAGTGCTCCATAACTCTGAAGTCCTAATAGAATACAGAAGGTACTAAGTACTGTGGTGGTGGTGTTAGGCAATGGAACAAAATGTAGTATGAGGCAACTTGTCAAGTGTCATGAAGCAGAGAGTAGAGAGTGTGGCAGGAGAATTGAAGATGATGTGTGGAGTGATGAGTCTGGTGGATGAAAAACTGAAGTAGTAGATCAAGTTGTTGAAGGGCTCGAGGGAGTAAATTCCATGGACACAATAGGTTTTAGACGGGAGGAGTGCGCAGAGGCATTGCAGACTGATGCATCTGGGGCTGATGTTGGACCTGCTGTCTCAGACGGGAATGTGGAATTAATGACTGTAATAGAGGGTCATTAGACAAGGGAGAGTGCATCGTGGAGTGTTCAAGAAGTGAAGAACAAGGTGGACTCTACCGCGCTTAGAAATCACAATGCTGGTATTAAGCGCGTTATAAATGAACAATTAAATAAAAACAAAAACTGTGTACAACAGCTATTTAAAGAGTAACAAGGTCATGTTGTACCTACGTAGACAAATGATAGACATCGCACTGTTACAGGAAACTCACCTGACACGGGAAAAGATGGAGATGGTTGCTAAAAAATGGAAAGGGGTTGTGGTGGGCTCGTCATATTCTGCTTATGCAAGGGGAGTGCTTATCTGGGTGGCGCCGCATGTCCCGTTTCAACTGTTGCAGGAAGTAGCAGAGACGGATGGAAGGATGGTCATAATGAGGGGCTGGTAGAGAATAGGTAGATAAGCATTGTGAATACGTATGCCCCGAATCAAAACACAGCGGCATATTTCAGAACGCTGTGCACCAACCTAAGCATGTGTATGGGGAGTGTGGTGATCTGGGGAAGGGACATTAATTTGCATGTTAAACCCTAGGGTGGATAAATCAGATGGGAAGATGGATAGACCCACCCCAGCTGCCAAAGCGTTGCAGACATTACTGGAGGACTTTGGTCTGGGAGATGTGTGGAGGACGAGACACCCCAAGAAAGGCAACACTCGCATTATTCAGCCCCGCAGCAGCTACATACGAGGCTGGACTATGTCTTTGCTACGTCAGAGGTAATAGCAGCCAAACTGTGGAACTCCTTGCCTCCAAATCTCAGAATGAACTTGCCCTACCAGAACTTCAGTTCCAAGGTAATTTCATGGCTGCAATCGGAGGCCCACTAGGACTACTAAATGCCTCACTACCCGCACACACTGTAACCACGTGTGCTTACTTGTTTACATGTATATAATAACTGTCCGACTCACTGTCACTTGTATATAACACTGGTTTACCCATTGTCTGTATGTATATTCTACTATGACTGCAACTAAGCCTCGAGAATTCTTGTAAATGCTGCGCCCTGATACCTCTGGGTATGCTCGCGCATTATAAATAATAAACCAAACCAAAACCAAACCAAATAACAGAGATTACTCACCTATGGTCCTCGGATGGCAATATTGCCCCCCGAGAGCAAGGATTCCGACATGGCGCCTCTGAGCGGAGGCACTCAGGGATCCCTTTTTTAGGGAGGATATGAGGGAGGAGATTATAAACTATTTTGAATTGAATACTGGTACCGTGGATTCGACAGGCACATTATGGGAAGCCTTCAAAGTTGTGATGAGAGAGGTAGCCATTGTAAAATCTAAAGGTCTGCAGGGGGGGGGATCTTGGCTGACCTACAAGAAACAGAAAGGGAACTTGAAAAGGCATTGAAAAAAGGAAGTAACACTAAGGAAGACATGGAACTGATACTTAAACTGCAGCATGAATGTGAGGGGCACTGGGAAAGACTGTGTAACCTCAACTATAAAAGATATATAGAGTGACAGCATGTGGGAGGGGATAAAACAGGGAGACTCCTGGCATGGTTATACAAGAGCGAAACCCCCAGACCCTTGATTAGAACAATAACGAGGGAAGACGGTAGTGTAGCTGACACTCAAGAGGGAGTTAATCAGGAGTTTGCAGATTATTATAGGTTACTATATGGGGATGAGGGGGGAAGTGGTCACGCGACGATGAGGGGGGAAGTGGTCACCCGACGATAACAGAAACACTGGAGGATATAGGACTGCCCAAGATAAGCGCTGAGGAAAGAGAGGAGCTGGATGCACCGATTACTTTGGAGGAGTTAGAAGAGGTGGTGAGGCAGCTGCCCACTAGTAAGACTCTGGGGGCTGATGGACTCCCAAGCGAATTTTATAAAGTATATAAAGAAGAGGTGCTCCCCCCAATGTTAGAAATGTTAAATGAAGCCTTTGAGGTGGGAAGACTGCTAGAGTCACTTAGAGAAGCGATCATAATACTGCTTCCCAAATCTATGCAGGGTAAGCTTGTTATACTTTGACTTTGTAGATAGAGGTCTGAACTCAGACAATGAGATGTCCTCCTTCTTCTGAGACATTTGAATTTTGCATAAGCTATGTATTTTGTGCTAGTTACTTATCACAAAGTCAAAGTATAACAAGCTTACCCTGCATTTCAATTAACAGCTCAGAATGCTAGTATTTGAAACTCAATAGATAATTGCATATATGGACAGGAAGGTATATCCCTTAACATGGGTTCACCCTCACTTTATTCTGTAATACACAATTACCTTACATTCTTTTATTTTTCTATTTAGTCTATTTGTATCTTAATCTGATTTAATATCACTTCCAAAAGATATACTTTGTAAGCAACAAATTTAATTTAACATGTTTAAAATGAGTGCTCTTATTTTCAATCTTATTTTATCCATCCAGAGCATTAACGTCCGGGAAAATTGTTCTTCAATCTGAATCATATTTGCTTTGTATTTTGGTGACATTTCCTATCTTCACTTCACAAATACCTTAAATACAAGTTATGTAATTTGTATTATTCTGAAAGCAAGATCACACGTAACCGTGGATAATAGGCGGTACGTTTACACAACACTAAAAGATGGCGCTCATATTAGTAACTAACAAAGGACCATTGCGGTTGCTGTGATAACCAAACCAACAACTTTTTAAAGCCGCCATTTTGGATTCTTCCGCGAACGCGGACAGACTCGTACGGAGGTGTTAATGCGGTACTGCAGAGGTAAGACACGCTTAAGGGATTATCTCGCTGCCCCAGCCCTCACGGCATGGGAGAAGACAGATCTAATGAGCACACGTAGCACAAGGAGATATAGAAGCGCACTCTCTAAGCAGCTTGTTGTTAGATTGAATGGTAAACTACTTAATCAGACACCCGGAATTTTTTACTTTCTCGTTTGTTAGGAGCACGAAAGATGTGCTTTGTTTCTGTATTTACAAAAAGACACAATCAAACGGAGATACTTAATCATATTAAAAGATAAACATGATGCATTTAACCGGTCAATTACACTCTATATGAACGTAACCATACCTCTAAGAACACTAACTAGACAGCCATAAGCTAACAGATGTGCCAATACAGAATCTAATAACCCGAATATTGTTTGGCAGGCTGGGATTGATCCTGTGAATCTTTTTGTTAAACTGAAAAGCAACATTCCAAATTCAGCAACTTATAATATTGGGTAAGATTCATCTATTCCAAAAAACGATTTTATATTTCATTTGCATATTCATGTTTTCAGAGACAAATGAACTCATGGCATCTTATTTGTTTTTTCTCTCCAACCAAGCCCTTTTCCATTCCTATCCCGCTCTTGTCTCCAATATGTTTATTGAATGGCATTACACAATGAATCAATTTCTGCTTTGATGCTTACTGTCACACTGTTCATCCCAATTAATCCTTCCCATTTCCCACCCTCTCTGTCTGTGCTACACTTGACACATTGATTCTTTTGAATTGTTTTTTTGGACTTCAACTTTTTTATTTTTTATATGTATTGTATTATTTTTTAACTAATTATCCCTGATTTGAAAAAGACGGCGTGGTCCGTTGAAACACGTGTCATCACAAAGGGCTCTTAACCTCACCAATACAGAAATGTATTTCTATATTCCAATTGAGTGGAGTTTTCTTTGTTTAAGTTGGCGCATGAAAGAGAGAGTGCAACTACCTTTTTCTTTTTTGATTTATAAAGCGGAGTAGAGGAACCACATTTTCTCTGCTGTTGCGCAACTCATGCAACACAAAATATCTCTGCAATAGATCATAGGGCGCTGAGGTCCATTTTGATAAGTGTCCCTTGGAGAAAGGTTCCTCATCAAGATTTACTCTCTATATATTGGCCCTGGAACCCCTAGCAATATACCTGAGACAACAATATGATATCATAGGTATCGCTGTGGGAGGGGAACGGCATTTGATCTCCTTATATGCGGACGATGTGTTGGGGACTTGCGGCACCCGGAGGAAAATCTCCAATACATTTTGGAAGTGATGGAGAGATATGCAGGGTTGTCTGGTATTGCGGCGAATCCTCAGAAATCTAGCATTTTCCCATTAGGCGGTTACAGGGGGATTCCAGTGGAACGGTTACCAATGTTACAGATACCATGGGCGGTTAGTACTTTTCGTTATCTTGGGATAGACGTGTACCACACAGTGGAAGAGGAGCATAGGTACAACACGGAGGTAGCCATTAAGAAAATCGAGAATTGCATGAGATTTTGGGTGAAGTTGCCCCCAGCAATGATAAGATGAGGAGCAATGTTAAAGATGGTGGTCCTACCTAGGCTCCTGCAAAATTTTGGGAATATACCATACCTGATACCCAAGAGGTTCTTCATTAAACTGAACAGTATGTGCAGGGACTTCTTGTGGCATGGTACGCGAAATAGAGTGGCACTATGGAAGCTACAGAACTTTTATGAAAAAGGGGGGATAAAACTGCCTAATTATGAGGTCTATTATGTAGCAAGCCAACTGCAGTATATCGCTAAATGGCTCTCAGATGAAATGACCCCTGAATCCAGGTTGTTTGGACAAGACTGTATACCATTTTATGATCTGGTTGCCCAAGACGGAAATCGAAGGGCGCCACAAGATGATGATGCTTGGGTGGAAGATGTGGCGCCGGGCATGCCAGATGATGGAGAACCCATTCCCATGTTCCCCGCAGGTACCACTAGTTGCACTGGCAGGGGGAGAATAGCAGCTAAGGATGATAATCAGGAACCACTGGGAACCGGTTGGGCTAGTACGAATGGGTGATATCTGGCGGGAGGGGACCATCATAGATTTTGAAGCGCTTGGGGAGGAAATGGGGTTACACACGGGCCAGTATATTACGTATCACAGAATGGTGCAGAGAATTAGGAGAACATGGCCCGAAACGGTACTGGAAGAAGAACCAGACGCTACCATAGATACAATATATGATATAACGGAGGGGGGCACGAGATCTCTAGGCTATACGAGATGAAGATGTCTAAGGTTGGGAAGGAATTAACACAATTGAGACTAGACTGGGAAGCGGAGGTTTGAGCCCAGATGGAGGAAGGGATGTGGGAACGTGCCCAGGGGTACCATAAAAAGGTGTTGAGGAATGCGAGATTGAAACAGATACAACCGTATATTACGCATAGGGCATATATGACACCGCAGAGGATATCTAGGTTTGAAAATGCAGGACGACAAGCATGTCCCAAATGCGATGAAGAAAAGGCTGGCATGGTGCACATGTTTTGGTCATGCCCGGTTATTGAGCGTTTCTGGGGTGAAGTAGCACAGAAACTAGTGGAGAGGGGGGTCAAGATTGTGGTGGATACAGTGTGGGCCTGTTTGCTGGGGGGATTCCCCAGATCGCAGAAACTCAAGCATCTGAGTAAATTGAAATATCTAGCATATGTGCTCGCAAAAAGGAGAATTGCCAAGGGGTGGAAGACATGCCACAGACCACAGGTGGAGGTGTGGTGGAAAGAGTTGCAGAAATGGGCGATGCAGAAACCAAGGTGTGGCAAGAAGCGAGCAATGTAGGGGGAGAGGAGGAGGCGGGGACCCTGATGGCCTGGAAATTATTAATAGCAGAGTTGTTTGGGTCAATACAAGACCCGGCAGAACCCATGGAAGGGGAGACCCTACCACAAGATGCAGGAACGGAATGAGAAAAGTAATAGGCTCGGAATGGGGGGTGGGATAAGGGGAGCAGTGACCGGAATTAAGCAATGTATAACTGAGCTGTTGATATGTGCACTGCAAGTTTGGTGTTTATTGTTTGTTTGAATAAACCAATAAAAATTGTTTTTAAAAAAACTGTGTACTGTGGAGAAGAAGGTTGGAACTTGGAAATGTTATAGGGTGAGGAGTACCTCTAACAAGTTGAAGAATGTGCTAAGTTTGTTATCTTAGCGGGGAAGATATATTGTGTTTACTGTAACTGCAGCGCAGCGCCTGTTTTGGCAGCACACGCTGCAGTCAGCATGAGGCTTGGACACCTGTGCCCCTGACAGCCGTGAGTGCATTGTTTGAACTGGCACTCGTGACTGACATGGCCAGAATGGGCAGGGTCGTTGTGACAAGCTGAGTGAGCGGCTTAGGCGCAGCTCCCTTTCTGTGCACTTACCTCGAATAAAGTAGCTTTTTTACACTGCAGTGCCTCCGGCTTCATCATTTCTCCATCTGCACTGAACATAATAGAATACCTATGTTCTGTCCAAATACAACAATACTGTTATGTTATGCTATAGTGTATTTGTATAGCGCTTTATGTACCATTGGTATGATCTCAAAGCGCTGTTGGTTGAACACCCTTGGGGACCGGGGTCCATATCAGTTGAAAGGGTATTGTAGCATATAGTGCTTGGGTGTTCTTGGTATGTGAGCAGCCAGAGTGGTTTTCGCAGGATGGCTGCATTCTAATGCTAAGTCTGGTGCGGTGGATGTGAGAGATCAGTTTAATGTGCGCAGCAAGGAGGGTGGTTTCCGAGTCTGCATTCTCGCTGCCGTGAGGCATGTGTGGCAGAATATGTGTGCTGCTAGGCAAGTTTTTCTGTGGGGTATAGCTGCGTTCCACCAAGCTGTTAAGGTGTTTTATGGGCGATACAGGTATGTGTGCAGCTAGGCTGAATTGATTGATGGGTGTAGCTGCATTCTATTGTTTGTTGATGTAAAGAGGAGAGTGAGCATAATGGTATGAATGACTGTCTGTGGTTATCAGTGGGTGGCTCCTGGCAGGTGAGGGTATGATCATTTATTTTGGATGGCCAGTTCTTTTCGATACGCTCTGTGGTTGGACTTGGAGGGCCCATTTTCAGGGTCCTTGTAGAGATTTTGAGTTGGGTTGTTGGATGCTTCTTAGGATGTTCTGCAGTGATGTTTTGTTTCAGGTTGGGTCCCTGTAGGGATTTTGAGTTGCGTTATTGGATGCTTCTTGGGATATTCTGCAGTGATTTTGTTTCAGGTTAGTACTGATTTTCACAGGACAATGGCCATAAGGGGAGTGGTATATGGCCATGGGCAGTCCTTTTCAAGATGCTTTGTTATTGTACTTGGAGGGCCCATTTTTCGGGTTGCTGTAGGGATTTTGGGTTGGGTTGTTGGGTGCTTATCAATGTTTTGTTCTCACAAGACATTGCCGGACCTTTTCAAAGATTTGGGAAAAGCCATGTTTTTACCGCTTTACGGAAGGCCATGTAGTCCTGGTTGTGCTGAATATGAGGGGGTAGCAAATTCCATAGAGTTGGTGCAAGGGTAGAGTAGGCATGAGGAGGAGGGCTGTGCTTGACCTTAGGCTGCATGTTGGGCGGTAGCGCATAGTCTTCTCTTGGAGATATGATGGGTCACCCTTGTGCACTGCTCGATGGGTGATGCACAGGATATTAAAGGTGGCCCTTTGTCCAATAAGTAGCCAGTGGAGGGTGCAGAGAACAGGTAAGATGTGGTCCCTTCATCCTAGTGCAAGGATGAGTTTAGCGGCTGCGTATTGGACTCTTTGGAGGTTGTTAATTTGGTATGCCGGAGCATCCAGGTACATGGAGTTCGCATAGTGTAATCTGGACATGACGATTGACATAATAGAAGTCACTGTGTTGGGGAAGGAGAGATAAGGGAAGATGTGTTTTAGAAGTCTGAGGTGGTAGTGACAGGATTATATACATTGTTTGTTGATCTGGTGGGACAGGGTTAAGTCTGAGTCCAATATGCAGCCAAGGTTTTTGACTGTGTTGGAGGTGCGGGGGAGGGGGTGCCAAGGGAGGTAGGCCCTGGGAGTGGTTGTGGGAATAGAGCTGTGTTGCCACATCACATGATCTCAGTTTTTCCTGGGTTGAGAAGGAGGTGGTTTCTAGACATCCATAGGTCTATATCATTGAGGCAAGCTTCTAGGTCAGGGGGGGTGATCAGAGCTTGTCTTCGGGATTTTCTGGATGATTTGGGTGGCATTAGCATAATTGTAGCAGGTGAGGTTGTGTGAGCGAATTATTGCTGGTAGCAGGCTCATTTAGAGGTTGAAAAGGAGTGAAGAGAGGCAAGCGCCTTAGGGTACTCCGGTGTTCACTGGTTGAGCTGAAGAGGTAAAAGGGGTAAGGATAGTGATTTGCTTCCTGTTTTTAAGGAATGAGGCAATCCAGTTGAGTGCCAAGTCTCGGATTCCAAGTGAGTGGAGCTGGGCGAGGAGAATTGAGTGGTTGATGATGTGAAAGGTAGCTGTGAGATCAAGGATTACCAGAGCGGCTCAGCCTTCAGAGTCTGCCGTGACCTTGAGGTTGTCCCAGATCGAGATCAGTGTGGTTTCAGTTCCATGGCGAGGCCGGAAGCCAGACTGTGAGTGGTCTAGTAACTTGTTGGATTCAGCAAAAAGGTCGAGTTGAGAGTAGGCAGAGCAGTAGATTAGTTTCGCCTGGAATCTGGTGTTGGAGATGGGCCTGTAACTGGATGGTTGGAGGGGTTCGAGACCTGCCTTTTCAGAAGGGGTTTCATGTGCGCTACTTTGAAGGGGTCTGGGAAGGAGCAAGAGGAGAAGGAGTGATTGAGTGTGGATCTAGCCTGATTTCCTGCACAGGAGGAGAAGATTTCTTTGAGGAGGGAGGGAGGACAAGGGTCAAGGGGGGACCCGGAGCGTCTGCTGCTGAACAGTAGTTTATGGAATTCATCGCTCGAGATCGGCTTGAAGGCGTTGAAGGTCGGCGCTGTGGAGGGTGTGTGATCTCGAGTGCTGGGGGTTGTGCGGGGGTGAGGATGGAGAGTTTGGCATTAAGGGCAGCCATATTGTCTAGTTTGTTCTGTAGAAGTGATGGGAGAGGGAGTTTCACAGCGCTTGCGTGGGGGTGGTGGCAGTGGTGCAACTCGGGTTCACAGATTCCGAGATGATCATGTGGAGCGCTTTACTACTGTTGCGGCAGTTCATTATTTTTTTTATTATTTTATTATAGTAGGTTTTTGGGCTTTCCGGATCTCGCATTTGTAGTTACGGTAATGGTGGGCAAGCAGGGATATGCTAAGGGTTTTTTTTTTTGTTCGCCATATTGCTCGAGGGAGCAGTTATGGGTTTTGATGGTCTTGAGGTAGGGCGTGAACCATTTAGGAATTGATCCTTTGCAGGTGCGAGCGGGGCATGCAGGGTGCGGGGGAGGAGTGAGTTGTTGAGCCAGGAGTCAAAGATTTTGATAGGTAGAGGTCCGTCTGAGGTTGGGAGTGAACGTGGTGAGCATATCGCCCTTAGTAATGAGCATATGGAATGGATGGGATTACACCGGAGTAATTCGAAGTCCAAATAAGGGAACCAACTCAGGAAGATGGCAAAGTACTGTTTTATTAACAATTATCTAAAACAGGGAGGTTACAGCGAACATCAATGGTTACAGCGAACATCAATGGACGTACGCTTTGTCTCTCAATGATCTCCACAAAATTGCAATTCTTATAGTGATAATGCGTCAGAGTAACGTCATACTACGTGGCAATAGTAAGAAAACCTATAGACGGTCGGCACTGGTTAAGGGAAACATCTCTAGATATACAATTGAAAAGGACCTAGGATTGTTACTGGATGTCCAATATCAGGTGGACAACTTATGCCTACCTCTAAAACCATGTAATTTCAGAAACATTAGATACATAGTTTCTCATTGGTCCTACAAACTATAAGGTCCTTCGTTATATGGACTAAAATAATTGGTTGGCACACTTGTGCCCTGTCTGGAACATTCGGTTAATTTAACAGCATGTAAGCCCAGACCCAGGTGCAGGGAGATAGGACATGATACTACCTCACCACCCAATTAGCCCCGCATCTCTCATCGCCCATGCCTTCTGCCATATAATTGTCTTTGTACTTGGCCTTGTAGAGTATTCTCATCTTTGGCAATGAACGGGAGTGAGGGCACTCTGGGACTCCAAGTTCAAACTCTATTTCCATCCTCGGCTCAGGTGACGGAGCCATGATCTGGTCCATTTTGTAGGTTTTAAATGCTCTAAATGAATCAAAACCTGGCATCCTTGGTATTCTTTCTTGCACCCTAACAAGAGAGGATTCATCATTTGCACGCTCGCTCATTTTCAGAATAAATAGTTGACCTGGGTTTCTTCAGTTTTGACTTTGGGCCAGACAGCCTCCAACACAGCTCCACGAGCCTGCTATTCTGCTGCGACACATCTCTCTTAATGGTTTTCTGGCTTACTTATTTCATGATACCAAAGTCCAGTTCTGTACCATGGCGGCTTCGCTTGCATTCTATTTACTACTTGTAGCTGGCCTCTATGATGACTTAATCTACCTTGCTTTTCAGCATCTGTACAAGTGTTGAACTTCTGTATTCTGCAACATCTTATTTACTCCGTAGGCTTCTTCTTGTCTACGTCGATAGTTCATTCGACCTCTTGAGTCGTTCTTTGTCAGTTAGGACTCATACTTTGTCATATTTCTTCATTTTTAAACATTGTGCACACTTCTTTATGATGTTATCAATTCATCCATTTAGCTTCTTTTTATACTCCTTCAGGGTTTTGCTCCTGTAGGTTATCATCACGTCAAGGGTACATTCGGTAGGGTTGTCTCAATGGGTACCTTCTTTCAAACACTCACTGCGGTATTGGTATTATGGCTGTTGTTAGGAACGGCTCGATCTCATGTCTCCAATGCAGGGGATGTAGGGGGGCGGGATCGCCTGCAGATGTACACAGCTACTCCTCTACATTCACCCCTCTGGTTGAGTCCTCGACCACCTCCTCAGGTTTGTCTGCTCCTTTGTATTTTTTCTTGAAAAAGTGTCTCTTTGGTGTCCATATCTTTATCACACCCCTCAGGATGCCCGCTGTTCTAATGTGTTCATCCCCACTCCAGGTCATGTAATTACACTGTCGATTCAGGGTACAGTAGACCCATCGCCCACATAGTTCTTATGCTCCTTTGGATACCAGAACTTTGTTCCCTCAGATGCTACAATGCTGCCCTTTATGTAATCTCTAATGGCATCTCATCAGTCAGCTCCTTGACTTCTGGTTCATCCTTGGCATCAATCATGATCTTCATTCCTACTGCCTTTATGGCAGTTTTCTTACATTGTCAAATTATTATCCTTATCACACAGAATCCAAATATTATTAACATCAAAATAGCTCCAAGGAACTTGAATAAGTTTGCCATCCAATACAGAATCCATGAGAACAGGAATGCAAACCAACTGTCATCTTCAATGGCTGATGTCTCGTCCACCATTTTTATGTGCAAATTTGTCAACATCGATACGGCCTCTGTCAACATCCCATTCTCTCCGTCATGGGATGGTTTGAATGTGCAACATGATGGCCCGATCTTGGCGCAAACACCTCCTTCCATGGCTGTGATCATGTTGAGGACATACCTGTTCTGGAGGGTCATCAACCTTATGGCCCTCAATTCTTCTTTTATCACGTTAAATCCCTTTATAGTGGCATTGATAGTTTGCACCAGCCCCCATATGGTGATTTGTAACGTTCTGGCGTTTACAGCAGTCTGGACTCGAGGCATGAACATAGATGTGAACAACACTGCAGTGTTATGAAATGCATGGGTTTGGAAATAAGGACGAAATGACTAATTCTATGATTAATTTTTTTTCGAATACCAGAAAAAGCAAACATCAGTTGCCCCTGGGGTAGGGGCGAATTTGAGGGGTGACTCAAGCAATACACAAAGTTTAATAGCTCAGCTTACTTCTGTTGTTAATGCTATTAAGGGATTGGTAGACCTTGAATCTCTCCTCAATTAAGTTGGTCCTTCGTATTCTTCAAAAGCACATTTGTAACAATCTGTGTCCGCATTTGTGAGTTGGAATTGTTGCAGTTTCAAAAATGTACAGAAATGTGTTTTGAATAATATGCTAGCCTCCAGCTCTAGTGTAATAATGATACAAGAAACAATAGCTGTTAATCCTATTCAAATAGATGGTTATACAGCTTTTAACCACCCAGTGAAGCGGGGGGTTTTGGGTCGAACCTCTGGTGGTCTACTGACTTTGGTTAACAATTCTTATAATATTGAGACAAACATGCTCTATTCCTCTGATGCTTTATTAATTATCGAATGTTTAGTTGGTACTACTTCTACTATCATGATCAATGTATATTGTAAACCTGGTGTAGGGTCTTGTATGAGCACCATTAATGAACCAGACTCTATGCTTCAGGGTTTAATCCTGAAGTCAAATGAGTATGATGTCATTTTGGGAGGTGATTTTAATGTGGCCCTTACTAGCCACACCTGTCCTAGCTATCAATCAAGAAATAGTGATCATTCTGTTCGTGTAGCTGATCAAGGGTATATATTGTCAAAGTTTTTGAGTAGCTGGAATATGCACATTATTTCTCATGCCAGTAATCAGGAACAACACACTTGGAGGATAGATTACTTTGTTGTGTTGGAAAGCTTGCTTCACACTATCACAGAGTTAGAAGTGAAAATTACGCATTGTAGTGATCATCTGATGTTGAATTTAAAGAAGAAATATGTCTTGGAATACCACAAACAAATCAGTCATCTTGCACTAATTGAAACAGATCGACCTGTAATGTCGGTGAGATGGAACCCGAAACTATGTCGGGAATTTGCTTATCTTGTGAATTGTGACTTTTTGTTTAAGCATAATACTCCAGATTTTCTTGCAAATAGATCCTTGATCACGACCTTAAACAGAAACATGATGAATTCTCACCTGTCAGCTATGGTTATCACACAAAAAAATCATGCGAGTCCATGTTGTTGTAAATTTAGTGATCAGATTGTGGTAATCAAACACAACAGAAATACTGATATTAGAAGAGCCAAATCTCACTTTGCAGATTATGGTGAATTTGCAATAGCAAAGAAAAAAATACAGCTATGTTGCAAGCAAAAGATGAAAATGATTGAGTTCTCAACACCTGGAATAAAATCAACATCTCATAGCACTTCTATGGAAGCATAAAACAAAGGACATTTGGGGCATTTTACGCTCCAATGGGAAAAAGATGCAACCGATCTTTCACTCTGCCATTTCTGCATCTACCTGCTCTGAGTATATGACTCATAGATATCAATTACCCTCAGAATTCAAGGTAACAAATATGTATGATCCTTTTGACAAGATGGTTGGTGAATGTCCCTGGTCTATCAGTGACATTGTATGGGCTATTCAAAAGTTATCTTACTCTAAAGCGGTGGGCCCTGACGGAATTTCCGCATGTGTATTCAAGGACGACCCCTTATTTTGGGCCAAAATCATTAAACCATCTTTTTAACAGATTTTTGAGTCTAAATGTATAACTAAATCATGGTTATGTGCCATCATTATACCGATTCACAAAAAAGGGCCTATCGATAATCCTGCCAACTTCCGTCCCATTTCATTGATTGACGTGTCAGCAAAGGTTTTCGTAAAATTGCTGTTAAGGGATTTGGAGGTGTGTATTGTTAGCAATAATATCCTATCAAAATTTCAAGTAGGTTTCCGTAAGTCTATGGGAACCTCTCTTAATGCAACAATTCTTGCACATCTGCTAGAATCGATACTCACCTCTAAATCAGGAGCAGTCTATATGGCATCACTAGACCTCGCCTCTGCTTTTGATAGCGTTATCAGGGACAGGTTGTGGAAAAAGCTATTGGACTTTGGAGTCCCTGTTCACTTGGTGGCACTTATAGCACTCTTGCATTGTAACACATCATTTATGGTGAGGATTAAGAAGGATGGTACCACTACTGAAGCCATACACACAGAGATAGGCGTTAAACAGGGCTGTCAGCTGGCAGCCATTCTGTTTAATCTATACTTATGTGATGTAGATAATTTATGGGATGAATTGGTTGTCTTCCCAGTAAAATTGGGAGATACTCGCATAAATTGGTTGGCCTTTGCCGATGATATCATTTTATGCGATTGCACGCCATTTGGTCTGCAAATCAAATTAAATGTGTTTCATGAATATGCAAAATGTAACAATCTTGCAATAAATCCCACCAAATCCAACATAATGGTATTCCCAAATAGGAAAAAGGTTTGCAGATATACATGGAAAATGAACAACATGGTGATTCATCGTGTGATTAAAACAAGGTATTTGGGCTACAATTTGTGTGACTCAAAATCTTTATCTATGTGGAAGGATTTGTTAACTCTAAAGGTAATTCCACTTATTTCACAAATGAAGGTGCTATATTCCAAATACACTACGTTTTCTCTTAAACCATTGTTTGAATTTTACATCCTGAAGGTGGAACCTGTGTTATTATATGGTGTCGATTTGTGTATTTTGGATTTATCTACTATTCTCAACAAGATCCAAGGCAACATATGGAAGAGTGTCTTCAATATTCCAAAATTATCTCCTAACTCTATTATAATACATAAATTCGGGTTGAACTCTTTAGCCTGGAAATTTTGGTGGCGCAAGATAACGACCTATGGTAAAATGTTGTATCCGCCTCCAAATTCATTATATCAAGACTTTTGCGCAATGGTCAAAAATCAATATCCTACATCTATACAACGCTATGTGAGAAAAATGGAAGATCTTCTATCCTCCATTGCCATGGACCATAAGGATCTATATGAACGATCTACAGTGGTAAAAAGGAAATTCTTTCAAATTGACTGGTCCAAGATTATAGATCTCAATGCAAAATACAAATCCTACCAAGATCAATACTGTTTCTTTCATAAACAATTACCAAAAATGCAATATTGACTTATTTTTCTGTGTCCAAAAGCCAGAAATGTGTACCTGAGATTTAAGTTAAACGTCATCAACACAGGAGAAAGAACTAAGTATTGGTCCAAAACCTATTAAAGAAGGGTTACGTTGTAGATTCTGTAATAGTTAAGATACCCCAGAGTCGCTAAAGCATCTTGTGATATATTGTACTGAATTTGAAACTAATCGTAATTTCTATATGGGCCAATTCTACGATGGTAATTCGGCATCCTCTAGAGAATTGTTCTGGAGCCAATGCATGTGGGGAAAATCTCAAAGATTAATAATAGCCAGTTGCGGCCCGCCATGCCGTTTTGTCCGGCCCGCGAGTCACAAACACTTTCCTAATGGAGGGCGGCCCGCAAGCAGCATCGGCGGCCCTCCATTAGGAAAGTCTTTGTTGTTTTCCGGGCCGGACAAAACACTGGCCGTCATTGGCTCAGCACACACGCACCACGTTGCTCCTACGAGCCACGTAGTGCGTGTGTGCTGCACCAATGGAGGGCCATCACTACGGCTGGCGTGACCAGTAAGGCTTGATGCCGGAAGGCATTTCAGTCTTGCTGGCCACGCCAGCCGTAGTACCACTCACCTCGCCAGCGTTCCAGCTTACCTGCCTTCCAGCACGTCCGGTAAGTGGTCTGTTTGTTTGTGTTTGTGTGTCGGGTCTGTTCTGCTGTATGTTTGTGTTGTGTATGTTGAGATGGGGGGCTGGGGGATGAGGGGGGCGTCAGATGTGTATGAATGTTTGTTTTGAGTGTTTGTGTTGTGCATGTTGAGATGGGGGGGTGGGGGGTGTTGGATGTGTATGAATGTTTGTTTTTGAGTGTGTTGTGTATGTTTAGATGGGAGTGTGGGGGGTGTCAGATGTGCATGAATGTTTGTTTTTGAATGTTTGTGTTGTGTATGTTGAGATGGGGGATTTGGGGGGGTGTCGGATGTGTATGAATGTTTGTTTTTGAGTGTTTGTGTTGTGTATGTTGAGATTGGGGGTGAGGGGTGTCGGATGTGTATGAATTTTTTTTTTGTGTTGTGTATGTTGAGATGGGGGTTGGGGGGAGTCGGATGTGTATGAATGTTTGTTTTTGAGTGTTTGTGTTGTGTATGTTGAGATGGGGTGGGGGGGTGTTGGATGTGTATGAATGTTTGTTTTTGAGTGTTTGTGTTGTGTATGTTTAGTTGGGGGGTGGGGGTTTGGGTCTGTATGGGTGCATGCTTGAGAGTGTGGGTGCTGAGTTGGGGCGTGGGGGGTTTGGGTCTGTATGGGTGCATGCTTGAGAGTGTGTATGCTGAGTTGGGGGCTGGGGGGTTTGGGTCTGTATGGGTGCATGCTTGAGAGTGTGTGTGCTGAGTTGGGGGTGGGGGGTTCGGGTCTGTATGGGTGCATGCTTGAGAGTGTGTGTGCTGAGTTGGGAGGTTGGGGGGGTTCGGGTCTGTATGGGTGCATGCTTGAGAGTGTGTGTGCTGAGTTGGGGGTTGGGGCGGTTCGGGTCTGTATGGGTGCATGCTTGAGAGTGTGTGTGCTGAGTTGGGGGGTGGGAGGGCTTGGGTCTTTATGGGTGCATGCTTGAGAGTGTGTGTGCTGAGTTGGGGGGTGGGAGGTTTGGGTCTGTATGGGTGCATGCTTGAGAGTGTGTGTGCTGAGTTGGGGGGTGGGGGGTTCGGGTCTGTATGGGTGTATGCTTGAGAGTGTTTGTGCTGAGTTGCGGGGTGGGGGGTTCGGGTCTGTATGGGTGCATGCTTGAGAGTGTGTGTGCTGAGTTGGGGGGTGGGGGATTCGGGTCTGTATGGGTGCATGCTTGAGAGTGTGTGTGCTGAGTTGGTGGGTGGGGGGTTTCGGGTCTGTATGGGTGCATGCTTGAGAGTGTGTTTGGGGCATAGTGTTTGGTTGGGGGTGAGGGACATGGGGCATAGTGTTTGGTTGGGGGTGGGAGCCATGGGGCATAGTGTTTGGTTGGGGGTGAGGGGCATGGGGCATAATGTTTGGTTGGGGGTGAGGGACATGGGGCATAGTGTTTGGTTGGGGGTGAGGGGGCCATGGGGCATAGTGTTTGGTTGGGGGTGGGGGGCATGGGCATGGGGCATAGTGTTTGGTTGGGGGTGAGGGGGCCATGAAGCATAGTGTTTGGTTGGGGTGAGGGGGCCATGGGGCATAGTGTTTGGTTGGGGGTGGGAGCCATGGGGCATAGTGTTTGGTTGGGGATGGGAACCATGGGGCATAGTGTTGCACTCCAAGAGTGAACCCAATAATAAAGCTAAAACAGACACAGTTAGGAGATGTACATCCTTTGCTTTTTTGAGGAAACCTGATTCAACAAAGGCCATACTCCTCTTGGGCAACCCAAACAGCAAACTATAGCAGTCCAAAATAACGGAATGTCAAATCATAGGTCAATAAAATATATATAATTTAATTAAACAGACAATATACAATAACTAAATCGAAATAAATTATAACAATGGAAAATGTGTAGTACAAAATGTAAGTTTGAAATGCAATAAAAATCGTTACCCCTCAAAAACATATTCTTTTTCCATGTGTTTAATACAAATTGGGGGTTGAAAAAGCCTCCTGCCACGCCCCACCTACCGCCCCGCCCACATTTACTTTTCGGCCCACTATAGCCCTCATGTAAGGTACTTTCGGCCCTCTGTCAAAATTAGTTGTGCACCCCTGTAATAGAGCAAAGAGCAATAGACCTTGGAGAAATATGTTGAGACGATTTGTAACTTGTGTAAAGTAAGACTCGTGATTAAGTGATGTTTTATGTTTAAATGTGATTTTTATTAGGCAATTTACTTCTATACACATTTAATGACAGATTTTATGTTGTATGTATTTTTTTGTTCTTTTTTCATACATGTTTTAATGTTTTCTCATCAAATATTTGTAAAGGTGCATTGTACCAAAAACAAATAAAAATAAAATAAAAAAACTGCAGTTTTACTAAACAATTTGTGCTCATCAGGAATATCATCAAAAGCTGCTTTTGATTTTGCTGAGAAATAATTCAATCTCTTCTTTCACCAGAGTTCTATTGCCCTTCTTCTTCTCATGTGATCATCTACTTTTGGAAATTCTTCAATCTTCAGGTCACTTTGTGGGATCACCAATGCTGGAACATGGATGTGTACCAGAGAGCACACTCCACCCCAATTCCTGGGTAATGTCATATATGCTCTAGATCTGCAGGCCCAATACTGATCCATTAGGACTGCCGTCCCTCTCCTCATTCCTGGAACATCCATGGTGTTTTTACACCATTTATTGTGCCCAACATCATTTTTTCCTTTGCTTTGAAAGCACATGGTTGCATTATTTAATGGGACTATGGATACTTGCCCAGCTTCATCCTCCACCCATATCAGCAATTTAGAGTACTTAGACCATGACTTCAAGCACTAATCATTCACCTTCTGTACTCCTTGTACTGCTTCCTTTCTTAGTAGATGAGCTGCACATGACATCATTCCATCTTCCCATTATTTGCTGGTATGCCTCTCGCCCATAGATTAGCAGCTGTGACCATTCCCAGCATCCAGGCATTCCAGTTTTCTCCGTCATGTCAGAACAATTCATTCTCTTAATTTATTCAACAATCACCTCATCCTGGCCTGCAGCAGGATATATGAGCTTCCTGTCCGTCCATCCAGGTTCTTTCTCCATTTGTGTTGTCTTGATATAATCATCCCCATATGGAAACAACTGTATTGATCTCCATCGCAGCGTTGCCCAGCTCCCTTGGAACTGTCCTCTATACATATATTTCTCAAAAAAGGTAGCAGGCGCCCCTCTACAGAAAGAACATGGCATGATAACGTGCTCTGTGGTTTTTCCTACTTAGAGAGTTCACAGCCATCACTTTTTGCTCACTGTGCTCACTGTACTTTTCACAGATGTGAAATATCCATTTGCATATCAGTCTTTGTCCCGCCCACATGGGTAGTCCAGAACCAAAATGCTATGGCAATTCCCTTCTGAACAAGAGTACCAACAGCAACCCTATTCGTGTGTTTCAGCCTTGTTGGGCCTCATCAGTGAGCTGGAGCTGTGCTTCTCTGAGCACAATGAGCAGGGAGTCAACATCTGGGTTCCCCCAGGTTTTCCCACTTTGAGAGTTTGCAGCCATTTCTTTTTGCTCACTGTGCCTTTCACAGATGGGAAATATCCATGTACATATCAATCTTTGTCCCGCCTATATTTATATATATATATATCAGGCAGGCATAGGAGTCTGGAGAAACATTTAGTGTGCCACCCTAATACTAGTTGGACTGCCATCCTAATACTTGTTGGACACATGCTTTTTCTATAATCACATTATCCTCTTCTCAAATACTTTTTACTTCAAGCATTTAAATTTTGCATCTGTAATTGCACAATCTGTTCAATTATCGCTGTTAAGAGTCTCCTTATCCCTGGACAATTCATGGGATCATATAAAAAGGTGTGAATATTAAGATCTCTCCTAACAAGGGCAATGTAGGATTGGAGTATGAACACAAAAATAGCAACCACAAGACTGTTTGTGTTACTGTCAACAGGTATCATGTATTTTATCAATTAAAAGATATTCTCCACGAAATGAATAGGGATACTGATCTCTTTTCCAATTCCTAATCACGAACTGACGTTCAGGCATAATGCTGATGCAATATTTATTTCTTCAAACCATTTCTAAAAGTTTGTTTCAGCCTCTGAAATTTCTCTGCAAGTCTTTGCACTTCCTGCTAAAATATATAAGGAGTGCCCATTGAATGCCAGTCCAAAAGAAATATGTGCTAACCACTTGTTGCTTTATTGTTCTTCTTCTTGGTCATCGAGCAAGTCTGCACACGTGGAAATTCTTCTTCTTGTCTTGCTTCTGGGTCAACAACCGCTGGAGGGAGAGTCTCGCCTTTATAAACTTTCACATCACCTAGATGCAGCCAAGCTCATCTTTCCAAAACCCTAACTACAGAAGGGGAGACTTCCTCAACAACAAAGGGGCTATTAAACCTAGGTTTCTGCCACCTTCTGGTAGAATTCTTACAGAGAATCGAGTCACTGACATAGGACTTTGGCGGTGGCATTAGTTCACCTGAATTGATCGCTGGATTGTCCTCTTCCGTGTTCTTTGACCCCTGCCTCCGGTGCTTGATTTGATCTGAAATTAAAGAAACACTGGCAGTAATACATGTCAAATCATTGTGCATCTTATCACCTAGAGTCTTTGCTACAGTCTGGGCATCACTCCTTAGTCTAGATGGAGGCATAAGAGGCATTCTCATGCAACGTCCTGTCACTAATACAGGGGTGAGGTGGTGGTCAGAACCTGGCTGATTTCGAAGGGCATACAAGGCTAGGGTTAGGCAATATAGCCATCCCTTCTTTAAGGTCAATTTAATCTTGGCGATCCTCTCTTTGAGGAGGCTGTTGAGTCTCTCACATATTCTGTTTGCTTGTGGGTGATACGCAGAAGAAAATTTGTGCCTTATACTTAATAGAAGTTCTATTTGTTCAAATAACTAATTGACAAAATGTGGCCCATTATTGGATCTTGGCACTTCGAACACACTCCACCTCGGGAAGACTAAAAACTTTGCTGCGCAAGTGGCATCAGGGTGTGTACACAGACTGGCTTCGATCCACCTAAAGAAGGGACATACCACCACTAATAGATACCTGTATCCATTACATGTCAGCAGCATATCGACATAGTCGATATGAAAATGCTGAAACTGACCATTTGGTCAATGTATTACTCCTCTGATTGTTCTCAGTATATGCTCAGATGTAAACATTTGACACACACTGCACGTCACCATGAACTGTGCGACGTGTTCCAGCAGGTGAGGAATTAACTAGTCTTCTGCAATAGTGGCAGCAAGACTTTCTCTGGTTATATGCGCGGTGTAAATAACTCATGGTGGTAACAGTAAAGACAGACACAGGTGATTACAGTTCAAGGGTGTTTATTAAACTGTAAATGCAGGGTGAGAAAATGCCTATTCTGAACCTAAATCTAAGATGAGAGCAAGCTTCAACCATCAAATGAAAAACAAGGCAGTCTTTGTGGCATCTTGTCAAAGTTAAAAGGCCTATACTAAAAAAAAACTATTGCCAAATCCTTACAGCTAATTACAGAAAGAGTGTGAGATAGAGGTTTCAATAAAGGAAAAAGCGTTCCCAAATAACAAGTCAGGATGTGATTGCCAAGGGTCTCCCTTCCCCACATTTTGAGCATGGGACAAGGTGGATCTCCTGAGCACAGCACACACACAAGCTTTCCCAGCACGAGCCGATAGTTCCGTTCCAGCTATCAGGTTCTTCAATGGTTAAGTCCCTTTTAACAAAATGTCTCTTGCCTACGAGTGCCTGATTTTTCAATAAACGAGGAAGCCTGCGGGGGAGTAAGGGCGTGGGTGTTGGGGTCCCGCGGAGGGTGTTTGGAGAAGCCCAGGAGGGCCACCGTACTCACGGAGGGGAGGCCACGCCCCCTCGCTATTTCCTCTCCTCATCATCCCCGCAGGGCAGGAAGCCCGCGGGGGAGTAAGGGCGCGGGTGTTGGCGTCCGGCGGAGGGTGTTTTGAGAAGCCCAGGAGGGCCACCGTACTCACGGAGGAGAGGCCACGCCCCCTCCCTATTTCCTCTCCTCATCATCCCCGAAGGGCAGGAAGCCCGCTGGGGAGTAAGGGCGCAGGTGTTGGCGTCCCGCAGAGGGTGTTTGGAGAAGCCCAGGAGGGCCACTGTACTCAAGGAGGGGAGGCCACGCCTCCTCCCTATTTCCTCTCCTCATCATCCCCGCAGGGCAGGAAGCCCGCGGGGGAGTAAGGGCACGGGTGTTGGCGTCCCGCGGAGGGTGTTTGGAGAAGCCCATGAGGGCCACCGTACTCACGGAGGGGAGGCCACGCCCCCTCCCTATTTCCTCTCATCATCCCCGCAGGGCAGGAAGCCCGCGGGGGAGTAAGGGCGCGGGTGTTGGCGTCCCGCGGAGGGTGTTTGGAGAAGCCCAGGAGGGCCACCGTACTCACGGAGGGGAGGCCACGCCCCCTCCCTATTTCCTTTCCTCATCCCCGCAGGGCAGGAAGCCCGCGGGGGAGTAAGGGCGCGGGTGTTGGCGTCCCGCGGAGGTTGTTTGCGGACCCGTGGAGGTGTACCTTCAGGACTTTGTCACTCTGACCTTGAGGCGGCGCAAGGACGCAGTGTTTAGGAGGTGAAGAGGAAGGCCCGGCCCGGATCCGCCTGGGAGAAAAGGGTGAAAGTAAGTGCTGGCGAGGGACTGTATGAGGAGCTGTTTGTCTGTTTGTTCTGGACAAGAGGGCTGACATCTGGTGTGGACCTACTAAACCTGCAATGTCACTCCTCAAGTCCCTGAGATCTTTGAAAGCCCACGGCCCCCCTAGGAAACCCCCGCCTCCGTCACCAGCGCTCTCACCCTTCCACCTTCCTTTGTTCTGTTCAGACGTTCATCTCGCCCGCCAAAAGAGTGGCCCCAAATCCAAGCGTAAGGTCTTGGCTGTGAAGAGGTTTCGCTCCCGGGATCAGAAGGGAGTGCCAGTCAAAGCCCTAAATCTGGATGGTCAAAACTCTGTTCCAGTACATGCGGGTGAGCCCTTCACATGTTCCCCCGAACCCCCACTAGAGATGAAAGAAGGGGGCTGTCAGTTGCCGCAGGGGGACAGTATAGTCGCAGGACAAGGGATCAGGGAAGGCCCAATACCTACCAACCATGGCAGTCTGTCTGATCCTTGTGAAGGAGGGGATTGTACCTCTAAGGTTCAAGCTACCACAGGCCCCATCGGAGGAAGACTTCCTGGCCCGTTGTTCCATCCATCCACTGCAGTTGTGCTCTCTCCCCTTGTCCCCACCCTGAGCGTCAGCCCCCCCAAGGTGTTATCCTTTTCTGGAATTCTTGGTCCCGGAACGGAGATGGCGGAGTCCAATGAGGAAGACACTGCAGGAATCGGAGCACTAGTCAGCAGCTATCCCTCAGTATGCTCCACTCCTGCCAGCAACATCAAGGCCTCCACTGCGCCATTTGGCTCTATCATTCGTGCCAGCCTGGGAAAGACTCCTTCCAGCTCTGCTCTGGCCAGCCCAATTGCGGGGGGCAGCCCTTCTATTGACGATTTCCTTGTATGCAACCTCCCCCTGGGCAACAGAAGTTTCACGAGTGTACCTATGTCCACAGTGCGCCTATTGGCTAGCCCCTCTCTTCACCTATCTCCACTTAGGGTGTCCAAACAACCAAACTGTGAAACCTCCCCGGCTGCAGGGCCGGTCATCAACCCATCAGTCGAGGTGGACTTGTCACTCGGGGGGTGTAAGTGTAAACAAGTCTTGGCAGAGTTGGCTGCTATTAGAAATCTGCTTACAACACTAATAGCCATTCAGGGGAGGGGGAAAAGGGAGGGGGAGCCCTTTCCTACTCTGATTGTTTGTAAGGGTCTCTCTGACTTTTCTCTGGTACACCCTAAGAACCCAGACCCTCTTTGTCCCGAGACTATAGCCCCAACATCTTCTGGCCCTAGCCTGTTGTCTGGGATGATACATTCGGTTATTGGAAAAGTTCCCAGGGCAGGAGGCTCCAAGCACAGTGAGCTCAGTGGGGCGGCGGAATCTGCCCCAAATCCAGTAGGTCTAAAAAGCCCTAATCATGGGGGGATGATCGTCTGTGGTCAACGGCACAGAGACGGTCCATCTCAGCCTCCTGTTCAAGGCCAGATTGGTCGAGCTACAGTGTATCTTCACAGGGAATGGACAGGAACATGTTGGAGTCCAAGGGGTCTCTCGTAAATAAAAGTGTTCACTGGCTACGATCCGTGAGAGGTTGTTCCTTCGTGTCCAGGGAATCCTTGGTGGGCTGTCGGAGAATGGCCAGTTTGGGCAAGAGCTCGGAGGACATAGTGGAATTGGCCTTTTGTGACTGGAGACTGGCGAGCAGGGTCCTGGTTCAATGGGGGGGGACGGGAGGGACGCCAGGGAGCGGAATTCTAATTAGTCCACACTTATATTTAGGCTCCAAATACCCCTTGAGGCCAGTCAGGAGGACCTCACCTGTAGAACTGGAATCCGTGGCGTATCTTGCGGTCTCCCGGTATTGGCAAGCAGTAGATGCGGTAATCCCTCCTCGGTGTGAAGCCACAGCGGCCACCTGTAAGCTGTGGCCACTGTGGCCCCGTCACTGAAGACAGGCAAACAAGGGAAAAAGCCACTGGCGTACAAAAAACCCTAATCTCAGATGGAGACCTGATTGCTGGTACGTCCGTGGAGTCAGAGATGCGAGATAGCCTTTGGAAGAATACCCAGAGGTGTTGGAAGCTGCAGCGATGGGTATAGCTAAACTGATAGGCAGGGAAACCGGAAAAGAGAAGGCTAAAAGAGAAGGGATGAGAGGAAAAAGAAAGCCCGGTGAAAAAAACGCACAGAGCAGCGGAGACCAACGGGAGCCAAGAGAGAGGAACGAAACCCACGATGCGTATGGGCGCAGTGGAAGAGGAGAGAGAAGTTCGGAAACAGTACCGAAAGAAGGAAAATTAACAGTGTTGTAGCAACAAGGTAAGTGAAAGCGGTAGCTTAGACGTTGCAACGCGGCGACAGCCGGGAAGACCGGAAGTAAATACTTCCTGGCTATCCGCGGCCGCAACATAGAAAATGTAAAAAAGACTAGACCGTCACCCGTGCAATAGTCAAGAAGCGTGCTGAAACTCTAATGGCCGCTCCATCGAAAACGCTGCCACTTCTTCCATGCGCTCGTGCGCATGACAGTATGCCCCCGTCTGAAGGCCACCCCCTTCCGGTTTACCAGGATGGAAGTTATGAAACCTTCTGAGTAACTTAGGGGCGTGAATGGGGGCAGGGGTTCCCATGAATCCTCCGATCTGGGGTACCCCTTCCATCCAATCAGATGCGCCAGTCTCCCCTTGTGGTATCTGGAATCGTAAATGTGGGATACCTTGTATTCTTCTTCCTCATTGTCGGCCCTAAAATGTGCATAGTTCGAAGTGGAGCGTCCATGAGACTGAGAAAAAGGTTTGAATAAAGAAGCATGAAACACTGGATGAATACGTTTAAGATTAGGAGGAAGACAAAGTTTATAAGATACAGGGTTGATCTTAGCAAGGATAGAAAAAGGGCCTAAGTATCGGGGAGATAGTTTGGATGGATGGGCCCACCGGGGAAGGTACTTGGTGGATAACCATACCTTCGATCCCACATTCCAATCAGGGCCTTGCTGATGGTGTGAATCAGCCTGCCTTTTGTTGTACCAGGCTGTATCCTTGAGACTGGAAGAAGCGTTTGATTGGGCCTCTTTAATTGCAGTAAGAATAGTTTTGATGGCTGGTATTTGTGATTGACTCACGGACACTGGATGGATGCTCTTTGGGTGAAGTCCGTAAGTGCAGTAGAACGTAGACATTTTGATGGCAGAATGCCTGGTATTGTTATAAGCAAATTCTGCTGTAGGAAGAAGTGCCACCCAATTGTCCTGTTGCAGATTGCAGAAGCAGCAGAGGTATTGTTCTAAGGTGGCGTTCACTCTCTCCGTCTGACCATTGGTCTGGGGATGAAATCCGGAAGAGAGCACCCTTTCAATGCCTAGATGCTGACACATTGCCTTCCAGAACCTCGAAGTGTATTGTGTCCCTCGATCGGAGATAACTTTATCCGGAATTCCATGCAGGCAGAAGATGTCGCTAAGAAAAACCTGAGACATTTCCTCAGCTGATGGGATCTTTGGTAATGGGGAGAAGTGCGCCATCTTGGAGAAAGTGTCTATCGTAACCATGATACAAGTGCAAGAACCGGAAGGTGGCAAATCAACAATGAAGTCTGTAGTAATGGTACCCCAGGGACGAGTGGGAAGGGCAGACTGCTCTAGTAGACCTATAGGTTTGCCGGAGTGGTACTTGGCTTTAGTACATACTGAACACTTCCGAACATATTCGGTCACATCTTTGCTCATCTGGGACCAAAAATACGAACGCTGGACGAGATCCAGGGTTCCAGCTACTCCCCGGTGGCCAGCAGTGAGATTGTCGTGACTTAAATGGATCACCTTTTTTTAAAAAAAACATTTTATTGAATTATAAACACAACCAAACAATACAAACCAAACAAACAGTGCATGTTCCAACAGTTTCATTACACTTTCTTAACTTCTAGCCACTACTTCCCTTATCTCACCCCCCTCTACGAGTCTATTGCTTTAAACCTTCAGTTTCCGCATCCTGTGGTACGGTCTCCTCTTCTACAGGCTCCGCCGGGTCACCTAATGACCCAAACAGTTTGGCTATCAGTGATTTCCAGGCCATCAGGGACTCAGTCTCCTCCCCCCGTGTGCTACTCGCTTCTTGCCATACCATGGTTTCGGCTTCCGCCCATTTTTGCAAATCTCTCCACCACACCTCCACCTTTGGCATATGGCATATCTTCCATCCCATGGCAATTCTCCTCTTTGCAAGCACATAAGCCAGATCTCTCAGCTTACTCACGTGCCTGAGCTTCTGTGGTCTTGGGAACCCCCCCAGCAGACAGGCCCACAGTGTATCCACTACAATCTTGACCCCTTTTTCTTCCAGTTTCCCTTTCACTCCCCTCCAGAACGTTCTATGATCGTGCATGACCAGAACATATGCACCATGCCCGCGTTCACCTCATCACACTTGGGGCATGATTGCCGTCCTGCATTTTCAAACCTCGATATCCTCCAAGGCGTCATATATGCCCTATGCGTTATGTACAGTTGAATCTGTTTCAGCCTCGCGTTTCTAGACACCTTCTTATGATACCCCTGCACCCGTTCCCACATCCCGTCTTCCATCGGGGCTCCAACCTCCATTTCCCAATCTAGTCTCAACTGCGTGACCTCCTTCCCCACTTTAGACATCAGCATTTCATACAATCTGGAAATCTCATGACCCCCCTCAGCTATGTCGTATATCATGTCTATGGTGGCATCTGATTCTTCCTCCAACACAGTTTCAGGCCATGTTCTCTTAATCCTCTGTACCATTCTATGATACGTAATATACTGGCCCTCGTGCAACCCAGTGTCTTCCCGCAGCCCCTCAAAAGTAATACCAGAGCCCTCCCGCCAAATATCACCCATTGTTGCCACCCCAGCCGGTTCCCAGTGGTTCCTGAGTATCATTCGTAGCTGCACGTCCGCCCCCGGTAATACAACCAATGGTATCTGCGGTGAGCATGGGGACGGGTTCTCCATCATCTGGCATGCCCTGCGCCACACCTTTCACCCCAGTAGCATCATTTTAGGGCGCCCCACCATTTCCGCCCTGGGTACCCACATCATCTCTTTCAAATAAAAAGGTGCACAGTCGCGCCCAAACAGCCTAAATTCCGAGGTTTCTTTGTCAGAGAGCCATTTGGCAACATACAGTAACTGGCTTGCCACGTAGTACGCCTCATAGTTGGGCAGCTTTATCCCTCCTTTGTCATGGAAGTTCTGTAGCTTCCATAGCGCCACTCTATTTCGCGTGCCATGCCACAAAAAGTCCCTACACATGCTATTCAGTTTGGTGAAGAACTTCTTAGGAATCAGGTATGGTATGTTCCCGAAGTAGTGTAGGAGCCTTGGCAGAACCACCATCTTTAGCATTGCTCCCTGCCCCATCATCGCCAAGGGCAGCTTTGCCCAAAATTGCATGTACTTCTCAATTTTTTTAATGTCTACTTCTTTGTTGCACCTATGCTCTTCCTCCACGGTGTGGTATATATCTATCCCCAGGTACCGAAATGTGCTAACCGCCCGCGGCACTTGCAATACAGGTAGTTGCTCCGCTGGAAGCCCCATGTACCCCCCTAATGGGAACATGCTGGACTTCTGGGGTTTCACTGCTATACCGGACAGCACAGCGTATCTCTCCAGCACTTCTAGGATGTACTGGAGATTTTCTTCTGGGAATCGCAAGTACAGTAGCATGTCATCTGCATATAGGGAGATCAGATGCCGCTCCCCTTTCACCTCAATGCCTATGGTGTCATATTGCTGCCTCAGATATATTGCTAGAGGTTCCAGGGCCCGTATGTAGAGCATTGGAGACCACGGACATCCCTGTCTAGTACCCCTGCTGAGCTGCCACCTTTCCGATATCACACATCCTGTCCTAACTCTAGCCAGCGGTTCGCTATATAAAATTTTCGCCCACCTTACATATCCAGGCCCTAACCCGTAGTACTTCAGGGCGGCAAGCAGCCATGGCCATTTAACAGAGTCAAAGGTCTTGATTGCATCCAAAGACACAATTGCCATTTCCTCATCTCTTTCTCTGCCAAACTCAATGATTCTCTGTAGTCGCCTATGATTATTGGTCATGTTTCTTTGTGGGACATAGCCCGTTTGATCCGGGTGGATTAGTTTGCCAATAACCTTCTTTAGTCTATTTGCTAAAACAGCAGTTAATATCTTGCTGTCTTGATTCAGCAATGACAAAGGTCTATAGGAACCACAGCTGTGCCCAGGTTTATTAGGTTTGGGGAGCGGTATTATGAAGGCCTCTCTCAGTGACTCCGGTAAGCGTCCCGTCTCGAACGCTTCGTTTAACATCTCTAATAGTGGGGGGAGGATCTCTTCCATGTATACTTTGTAAAACTCACTTGGGAGTCCATCTGTCCCTGGGGTTTTACTAGTAGGCAGCTGCTTCACCACCTCCCCTAATTCTTCCAAGGTGATCGGGGTATCTAGTCCCTCTCTCTCCTCCTCGCTTATCTTGGGCAACCCCATGTCCTCAAGCGTTTCTTCCATCATAGCGCGACTACTCTCCCCGTCGTATCCGTATAATACCTTATAATAATCCACAAACGCTTGATTAACTCCCTCCTGGGTGTCCACTACGCTACCGTCTTCTCTTTCTATAGTCCTGATTGTGACTCTGGGGGTCTCACTCTTATATAACCACCCCAAAAGTCTCCCCGGTTTATCACCTCCCGGATGCTGTCTCTCTACGTATTTTTTATAATTAAGGTTACACAATCTCTCCCAATATTCTGCACATTTTTGCTGTAGCCTAAGTGTCTATTCTAGCTTCTCTACTGTATCATCTCTGCCCCTTAGGGCCTCTTCTAATTTTTCCCCCGTCTCCTGCAGTTCGGCTAAAACCCCACCTTGTAGGCCCTTGGATTTCGCTATGGCTACACCTCTCATGACAACTTTAAAGGCCTCCCATAGTGTTCCCGCCGAATCCACAATCCCAGTATTTGTTTCAAAATAATTTACAATCTCCTCCCTCAAGTCCTCCCTAAAAAAGGGGTCTCGCAACGCTTCCGCTCGTAGGTGCCATGTCAGGATCCTCGCTCTTGGGGGGCAGTATTGCCATGCGAGAATCAGGGGCGAGTGGTCCGAAAGGACCCTGGCCTTGTACTCTATTTGTGCGATCTCCGCTATCGTTTCGGGTGATGTGAAGACATAATCCAGCCTCGTGGATAACTGCTGTGGGGCAGAATAATGTGAATATTGTCTTTCCTGGGGGTACCTCACTATCCATGCATCCTCCAAACCAAAGTCATCCAGCAATGTCTGTAATGCTTTGGCTGCAGGGGCTGGTCTATCCATCTTCCCATCCGATCTGTCCACCCTCGGGTTCAATACGCAGTTGAAGTCCCCGCCGTGTAGCGCCGAGATGACTGACTGGACTGGCCCGCTCAGCCTAGTTTGTCTGGCTCGCAGGAATATTCTTCTGCAAAGGAGAAGAGGAATTAACCACCCGTGGAATTGAGTGTCAACCCACCTTCCCCACTCCCGTTGTCTTCCCACAGATCACTCTTGATGTCCCCTCCTTAGTCTCACCTGATGGTTTGGAAGGATGAGCTCTCCATCCTGCGTCGACCGCAGGGGCGCGTTGATGACCAGTTACTTCACTGGCGTAGAGGAATTGGTGAGTTCCAGTATTGACTCTAAAGTCCAATTGTTCATAAGAGTTCAAATGTCTGATCTTCACTCTGTCCGATTCCTTGCAGGTTGCCGATTAATCCACTCGAAGATTTCCAAATGGCAATTGGTAAGATTCAGGTAAGTCTATTGTGGTTTTCCCCTTAGGGGCCGGGGTACGGCGATGAAGCAGAGTTGACTGCGCCGACCCGAGATGAGGTGAGTACCCCCCGTGGTAAATCAGGTAAGTCCTTGGGGGTAGCTTGTATAGCCTTAGAGAGTACCCTTGCTCACCTTGCTGTCTTTGTCTCCTTAGGTGTCGGAGGGCGGCCGCGAGATGGAGAGAGCGTGATGGAATGCTGAAGTACCGCCAAGCAGGTGAGTTCAGCGCGGCGCCGTAGGAATGCGAAGCGATGCTTCAAAGACTTCTGTCTTTCAGCTCTGTGGCGAAATGGATCAGGATTCAGGTAAGGATTAAAGTTAAAACTCCTGTTCTAACCTTTATCCTTCTTTTCTTCTTGTTTCAGGAGTCCCAGGACTGAAGCGGGCGTGGCTGAAGACTGGAGCTGCTGAAAACACGGTGAGCGTTACGCTGCAGCAAGCAGAATAACGCGAAGCACGTGTGGCTGTCCGGGCGTGGTTTAAATAGCCTTGGAAGAAGATCCAGGTAAGTATTCTTCCACAGCCCCACCCAAGTAACAAAATAGTCCCTTCAGTAAAATAGTCCCTCCTAAGCCTCATTTGGCTTGAGTCTTCATGCAGCATGGTCTGCCTCAGGTGAGTATGCAGCATGGTCTGCTTCAGGTAAGTTATCAATAATGAGCCTGGCGCCCATGGCGCCAGAACTGACTTTATCTTTATGAGCCCGGCGCCATAGGCGCCAGGACTGCACCCAAACAGCCCCTAACTGGGGCTTTTGGGCATGCTCCAAGTGGCATGATGCCTGCTTCCGGGGCTGCTGGGCCTGGTCTGGTCTTCCAGGGGCAGGCATCATGACAACAACTATAATTGGGGGGGTAGGGTGCTTTCGCCCTGCCGCTCCTATGTCACTTCGGGTTAACTACACATTGCTATACAATTTGCGTATATGTACACGCTACTATATTCTAGTCCTTCAAGTCCGTTACAGTCAGCGGTATCTTATCAAAATATCAGCCTCCTACAGCCGCGCCCATTAATCTTAATTTTCATATAGGCACCCCTGGGGTGCTCACTCGACGCCTTAGCAGTATACATACCGTATCCCAGTCACATATCGTGTCCCTCTTGGGTCTCTTCCGTGTCTCGTTCCGGGCAGCCCTGCAGATCCAGCCACGTCGTTGCTTCTTCCGGAGTGTCAAAAAAATACATTTTGCTCTTGTGCACCACCTTCAATTTCACGGGGTACAGAAGCATATATTTTATCCGAGTCGCGCGTAGCCTTCTTTTGATTGCCACATAGCTGTACCGTTGCCTCTGGACCAACATAGTGTAGTCCGGATACGCCGTGATGGTGCTCGAGGCCCTTTCGATTGTTCCACCTTTTCGGAAATACTCCAGTATTTTCTCGCGGTCTTTGTAGTTCAATATTTTGGCGATTATCGCCCGGGGAGGGGCCCCTGGCCTCGGCTTCCTCATAAGGGCTCTATGTGCACGCTCCACTGCAAAGCCCTGCGAGAGTTTTCCAGCCCCCAATTCCTTGTAAGAGTAGGTTCTCAACGTAGTCTGTTGGGTCCTGTCCCTCCTCTCCCTCCGGCAAGCCCACCAAGCGAATATTGTTCCTCCTCGCTCTCCCTTCTGCTTCCTCCGCTCGAGACTCCAGGTTAGCTACCTGTTGTTTGAGGACGTGGATCTCCTTTGCGTTGTTAGTGCTGGTGTCCGTGTTGGTCTTCACCGCACCTTCCAGGCTGCTTGTTCGTTCCGCCAGCCCCCTGACATCTTGCCTCAGCAGGGTGACTTCTATGCCTACTGCGTCTATTTTAGCCTCCAGGGAAGTGTGCAGGTCTGACATTGCAACCCCCCAAGAGTCTTTCAGCTCCGTGATGGCCTCTAAAATCTGATGGTTTTCAGCCACTGTGGTGCCCTCCGTTGGTGCCATCGAGCCTTTGGGCGCGATGGCCGCAGGAGAATGTGCGTTTTGGCAAAAATATCCATTGTGGGTTGCTTATTCTTATTCTTCCTCACAGCCCCTTGCGCCGTCATTCTGTGGCCTCCGTTATGCCTCGCTGTATCGATTCAGCGTCCGTGTGCCTCCCCAACCGTCTTTTCCACCCTTATCAGCTACTGTAGTACTCTTCAAGCAGCCGGCGTGCACCGTCCGCCGCCTCTCACCACGGCTTTCTGATCATTAGTCGATGCCGAGCAGGCACTTCATATGTCTATCGTGGCGCGGCCTATCTATTCCAGCGGTTCTGCGCAGGGTTCGCTCTGCCTCGTATTTCGTGGGCGCGCACCTTTCTCCAATGCCGTGTCTCGGTGCTCCTAGTCTGGTTCCTCACGGGGTTGCTCCGCTCGCACATTTAGCAGTGCGCTGCCTGGGCTCCCGCTGCGGGCGATCCGGGACTGCACAACGCTGTGTGCCAGCCCCTTTCCTCGCACCCCCACTGCCACAGGGCTCTTGCCTTCCAGGTCAGCACGCAGGCCGATGTGACACAAGGCTTACCGCCACAGGGGTTTCGCTCAGTCTCCACTTCGCCATCATCATTCTTTCCCCGCGGCTGCCTTCTCTATTCTGCCGCTCCGGGTGCTTCAGTTTCGTTTCCTTTGTTGTCGGCCATCTTGTGTGACAATGGACCGAGCGGCAGCCGTCTTCGCCGAGCGATTCCTCCAGAATTCCACACACGATTCACTCGGTCTTTATACAGTGTGCAGAGCACCCGTTCCCATGTATGTATAGTCAATCCTGGAACCAATAGCGACTTTTTGTAGATAGTTTTCATGGATCATATGTCGGATCCTCCGGAGCTGCTTAGGAGGCACGTCCTACTCCATGGCTGCCCAAGCCACGAAGTTCTTCAGTGGGAAGGTAGAGCTGCTGATCCTTGAACCAGAGTCCATCCCTTTTGGTGAGACCAATAGACGTGAGTGGTTGTAATTGTTCCGCAGCTTGTTTAATTTGCTGTAGGAATGTGTTTACCGCTGTAATGTGGAGGTGATTGGGGAACATTCGTTCTGGACTAGAGGAAGTATCATTTCCGATATTCTTCCTGGATAGAGCATCTGCCAGTACGTTTTGACTCCCAGGGTGGTAAGTAATGTGGAAGTTGTTGTAGTGACTCATTAGATGTAAGTGGAGAATGCCCTTCATTGTGTTTCTCTCCTGTGTGCTGAATCCCAAGTATGATGTCATGGAATGTTGGTGACACTGTTCCTGGTTGGGATTACCTAAGGGTTCTAATGTTGTCAGTTGGAGAAAGAGCTGAAGGAGAGGAGTCTCTACATGTTGGGGGTCTTCTTCCTTTGTTAAATACATATTAAAACCTTAATATATCTTACCTGTCTGCGCCAGCCTCTTCATAACAATGGCGACGAGGATGGGATGTGTTGGCCACTGCGGATAGGTGAAAGGAGACCCCCAGCAGCCAGCCGTACCTGTTTTGCTCCTGCAGGCCGCTGAGCGACCCACCCTGAGTGACACCAGAACCCGGGCGAAGAGGAGCGTCGCTCCCACCACAGCCAGCAGGAGCCGCAGTTCGCCGTGGGCTGCTCCGCATCAGCTGTGCGCCGAGCGGCCCCCCAGCGCCATTGACGATGCGACCGGCGAGCGGCCGCCTACCGTGGTAAGAGTCGTGCTGGCCAGGCACCATCAGCGCGGGGTGAGGTTGCTCCACTGTTCCCTGGCGTTGAGCGGCCATCACACCCCTGCGGTCACTGCCAAGTAAGTGCTCCGCGGTTTGTTGTGCTCCAAGCGGGAAGGAACACTGTTAGCCGATTTACCGTATTACTCATAATAGAGGGACAGGTTGCATCAGGAGGCGGCGGCACATTTACCGTATTACATATAATAGAGAGGCAGTAAAAAGAGGCTCCAGAGACGGCAAAGGTGGCCCGGCATCAAAAAGAAAAACCCTGTTGTGACGGCAAGCGCACAGGGCCTAGGTTAATAGAGCATCAAAAAGAAAAAAAAAAGGGGGAAAATAAACCCTCTGCTCAGAAATAGAATTGTGACTTTAAGACATGGCAGCTTTACCTGGCATATCCGGACCACCCACATTTATGCCCACGCCAGGGGCAGCAAAGATTGCTTGGCCCCAATGGCGCAAGGGTTTTATGCATTATATGAAGGCGGCTGGGGGAACGGCATATTCCAGCGAAAGGAAATTAGCGTTATTGCTTCATTTTCTGGGTTATGAAGGCCAGAGAATTTTTGAGACTCTCCCTCATTTAGCAAGTGATGGAAGCGGAGATGAATTGAATGATTTCGAATCAGCTTTGATAAGATTAGACAAACATTTCAACCCAAAAAGAAGCACGATCTTGGAACGTTACAATTTCCGCATGCGCATGCAAGCCCAAGGGGAGTCTGTTGAAGACTATGTAACTGCCCTCCGTCATCTGGCTCTAAATTGTAAATTTCAAGGAAGTTTTGACGAGCACATTCGCGATCAATTCATGACGCATTGTCGGTCAAATAAGATACGGGAAGAACTGTGGTTAAAGGACGAGCCGAATTTGGACGAAGTATTGGACTTAGCCAAACGCGTAGAACATTCATTGGCATGTGTTGCCAAGTTATCGAAGGCTGAAGGAGGAGATTTTAAAGAAGCCAAGCCGGAAGTATTGAAGGTGAATGAAGGGAAGAACAAGAGGAAGGGAAGAAACAAACAAAAGGAGAGGAGTAATGTAGAAGAAAGAAGGAATCAAGAATCAACGCAAAGAGAAGATAAAAAGGATGAGAGATTGTGCTATAGGTGCGCCAGTGCGACCCATTTTGCTTCTTCAGTGGTGTGTCCAGGGCGGAAGGCGATTTGCAATAAATGCAAAAGGAGAGGACACTTTGGGACGTGCTGCAAGAACTATCAGTTTAGCCAAGTGAATCAAAGGAAAGTCCTATATGTGAATGAAGAGGAAGAAGGGAGGTCATCCGAAGATGACACCGTAATGACTTTGCAAAATGTCATTGTAAACACTGTCAATGTTGTTGGTAGGGATGATATCCCTGATGATTGTGAGCGCCCATATACTGTTGTGACGGTGAATGGATGTAAAGTGTCGATGATGGCTGATTCGGGGTCAAAGATCACTTTGATATCGAAAAGCGCATTTGAGGATGAAATGAAAGGAGCAGTGTCGACATTGTCGGTGCCAGACATAAGTCCAGGGGGGTACAACCAAGAAAAGATTGATTTGCTGGGGTATGTCTGGAGTAAGTTTGAATTTAAAGGACGATGCTGTGAAGGGAAAGTGTATGTGACAAAGAAAGGCCAGTCTTTGCTAGGGTGGAGAGAGCAAAAGAATTTGGGAATCAGATTAGATCCAAACCATCCTGATCAGGTGTTACATGTGGCAGAAGTGTGTTCGACATATAGCGAGTTTGTGAGAGAGCATGGGAAGGTATTTGACGAGACATTGGGAAGAGTGAAGGGATTTCAGCATCAGATATTGTTGAAGAGAGGCAGTGTTCCCACCGTGGCGAAACTCAGGCCCGTCCCTTTTGTGTTAAGGGACAAAGTAAAGAAGGAGTTGGAGAAACTACTTAAGTCAGGTGTGATTGAAAGAGCAGGGGGGGTCGAATGGGTTTCCCCGGTTGTCATTGTGAAGAAAAGTTCAGGGGATCTGAGGCTGTGAGTTGATATGCGCGAGTTGAATAAGTGCGTTTTGGTGGATAGGCACCCACTGCCCAACATGGGTGAGTTGTTGACCATGGTGGGTGGAGGGAAGTACTTCTCTAAATTGGATATGACGTCAGCCTATCATCAGGTGGAGTTGGAGGAGGGATGTAGGAAAGTCACTGCGTTTGTGACGCATGAAGGTGTGTTTCAATTCAGGAGGATGCCCTTTGGGTTAGCATCCGCCTCCTCAGTGTTCCAGAAAATTATGGATCGCTTGTTGATGGGTGGAGTGACATTGGAGGAGCATGACAGGAATTTGTGCAAGGTGTTGAAGATATTCGAGGAAAGAGGGATCACACTTAAGGAAGAGAAGTGCAAATTTGCTGTGACAAAAGTGGACTATTTGGGACATGAAGTGTCGGGGAATGGTATCAAACCCAAGGAAGAAATGGTGAATGCCATAAAGAGGATAGAAAGACCGATTGATAAAAGTGAATTACGCTCTTTTTTGGGAATGACAGAATTTTATCAGAAGTTTGTTGTAAATTATGCTGACAAAGTACATGAGATGAGAAAGATTGTGAAGAAAGGTGCTGAGTTTGTGTGGGATAGTCAATGTGAGGCGGAATTCAATGGTATAAAAGAAGAGATAGACTTAGCTCAACCCTTAGGTTGCTTTGACACAAGAAAGCCATCCATCATCACAGTGGACGCTAGTGAATGTGGCTTAGGTGCGGTTTTATCCCAGAAAAAAGACGATGGGTCTGAGGAGGTGATTACCCATGCATCAAGGGGCCTCAAGGGAGCGGAATTGAGGTACTCCGTTCTCGAGAAGGAGGCGTTGGCATGTTTCTGGGCAGTGGAACGATTCAAAAACTTTGTGTGGGGTGTAGAGTTCGTAATTCGGACTGATCACAAACCACTTAAAGCCATATTTGAGAACAAGGGCCTTGATAAGGTTTCCCGCAGGGTGGCAGGATGGGTCACCAGAATGCAAACTCATTGTTTCAAGATGGAGGTCATTCCTGGGAAGGAAAATGTATTGACTGACAATCTGTCGAGGGTGAGAGTAAATGATTCGGGTGTTGTGGAAGATGAAGAAATGGAATTAGTGTTTGTCAACACGGATGGTATAGTGTCCAAACAGGAGTGGTTGGAAGGGATGAGGAGCAATGAGAACATGAATAAAATAGTTCCATATGTTGTTTCTGCTGTATGGCCAAGGAAGGTGGAATTAGCGGAAGGCGCGAAGCCGTATTGGGAAGTGAAGGATGAATTGTCGGTCATCGGTGGAGTATTGTTCAGATGGGGAAGGGAGGTGGTTCCAGTTGCATTGAGGAAGAGAGTGATAGAGTTGGCACACAGTGGCCAGATAGGAGTTACCAAAACCAAAGGTGTATTAAGAGAAGACTATTGGTGGCCGGGTTTTGACAGGGAAATAGAAAATTGTTTGGAGAATTGTCAATTCTGTGTCAGGAGTGGAAAGGGATCTGTAGCTAAGAAGCAACCGTTTGTGGACGTGGGACTTCCGTCCAGGATATGGAGTGATCTCGCCATGGATATCCTTGGTCCTGTGGAATTGGGGTATGGACGTGGAAAATTCATAGTTCTGGTGGTGGATCTGTTCTCCAGGTGGGTGAATTTTAAAATTGTGAGAGATGTAACAGGAGAAAGCATGATAAAGACTTTGCAGGAGATATTTTCAAATGAAGGTCTGCCGGAGAGTTTGTTGACGGACAATGGTCCCCAATTTGTAGGGGGGAACTTCACCAGCTATTTAAAGAAGTGTGGAGTGCGTCACAAAAGGACTTCATTATATCATCCTGAATCCAACGGTGTAGTTGAAAGGATGAACAGGTGTGTGATGGAGAGTATTCGCATGGGGGAAGAGTGCGGATTGGATAAGTTGGCTGTGATACAGAATAGGATCTGGGCACTAAGGATGGCGCCTCATTCTACGACAGGTCTGTGCCCGTTTGAGCTTATGAGAGGCAGAAAGCCATATTCCATGGTGTGTCCGCCGTGGCTGGGCAGGAGTAGGGAAACGGATCTGGTTGTTGATGAAGTAAGAAAGTCATTGGTGAGGAAGAAGTCTGAATGGGTGGCGCGTGAAAACCTGAAGAGAGGTAAGAAGGTGTTGCGCGTAGAGTGTGGAGATTGGGTTAGGATCAAGAAGGGAGTTGTGAAGAAGAAAGGAGAGTCTCTTTACTCGGATCCAGTCAGAGTAGTGGCGGTCATGAAAGGGGCCGTACGTGTGACTGGAGGGCAAGTGTGGAATAAAGACAGGATTGCTGCGGTAAAGAGAGGGCATATGTAATATGTGTGTCGAGAACTGGACCAATTTATGTGAGTTATTGCGGTCACCTACATGACACCCTTAAGTTATTTAGAGTGATCGGATGTTGGATTATATAAGTGAAAGTTAAAAAAAAAGGGGGAGATGTGTTGTAGTGACTCATTAGATGTAAGTGGAGAATGCCCTTCATTGTGTTTCTCTCCTGTGTGCTGAATCCCAAGTATGATGTCATGGAATGTTGGTGACACTGTTCCTGGTTGGGATTACCTAAGGGTTCTAATGTTGTCAGTTGAAGAAAGAGCTGAAGGAGAGGAGTCTCTACATGTTGGGGGTCTTCTTCCTTTGTTAAATACATATTAAAACCTTAATATATCTTACCTGTCTGCGCCAGCCTCTTCATAACAGAAGTCATACTGGGCAAAGAAGTGGGCCCACTGGGCTTGGCGCGAGTACGAATCGTAAAAGGTTGAGCCCCGCCCTGGAGTAAATGTCTCCATGTCTCGCATGCCTGTTTCATTGCCAGTAATTCTCTCTCCAGAACCGAATAATTCTTTTGACTAGATGTTAAAGTCTTCGAGAGATAGGCAATGGGATGTTCTATCCCATCAAACGTTTGGAGCAGCACTGCCCCAATAGCTGCCGCAGAGGCATCCTTCTCGATGGTAAAGGGCAGAGATTGATCAGGATGCCCGAGTATCGGGGTAGAGCAAAAGAGAGACTTTAGATGCTGAAAGCTCCTTTCGGCCTCGCTGGTCCATTGAAATGGAAGCGGACTCTTCTTTAAGAGGGAAGTGATGGGAAGGATGTCACACCGTTGGTTCGCAGGGGCCGCTGGCGGCTTTGGAACGCTTGGCGCTGGCGGCGCCATTAGATTGTTCCGTTTTGGTTCCTCACTTCGTGGTTCACGGTCTAGTCTTTTGTCCGGTCTGTTTGAATTCCGTATTTAGACCCGCCCTCATTTCCGGATCGGCGCGTTGCAACTTTCGCTTTTGCTCTGTTGCTGTGCTCCGTTTCGCTCACCTTTGCCTTGCCTTCTAGTTTTCTCCGTTCCGTCTTTCTGCCCGTCTAGCTTTTCCCCAGTCCCTGAGTATTTCGCTACTCGTCTGCACCCGCTATACCTTTCTTCCGTTGCCTCTTTCTGACTGCTCGCTCCGCCTTGTTTTCTTTTTGCCTTCCGTTCCTTCCTCTTTTCTCCTGTCCTTGCCTCCTTCTTTCTTTTCGCATGCCCGTTTTATCGGCTTGCGGTTTCCAGAAGTCCACTACTTGCCTGCCTTCACGAGAATCCTTCTACGTTCTACTTGCCGGAGAACCCCCTTCTGCTACATACTCCACTACGTCCAACTCACCTGAGAACTGCCTTCCGCTGTTCTTCCCATCCAGGACTTCCATGTCATAAGATCCGGGCCATCCACCAGCCGACTCTGGACTATTCAAGATTTACCTTTGCTCTGCTGCAACAACTTACTCTGAGAGGTTTTTTTTAAGCGGCTGCTTTTTTTCCTCTTCGCTTGGTCTCTGCGGGAGAGGGGTCCCCGGAATCAGGGTGGCTTCTTACCGCGGAAGACCGTTCCTCCTCACAAAGAAGAAGAAATCAAAAAAGAAGTTACACCGGCACAAAATCTCATGGGATGAGACAGGTGAGGAGGAAGGTGAGGTGGATACAGATATTGCTGACATACAACCCGCGACTGCTGATCGCGATAAAGGACTTCATTCGAGAAATTTTGAATGAACCGGCGGTAGTAATTAGCTAGACCCAAGAATCTTTGGACCTCCTTTACTGAGTTGGGAGAAGGCCAATCCAAAATAGCAGCGACCTTCCGTTCATCCATAGATACACCTTCTAGGGATAGAATGAATCCTAAATAGGGTATTGAGGTTACCCCAAAAATACATTTTTCAAGTTTGACGAGAAGATGATTTTCTTGGAGACGATTTAGTACTTCGGTGACATGATGAACATGTTGCCTTGGATCTTTGGAAAAAATCAGTATGTCATCTAAATAGATGATGACGGTGATGAACATCAGATCGGAGAATAGGCGGTCCATAAATCTTTGGAATACTGCTGGAGCATTCACCAATCCAAAGGGCATCACCCTGTATTCATAGAGACCAAAAGGGGTGCGAAAAGCTGTTTTCCTTTCATCCCCTTTTTAAATGCGGAGGAGATGATATGCGCTACGCAGGTCGAGCTTAGTGAATATTCTAGCCCCTTGCACCGCTTCCAAAATGTCCAATATGAGTGGCATCGGATACCTGTCTCTGATGGTAACCTTGTTTAACCCCCGGAAATCAATACAAGGTCTCAGCTCGGTCGAATCCCTCTTGGCAATGAAGAAGAGGGGAGCCCCTGCGAGGGACTTAGAAGGTTGCACCAGACCGTTTTGTAAGTTACTATCCAAATGGGACCGGAGAGCCTGCTTCTCGGCCTGTGATAGAGAGAACATGTGCCCAAACGGCACCAAAGCTCCTGGAGTCAGCTCTATGGCGCAATCCTCAGGTCTGTGAGGGGGTGCAATGCTCACCTGGTATCCACAGGGACGTCACTCAGCCTGTTCTGACCTCTTACGACCTCGAACCCTTCCCTGGAGTCTACTCGACTCCTGAAACACGGGATTGGTAGAGTTTTTTTTTTATATCTGTTTATTGATTTTTAATAGTAACAAAGATCAACTTACTAACATCCCTCCCATGTGCCCTCCCCCCTACGCCCTACCCCTCTTTCCCTTAGGCTCGAGACGACATAACTTTACAAAGGACACTAAAGATTGGCTTCAAAACATATCAAGAATACGAATATTATGAGGGCACAATTGGAGCATATAGTCACTCTGGAGATATTGCAAAATTGGACCCCAGTTCGTACGGAATTTCTCAGTGGCGCCCTGCAGTTTACATGTTACCCACTCCATGGTTATAAAGTGCCATACCCTTCTTAGCCACTGAAGCTGAGTCGGTGGCATCTGCTGCTTCCAGCCTTGAGCTATGACCAGCCAGGCTGCCACAATCAGGACCATAATCACCTTCTGTTGGCACTTAGGGTGAGTTTTCTGTGCAGGGTCCCATATACCGGCTAGCCATATGCTGTCACCTAGGGCTTCTGCCCCTTGAACCATTTTCCCCACTTGCGCCTTAACCTCGTTCCAGAAGGGGATGATTCTCGGGCATGTTTTCCAGATCTGTTTCCAGTCTCCTTCTTGATGGCAACCCCGCCAGCACAGTCCATCCTTTGTCGGATACATGTCCCTCAGTCTCTTCGAGGTAATGTGCCATTGGAGCAGAACTTTTTGCCACATTTCCTTCAGCTGAATAGAGTTTGTCAAGGTGGTGACATTTCGCCATGTTCTCTCCCAGTGAGGGAGCGTGATGTCCATCCCCAGTGTCCCCTCCCACCTCTTCATATACAGCCAACATAACTTTTCCCCTTGCGAGTTCAAGTGAGTTTAGAGAATTGAGATCTGCGCATGCTTGCCTGAATCAGTTATCAGGTAGGTCTCGAATTGCGTGAGGCCTCTCGTTGCTGCTTCTTCATTGGTTCGGGATGACAGCCAGTGGTGCAGTGGAACATATCGGTATTTCTCGGTCCTCGCTACTCCCAATTCTCGTACACATTCTTCAAACGACCTGATTGTCCTGCGTTGTACATGTTTCCGATTCTAGTGCAGCCCGCCTGCTTCCAAGATGAAAATGCTTCCGGATCCATACCCGGTGGGAAATCGGGATTGTGAAATAGCGGCGTAAACGTTGAGGGGTTGCGTTGGTAGGCTTCCTCTCCTAACTGCCAAGTCCCATGCGTTGAGGGGGGCTCCCAGTACTTCACTTATTCGCGTGTTTGGATGTCTGTACTTCTTGTGAGACCACAGGAGGCTCGAGAGCGGGCCTCCGGCCACCGCTATGTCCTGTACTGCCCATTTAGTCTGCGGGTGATCTGCTACCCACTCATTTAGAACTCGCAGTTGAGCCGCTTCGTAGTATTGCTTGAAGTGTGGAAAGGCCAGGCCTCCCTCCCGAGCCGCCGCTGTCAATGTAGTCATTGCCACCCTCGGTCTTCTGCGCTGCCATATGTATGCCGATGCCATTCTATTTAATGAGCGGAAGAAAGACCTGGGGAGCCTGATTGGAAAGGCTTGGAAGTAGTACAGGACTTTAGGGAGGATAGTCATCTTCACCGCCGCAATGCGCCCACACCAAGATGTGGAAAGTGGCATCCATCTCATCAGTAGCTTTTGGAGGTGAGCAAGTCGGGGTAATTTGCCGCATATAGTTGACTCGTCTTGGAGGTCAGCTTCACTCTGAGGTAGGTGATCTTGCCTCTCGCCGCCTGGACACCCTGCTCCTTGGTCAATTTTGAGATAGTCTCTGGGTCGGCAGAAAGATTCAGTATCTCAGATTTTGTTTTGTTGATTTTGAGGCCTGAAATAGCGCCGAATGCCTCCAGTTCGCTCATCAGTGTGGGTAGAGACCTAATCGGATCGGTCAACGCCAGTAGCATGTCGTCGGCGAAGGCCATTGTTTTGTGTTCCAGCGCGCCCATCCGTACCCCCCTAATTAGGCGCTATTGTCGAATCTTTGCTATGAGAGGCTCTAGAAAAAGGGCGTACAGAATGGGGGACAGGGGGCACCCTTGTTTTGTGCCTCTCGTCTGCGTGACCGTTTTGGACAGGAAGCTGTTAACAGCGATTCTTAGGGATGGACTTCTATAGTTTGCTTTTAACATCCCCATGTAGGAGGTCCCAAAGCCCATATGGGACATTGTTCGAAAGAGCTGCGACCACTTAACTCGGTCGAACGCTTTTTCAGCGTCCAGGGCAACTAATATAGCCTCAATGTCAGTGCGTTCTGCCTTTTCTATTTTGTGACATACTCTTCTGGTGTTGTCCGCTGCTTGCCTTGTACGGACGAAGCCCGGCTGGTCTGCATCTACCAGAGAGGACAGATGTTCCGTTAGCCTATTCACTAGGATTTTCGTGAAAAGTTTTACATCAAGATTAATGAGAGCTATCGGTCTATATGATCCTGGGAGGGTGGGGTCCTTTCCCGGCTTCAAAAAAAGTACCAATTTTGCCTCATTCATTGAAGCTGTAATATTGCCCCTTGATTTGAAGGTGTTAAAGAGGCTTGTGAGTCTCGAGGCCAGGACGTGTCGAAATCTCTTGTAGAAGGCTTCAATGTACCCGTCTGGGCCCGGAGCTTTGTTCTTGGGAAGCTGTTTGATGGCTTGTAGCACCTCCTCCTGGGATATATCCTGGTCCAGTGCCTCCCGGGCCTCCTCCGTCAAGCGCGGACAAGATACCCCCTGAAGGTATAGCTCTTGAGCCTCCTCTGATGGGGCACTGGTTGTGTATAGGTCTTGATAAAAGGATCTCATTATCTCGCCCATGTCGTCATTGGACGTTTTCCGAGCACCCGATGAGTCCACCAGCGCCAGGATAGATCTTTCCCTGGTCATCTCCCTGAGTTGCCGGGCCAGTAGGGTATCCGCCTTGTTGGCGAGAAGGTAGAATCTTTGCTTCGTTTTCATGAGCGCATGGCCTACCTTTCGGGTATGCAGGAGCTCCAACTGACCCTGGATGTGTTGCATAGCCCGCCTTTTAGCCCTGCTCGGGTTCGCTGCTGCCTCCCTCTGGGCATCAAGCAGTTGAGTTTCTAGGTCTCTCTCCCATTGCCCCAGTTGTTTCTCCCTCTTGGACTTCATAGTTATTAATTCACCTCTCATGACGGCCTTGAAGGCATCCCATAACGTATCTTGAGAGGTCTCTCCCGTTTCATTTTCAATGAAGTACGTATCAATCTTGTCTTGGATTTCTTCTGCCAGCACCGGGTCCTGCAGGAGCTCCGAGGGGAAGCGCCAGGACCACAAGCTTGACTCTCTTGTTTTAAGTGCCAGGGATAGGGTTATTAGGGCATGATCGGAGAGGACAATGGGGCCCGTCTCCATGTCTCCGATCTCACCCAGCAGGGGCGTGGAGACCCATACATAGTCTATCCTCGATAGAGAGTTGTGGACATGGGAGTAGTGCGTGAAGCCCCGCCTGTCCCCATGCTGTGCTCGCCAGGCATCGGACAGGGAAAGGGAGTCGAATGTCTTCTTTAACGCTTCCGATGGGGCCTTAGAGCTTTCGCTAGCTTTGCTCGACCTGTCCAATGAGGGATCCCAGGCCAGGTTCAGATCCCCTCCCAGAATGATTTCCCCCGTCGCAAATTGCTCAAGCGATCCCATCACATCCTTAAGGAATGCCCCTTGACCCACATTATGAGCGTAGACCGACGCAAGGGTGATCCTCCTCCCCTCGACCGTGATGTTCAAGGAAACATATCTCCCCTCCCCATCTGATCTGTGGTCATGGATCCGGACTTTCAAGGTGTCCTTTATAGCCACCAGGACACCAGCTCTCTTCCCCTCTGCATTTGACTGGAAGACAGGTCTCCCCCCTTTTATCTTGGTGCAGGTTTTGTCGCTCTTCTTTATATGCGTTTCCAGATAGAGTAGGATGTTCGCTTTCTGCTTCCAGGTCTGTCTGTCCAGTTTGGCTCTTTTTGCGGGGGTGTTCATACCTCGCACATTCTGCGATAGCACTATCACCGGGACCTTATATGTCGTGTTCATTACGGGTTGGTGGTAAGACATGCTCTGGTCGCCTCTGATGTCAGCCGTAAATAGTGTCCTGTCCATGTGTCGCCTCGATGCCGTTAACTGAGAAACCCCCCCATTTCCCCTCCCCCCAACAGTACCCATGAGGTCAGGGCCGGGTTGCTAGATGCCCTGAGACGAAATGTTCAGAGCTCCAAGCTCGTGTTTTCCCTCTTAAACACATTGTGGGGAGTCCTAAACCCCACTAACGGTTCCATCAAGTCTTTCCTTGTTCCTCTCCTGGGCTTCTAAAAAACTGACGGACGCATCAACCACGTTCTTCTTCTCCCGTTGTCGTTACATCAGGGGGGAATAGCTCATTTTGGGATTGAAATATTCTTGAATTGCTCCCAAGATTGTCTGGACTTCCTTACTCTCCCTTTCTTGTGGAACGTCTCCCATGCCTCTTGTTGATTTGGTCCCTTGAGTTTCCCCCGGGATCCGGGCGTGCCCCTTCTTCTCCACTTGTTATGCACAGTAATCTTTCTCCCTCTTCACAGGACGTGACCCTGTGTTGGACTCCCTCCCACGTGAACAGAAGATCAAACGGGAATGTCCATCTGTATTTGACCTGGGCTGCTGATAGGTGGCGGACCACCCGGCCCATCAGCCGTCGTTTTAGCAGGGTGGACTGAGCCAAGTCCTAGTATCGTTGAACCTCCTGGCCATTTACTCTTATCTGGGGGGAGTACCTGGCCTTCTTCAGTATCTGCTCTCTCTGGATGTAGGATGTCATGGCCACCAGCACGTCCCTGGGTCTAAGTCCTGGTTCAGCCCGTCTTGTAGGACCCACTCTGTGGATATGGTCGATCCCTATCGCTGGGTCACCTTCTTCAGCTAGGATCTCTGTAAACATTTGCGTGACTGTAGACCTTAGATCAGAGTCCCCTATAGTTTCGGGCAGGTTTTTGATTCTGATGTTGGACATCCTCGACCTGTTTTCAAGGTCTTCGCATTGCTGTTCGAGGTACATGGTGGTCTGGGCTATTTTGTCTAGTGTCTCTTCTGATTTATGAGCATCCTCCTCTACTTGCTGGAGTTTTCTTTCCAGGGAATCCGTTCTCTCCCCCAGTTTGGTAATGTCTTGTCTGATTTCCTGGATGGATTGCACCATCTCCCCCCTCAGGAGTGCGAATTGCTCCTGGACTGAGGTGAGTAGTTGCGATTGCAGATCCTTAAAGCACGCCTGTATGTCCTCTTTATTCATTTTAGGTTCCTCTATCCCACCTCTGGTCGAGATGGGGCCCAGCGGGGGAAAGTCTTCTGAAGTGGGCGTGGGACCAACCTGGGTCCCCTAGAATTGTTTTAAGTTCTTTCCTTGGTTTCTCGGCACAGAGGACCGCGTGGAGGATCCCGCCTGTGTCTTAGACATTTATGCTCATTAGCGGGGCTGGTTAAGATGTGCTTCGAGGGGCCTACTCCCACCGGCCCCGGGGGTACCCCCACGTGTGCACCCCCAAGGCGTGGTCCGACCCAAGGTAGTTGTGGGTTCCCCCCACTGTGCCCGTGTTTCCTGCTTGCCCTGGTCTTTCGAGGCGGCGCTTGTGAAAAGCTAATGGGAGCAGCGGCCTTTTCCAGATTTCACTGGGGGTGGATCTGTGGGCCCCCTTGCTGGGGGTGCCGGGCAGGGTGTCTTTTTATGGGTCTCCGTCATAAATCTCCCCCGTCTCACCTGTGATCGGGATCTCCCTTGTTCGGCCGCAGGACTCTTCCTGTGGATCGTTCGGGTCTTGAATAGGCTCGCCCGAGCCTCGTCAGGTTGCAGGACGCGTTCAGAGTTCCGGGTGTTAAGAAAGGAAGAAGGCAATGTGCACGGAATCGCACAGTGTACAACTTTGAATCTAAATATGTGCATACAATACCCAAGACTTGTGTATACTAAAACCCAGGAGTACAAATAGAGTGAAACAATAATACCAATATATGAAAAGGAATGTGGGGTAAGCACTTAGAACCTCCTTATGACTGAAAGGAAAGTCGGCACACTCCTTACCCACTATGCTATTACAGATACTGACAGCGCTAAGCCCACGTAGAGGGCAAGCAAGGACAGAATCTGTGAGCTGACACTCTGGATGATACTGAATAAGGAACTTAGAAACAGTACTCACGAGGACCGGAAAGACCACTTGAATGTCAGTAAACTCACGAACCCAGTTGATCAAACAGGGACCCTGAAGGCTATAACAGCAATGGGTGGAGGAAACTAAATACATAAGACCCTAGTCAAGGGGCGAGTAGGAATAGTGATTATAAAATAGTGAGGAAAACAAAAGGGCATTCACACTGGGACTAGTTACAATAACACCCACACCTAATAATCAATGGGAAATAAATGCAGAAGTGCGATGGAAAACATGGAATGGATCCCAATAGAAAGTAAGGATCAGGAGCAGGGAAAATGATATCACAAAAGGAAACCTTAAGGCAGGAAGCTAAATCTATAAAGGGAAAGACCAAAGCATCAAGTTTTTCAGTAGCAAAGGACAGCAACAAAGAAACAGAGAACACAGGCAAATTGGGCAGCATCAAAGGGTAAAGCACAGAGAAAGGCTGCCTGCAGACAGAGGAAGACAGAAAGGGAAATCCAGAAAGCAGAAATCAATTAAGCACAAAAATCCGAAATCCAGGGCAGAGGAACAAGAAACAGGAACTAGGAACTAGGCACAAAGCTAGGAACAAGGAACAAGGGACCAGGGACCAGTCACAACAGGAACACTGCAACAATGACCAGCGCTGGACTGAAGCAAACTGAGGCTTTTAAAGCTGCTTAACGAGCACACCCCTCAGGTGTGCCGCCTGCTGCACCTGCAGCCACAGGTGTTGCCTATCCTCCAACCAGCCGTGTCTTGCAAGGGAGGAGGTGAAGCAGTGAGCCAGGCATTCTGGGAAGCATAGTCATTTGATTAAAGTAGCATGCTGGCTGCCAAAAACCTGGAATGGATCCGGAAGGGAAGTAACTTGGAAAATAAGGTTTTAGCGCTCCCAATTCATCAGAACACTGTAGCATAAGGTTCGGAGGAAATGTCCAGTAGGGAATAAACCCCAAAACATGCCCCCAAGTGGCGGGAACGGGAGCGAAGGGAGCGAGCCGTGACACTATACCCCCTCCCACGGCCGACTCCAGGCGGCCGTTACTCGCACAAAACATCTTCCTTCCATGACAGGAGCGCTTTGTCTTCGGAGGTGGCACTGACGGAAATGACGACCCACGGGCAGAAGCAGAGGGACTGGAATGAATAGAATCAGGCCGCAGTCTAGAAGAGCCATAGGCAGGTTTTCGGTGAGGAAGAGACTCATGGATCGAAGAAAGGCATGAAGGACTTGCAGGACCCGAAGCAGAGTTGGAAGGTCCAGGAAGCTCAGTCTCTGGGAGCGAACACTCATACATCATTGAGGAGGGAGGCAGGCTGGTGCAACATGCTTTGGACAATGGTAGATGCTCTGGTAGCCTCCCTGCTGAGAGCGGACACACAGGAGGTGAGAAAACAGCAGGTTTCAGGAAATGTTCATGTTCAGACAAAGAAGGTGGCGGCCGAGGTAGAGGTTCGGATCTTCTCTCATCATCCATCTGGTTAAAGGCCTGTGGTTGAGGGTGACCAAGGTCCGACTGCATCTGTCCCACGCCTTGGGGGCCTGGAAGTCCAATGGGTTGTACGAGGCTGGCACACCTGGTGTCAGTCATGTAGCCACCTTGTTGCACATGGAATACAACCGCAGGGACGTTTGGCATACCGATAGGAGTGATAGACGCAGTACTTGGTACATCAGGCACACTCGCAGCAGGAGCAATAACAGGCACATCTTGAACTGCAGCAGTCATACCCATCCTTTGGCTACTAGCACCCGGATGGTGCAGCAGTTGGGGGGCCGTGCCCGTCCCCTCCCTCAGGCTCATGTGGGATCCGGCAACAAAAAGGCTGTCAAGCGGCTGATCCAAACCGGCCCCCAAATGTGAACCGTCCAGCCCGTTATCCTGGTTGGCTACTTGTTCGGTGTCTGGGCCATGGCGGATGGTATCCGTCTCCCTCTCGTAACACTCCAGACAAGTCCAACGGCCTTGCATGTATGGCCCTCCCGAGTCATGATCCAGCTTGATGTTTCTGGCAGAAGTCTCAGACTCAGATGTTGCATATGCGGGAGGTGCTGATTCTACAGTCAAGCAGTTGGGAGAATCAATTTGTGTAAAAGGCAGGCCTTCTGGTGATCCTCCTGAAGCATAAGAAGGGCAGATTGGACGTTCATCCGTAATAAATGGTTGGAATTTAGGAGGTAACTCTAAAGTAGATGAATCTGCAACATGATCAAACAGAGTAGACAGGTGCACCTCCGATATTGGCAGCGAGGCTGAGCAGGATACCCGTCTTTCATAAACTGAAGCCAAACTAGCAGTAGGCTCTGGGACCGAAGACAGGCACTCAGGATGTGCTACCGGAGGCTCCATGGCTGAAGGATAATCCGCTGGATGAGTCACTGTAGCCGAAAACAGGCATGCCAGAGGAAATTCAGAGGCTGAGGGCATGCAAGCTGGAGCCATCTCGCTAGCTGAAGACAAACTTGTCAAGGTCTTTGGCTCTGACCACGTACATGGTGAAGGCTCTTGAGTGACTGGCAGACATAGCAATTGTTCATTGATTGAAGACACATTTGACAATGATGACTGCAGAGCCGTGGACTGGATAATCGAAGAGTCACTAGTTGTAGGAGGACAGACTGAAGTCCCAGAAGTCGACTGGCACATTTGTGGCTCAGGAATGGAAAGCACCTTTAGGGCGGTTGACTCCTTGGCACCAGTAACCAAAGACTGAGCTGTAACCATGCCGTCCCTCTCCTTAGTGGATGACACAGAGTCTCTTCCTTTGTAGAAGTCAAAATCAACCAGAGGAATCACCATAGTAAAGTCTCTGTTAATCAGGATTTCGTCAAATGTCCATTCCTCTGTCTTAGCTTCTGAAAGTGGCATATTAACAATCAACAGTTCAGGAATAGCCTGCCGGGTCTTTGGTTCAGTATACTGTGGAATGAGTCCATCAAAACATGAATTTTGTACTGTCTTTGACTGTTCATTGTGACAAAAATTGGCAGAAGAAGGAGCGAACACAGAGGTAGCATCGTTTTCCACATCAACTTGAATGTCTACGTCAGTCTCAGCAGCTAGATCAAGGGCAGAACCTAAGCCTACAGTAGTGACTGATTCTGTGTATGCCACCATTGTGGATTGTGTTTGGGAATCAGAAGCATGTATGTGTTCAAGCTCAGAATTATGACAGACTGCTAAACAGGAAATCTTAGGTAAAGGAGTGGCTTGTAAATCTTCAGCTAACGGCAATTCCTGACAAACGGTAGAACAATTGTCAGAACCTGTGCCCTGAATAAGTGCTGTGCTAGAAAGAGGACTTTCACTCCCAATAGATTTTTCATATTGACGAGTATCATGACCTACAAAAACCTCCGCACTCAGGGATTGAACAGTATTCACTTCATCAACGGATAAAGTTTGAGGTGTATTCAGAAAAGACCGTAAGGTTTTATTCTCCTCTAGTAAAGTAATGTATTCTTGTTTTAACTCCTCAAGTTCAGCTTTTAGCATGCCCCGCCTTAACTGTACATCCCTATCAGTAGGCACAGGGGAAGGCATGGTGGCATCAGGGCTGGATCCTGCCCTAGCCATCCGGATGTGCACTGATTGTACATTGTCATTTGCTGCTTGCAGGTTTTGTGATCTATACTCTCTCTTACCGACTTGGTCTGTGTTACCCTTAAGCAGACTACTGACATCAGACATCTTGACATTAGGGACTACAGTAAGTACTTGTGCAGAGGAGTACGCAGTAGACTGAGGGCTGAAAACAGAAGATATGCAATGAACCCCTCCATTCTTTATGTTTGAATCATGAAACTGTTCAATCTGAGGTAAAGCACAACCGGAATCATGGGGTTCAACAACAGATGTACTCGTGTGTAGTAAATCTAACAGTGTGTTGTTTTCCGCTGCTAAGGCTTGTGCGGACATAGAATCTGGATCAAAATTAAAGACAGAACTAGGATAAGGCAATGTACGATGGGCCATCCTGTGGGTAAAATACTTTGCACGTAAATACCCATTTGTAACAAGGAGTTCATTTAAGTCAGGATCAATGATTTGATTGTCACAGGTAAACTTAAGGGAAGCTTTCTGTACAAAGTTGTTAGTGGCCTTGCTGCCTTTCTTTCTTAAACTGGCCATATTCAAACGGGAATAACGGCTGGTCATTCTGTTAAGAAAGGAAGAAGGCAATGTGCACGGAATCGTACAGTGTACAACTTTGAATCTAAATATGTGCATACAATACCCAAGACTTGTGTATACTAAAACCCAGGAGTACAAATAGAGTGAAACAATAATACCAATATATGAAAAGGAATGTGGGGTAAGCACTTAGAACCTCCTTATGACTGAAAGGAAAGTCGGCACACTCCTTACCCACTATGCTATTACAGATACTGACAGCGCTAAGCCCACGTAGAGGGCAAGCAAGGACAGAATCTGTGAGCTGACACTCTGGATGATACTGAATAAGGAACTTAGAAACAGTACTCACGAGGACCGGAAAGACCACTTGAATGTCAGTAAACTCACGAACCCAGTTGATCAAACAGGGACCCTGAAGGCTATAACAGCAATGGGTGGAGGAAACTAAATACATAAGACCCTAGTCAAGGGGCGAGTAGGAATAGTGATTATAAAATAGTGAGGAAAACAAAAGGGCATTCACACTGGGACTAGTTACAATAACACCCACACCTAATAATCAATGGGAAATAAATGCAGAAGTGCGATGGAAAACATGGAATGGATCCCAATAGAAAGTAAGGATCAGGAGCAGGGAAAATGATATCACAAAAGGAAACCTTAAGGCAGGAAGCTAAATCTATAAAGGGAAAGACTAAAGCATCAAGTTTTTCAGTAGCAAAGGACAGCAACAAAGAAACAGAGAACACAGGCAAATTGGGCAGCATCAAAGGGTAAAGCACAGAGAAAGGCTGCCTGCAGACAGAGGAAGACAGAAAGGGAAATCCAGAAAGCAGAAATCAATTAAGCACAAAAATCCGAAATCCAGGGCAGAGGAACAAGAAACAGGAACTAGGAACTAGGCACAAAGCTAGGAACAAGGAACAAGGGACCAGGGACCAGTCACAACAGGAACACTGCAACAATGACCAGCGCTGGACTGAAGCAAACTGAGGCTTTTAAAGCTGCTTAACGAGCACACCCCTCAGGTGTGCCGCCTGCTGCACCTGCAGCCACAGGTGTTGCCTATCCTCCACCCAGCCGTGTCTTGCAAGGGAGGAGGTGAAGTAGTGAGCCAGGCATTCTGGGAAGCATAGTCATTTGATTAAAGTAGCATGCTGGCTGCCAAAAACCTGGAATGGATCCGGAAGGGAAGTAACTTGGAAAATAAGGTTTTAGCGCTCCCAATTCATCAGAACACTGTAGCATAAGGTTCGGAGGAAATGTCCAGTAGGGAATAAACCCCAAAACATGCCCCCAAGTGGCGGAAACGGGAGCGAAGGGAGCGAACCGTGACACCGGGAAGTTCGTGGTTCCAGGGTATCCAGGATAGCGATGAACGAGTAAGTAGGGGGGGAAATCCAGGAACAGGATAAAAGGCAAGGAAGAAAGTAAGAGTATCAAAGGAAACTAAAGTAGAGAGTAAGCACACGTCGGGTCACTACCGAAGATAGCGTTGAGACGCGCAGACCCGCAGGGGCGTGACCAATTTATAGTACGTGCCACGACGTGAAAGCTAGTGCGTAGCACGTAGCTTGGTACGGCCATGTTGGGAGGAACAAGGAGTACAAGCCCTTCGTGACAATGACCATGAGGTCCAGAAGGGGCAATTTCACCGGGTCATGACAGCATGCCCCCTCCGAAGACTGGTTCCTCCAGGCTTGCCTGGGTGAATAAGATGGAATCTTCTGAGCAAACAAGGGGTCTTTAAATTAGAAACTGGTTCCCATGTTCTCTCGCTAAGGAGGTAGCCTTTCCACTAGACCAGATATTGTAGTCGACCCCTCCTATACCTGGAATCACATATCCTGGACACCTCATATTCCAGCTGGTCGTCCACAACAACAGGTGTGGGTTTGAAGGGTTTTCGAGTAGAACTAACGTAGGGTTTCAACAGGGAAGTATGGAAGACTGGATGTATCTTCTTCCAGGAATCCGGGAGCTTAAGTCGGAAGGAGACAGGATTGATGATCTCCTTTATAGAAAATGGACCATAATAGCGAGGAGCTAATTTGTTTGGTAGTAGATGTCGAGGTAACATTTTCGAGGCTAACCAGACTTGATCGCCAACTGAATAGGAAGGTGATGGTCTTCTCTTAGAGTCCGCATATCTTTTGGTTCGAGTCTGGGCCTGTTCTAACTGATCCTTTGCCTCTCTTTGTAAGTCGATTAGCGTCTGAATCCAAGAGTCAAGGGTAGGTACCGGAGTAGATTCTGGAAGAACTGATGGTAAAACAGACGGGTGATAACCTTGACTGCAATAGGAAGAGCTGATCTTGAGAGCTGAATGATCTGAGTTATTGTAGGAGAATTCGGCTAAAGGTATGAGGAGGGACCAATCGTCTTGAACCTTGGTTGCAAAACAACGAAGATATTGTTCCAGGGTTTGATTTACTCGTTCCGTTGCCCCATTGGTTTGTGGATGATAGCCTGAAGAAAGGGCACGTTGGATTCCTAGAACACGACAGAGATGTTTCCAGAATTGTGAAATATACTGAGGTCTCCGATCCGAAATAATCTTGGAAGGAAGGCCATGAAGACGAAAAATATGTTCCAGGAAAATTCCAGCAAGTTCTGAGGAAGATGGTAGTTTATACAATGGTGTAAAATGAGCTAGATGAGTGAACAAGTCAATGGTTACCATGACGGTTGTATATCCTCGGGAAGGTGGTAATTCAACAATGAAGTCAGTGGCAATAACTTCCCAGGGTCTGGTTGGCAACGTAGGTTGTAGAAGCAGACCCGCCGGCCTCTGATTATCGTATTTGTTCTGACTACAAATAGCACAGGTCTTGATGTATTGAACTACACTGGACTTCATCCATGGCCACCAGAATTGTCTTTGTGTAAGACGGAAGGTGTTGGTTACTCCTCGATGGCCGGAGTGAAGAGTATCATGGCATAGATTCATTACCTTCTGTTGAAGTTCTTTTGTCAGAATGACCACTGAATTGTTCTTGAATAAATATCCTTCCTTGATTGTCAGACGCCAGGGATTCTTCTTCGATATGTCCTTGCAGAGTTCAGATAATTGAGTCTGTGCTCTGATTTCTTCCAGGAGATTGATCGCTTGAGCTACAAAGATTGTGGGTGGAAACATTTTAGGATAGATCTTATCCTCCAAGGGAACGTAGTCGGGACGCCGTGAAAGGGCATCGGCAATCAAGTTTTGCGATCCAGGAACATGTGAAATTTGAAATTGATATTGAGCAAAGAAGTAGGCCCATCGAGCTTGTCTACTGTTCCTGCACTCCATGGATTGTAGGACCTGAAGATTTCGATGATCAGTACGGACTTGAACTGGATATTTAGCACCCAGGAGTAAACGTCTCCATTCAGTGAAGGCATGACGAATAGCCAACAACTCCTTCTCCAGAACTGAGTAGTGAGTCTCGCTGGTGGTCAGGGTCCGTGAGAGATAAGCAATGGGATGTTCCAACTTATCATCGGATTCTTGTTTTAAAACTGCTCCAATGGCGTAATTGGAGGCATCAGTTTCCACTAGAAAAGACGATTTATGTCAGGTTGGGCCAGGATGGGGGCCTGAGTGAATTCTTCTTTCAAGCGTTGGAATGCCTTGTCTTGTGGTATAGACCAGTTAAATGGAACGTCTTTCTTCAGGAGATTAACAATGGTTGACCAATCTCGGAGAAGGTGGGAATTAATTTCCGGTAGAAGTTGGCAAGCCCCAGGAAGGATTGTATTTGCTTAACAGATGTTGGGGAGGGCCAAGCCAGTATGGCCTTCACCTTTGAAGGGTCCATACTAATTCCTTCTGAACTAAAGACAAATCCCAGATAGTGAACTGATGTAACATGAAACAAACATTTTTCTGGTTTGGCTAAGAGTTGATTTTCACGGAGACGTTGAAGTACTGCTTTTACATGTTCTTCATGTTTCAAGGAGTCCTTGGAGAAGATCAATATGTCATCCAAGTAGACGATAACATTGAGAAATAACATGTCAGAGAACACCCTATCCATAAAACGCTGGAAGACTGCGGGGGCATTAGTCAGACCAAAGGACATGACTAGGTATTCAAAGTGACCAAAGGGTGTTCTAAAGGCTGTTTTCCATTTGTCTCCTTCCCGGATACGGATCAAATGGTAAGCACCTCAGAGATCCAGTTTCGTAAATATCACTGCACCTCTAACAGCTTTAAGGATATCCGAGATCAGGGGTAGTGGGTATCTGTCTTTCAGGGTGTATTGATTTAGGCCGCGATAGTCCAGGCAAGGTCTGAGCTCTTTGGTATCTTTTTTTGGAACGAAGAACAATGAAGCACCAGCTGGTGATTTTGAAGGTCTTATGGTGCCGTTCTCAAGATTAGTGTCTAGGTATTCCCGGAGGGCTCTCTTTTCGGGTTCTGAAAGGATAAACATCCTGCCAAAGGGAATCACTGCTGAGGGTTCAGTATCTATGGCACAGTCTTCGGGTCTATGTGGAGGTAAGGCTTGAACAATGGCAGTAGAGAATACATCAGCATACCCTTGATAGATCTCTGGAACTTGTACAATATTGGAAACCATGAGTGGTGTCTCTGGACACCTTGGTAGACTTATAGGAGCTGTGACTGAGGTATCCAGGTTTAAACAATGGTTCATACAGAACTCCGAGCCCAGGAATAAGGATCCGGCAGTCCAGTTAATATATGGATTGTGCCTTTGTAACCAGGGCATGCCCAGAACCAAGGGGTAATGGGCTGATTTTATAATGTCAAACACAATCCTTTCTTGATGATGATTTATGGAAAGATGGATCTCCTTTGTTTGCAGACTTATGGGTCCTGAGGAAAGAGGTCTTCCGTCAATTGCTTCCACTGGCTGTGAAAAACTTCTTGCTTCATATGGAATGTTATGACTTCTGACCCAATCTTGATCAATGAAGACTCCCATTGCTCCGCAATCCACCAAGGCCAGTATGGGGTAGACCTTGTCCTTGGATGGCGATAAAAAGGCCTGTAATATCACCAATTTGTTTTGTCCAGGAGAGTTCAAGGATGGAATTGATGTGGAGCAAACATCGCTCTCCCGAAACCTTGCTCCATTTAGGATCGGGAGCTGGCATTTCCCGAGCGTCGGGGAGGAGCCAGAGGACACTCTTTAACTAGATGTTTATCTGAGGCACAATACATGCATAAGCCAGTGTGTATCCTTCTTAACCTTTACTGCGGGGAAATTGGTCCACGAAAGGCTCCAAGTTGCATGGGTTCAGAATCGGTGCTCGGATTCTTGGCAGATTCTGTCCTTGTAGTATTCTCTGGGGAGTTTCTTTGAATTGAGACTTTATTCTTTTTCTTTTCGGCCTTACTTTCTTGGATTCTGAAGTCTATTTGCATAGACAAATCCAGGAGGGCCTGGAATGAACTAGGACGTGCCACCCTGGCTAATTCGTCCTTAATCTCTTCATTTAGACCTCTGCCAAACAAGGTAAAACTGGCTTTCAGGGGCCAGTACGCCTCTTTGGCTAGCTGTTTGAATCTGGTAACATAGGTCAACATGTCTTGGGATCCTTGTTGGAAGTCAAGTAACTTCTCTTGAGCACCGTGGACCAGCTCTGGACGTTCGAACATGGTCTTGAGTTCCGCGATGAACCCTTCATAATCATCCAGGAGAGCATCCCCTGAATTGAGTAAAGGAGTGGCCCATGTAAGGGCATTACCGGAAAGATGTGATATTATGAAGCCCACCTTAGCCCTAGGAGTTGAGAAATAGTAGGGCTTGAAGGTAAAATGTACCAAACAAGAATCCAGGAATCCACGTAAGGTTTTTGTTGAACCGTCGTATTTATCAACCACTCCTCCCAATAATACGCTGTCCTTGTTCGCGGAGTCACGTGACAAGACAAGCTGTCTTAGCGCCGCATTCTCGGCTTTTAAATTCTGCATCTCTGTGGAAAGTTCTTGCATTCCGCGCATCAGGTCCTGAATAGCATTCTCCATGGTAGAATCCGTATTGATCGTTTGGCGTCTCAAACTGTCGTAAATCTCCCCCGTCTCACCTGTGATCGGGATCTCCCTTGTTCGACCGCAGGACTCTTCCTGTGGATCGTTTGGGTCTTGAATAGGCTCGCCCGAGCCTCGTCAGGTTGCAGGACGCGTTCAGAGTTCCGGGAAGTTCGTGGTTCCAGGGTATCCAGGATAGCGATGAACGAGTAAGTAGGGGGGGAAATCCAGGAACAGGATAAAAGGCAAGGAAGGAAGGAAGAGGATCAAAGGAAACTAAAGTAGAGAGTAAGCACACGTCGGGTCACTACCGAAGATAGCGTTGAGACGCGCGGACCCGCAGGGGCGTGACCAATTTATAGTACGTGCCACAACGTGAAAGCTAGTGCGTAGCACGTAGCTTGGTACGGCCATGTTGGGAGGAACAAGGAGTACAAGCCCTTCGTGACAATGACCATGAGGTCCAGAAGGGGCAATTTTGCCGGGTCATGACAGTTTCCCCCCTCCCTGATCACCGCTTATGCTCACGATCCTTCACTGAGTATGAAATGGAGGGTGGTCCGGATCTAGAGATAGGGCCTCTTGCCGTTAATAAAGAGTTTATCTGGCAGCGCCCCCCGCCACCCCCTCTGCAGTGCTGGGTGTGGGTCTGTTTGCACCGCAGGGGGGGTCGCTCCCGAGACTGCTCTCACTTCTCCCGGGCCTCGCTCGGCCTCTGCTCCACTGCACCCGGGATCCTGTGCTCGCCCGGAGCGTTCCTCGGGGAGTCCCCGCCCCGGCCTCGGGTCCACGTGTTACTCCGGTGATGGGCTGGTCTCGCCCGGCCCGCTCCAGCTCGGGCCTGGTCCTCAGACTGTGCCCTGGGGGGAGGGCGCCGCATACACCAGTTCTTCCCGGCACTCCAGCTACTCCGTGTGGGGGGTGTGCTGCGTCCCGACTCCGGTCCGCGCCAGGGAGGCCCGGGTCCGCCCGCTCCGCTCGCTTACGCGGTCTCCTCCTCCTTGCGGATGGTAAGGGCCGGCCGGGTCTCTGCCCTTGCTCACTCGGGTTGCGGCCCGTGCACCGCAGGCTCTTCTCCCATGAGCCCGCCGAGCTGGTGTCGCCGTCGGCTGCTGCGGTGCCTCACGCCAGCCAGGTCCATGCGCGGCTCAGGTCAGCAGTCCATGGCCGCAACCGGCAGCCGGAGTGTATCTCGCCGGGCCAGCCCCAGCGCTGGTCAGCTCGTCTATTTCGGGGGCCCCTTTCGGGGCTCAGGGCACCGCGTGTCTTGTGCGGTCGATCCTCTGGGGGTGGGCAGCCCTTTTAAAGTGCCCCACTGGTACGTTTTCAGGCGCGGGATCGTCCGTTCCGCTATGTTTTTTTGATATAAAATGTTATTGTTTTATAGGTACAAACAAACATAACATCGACTAATTAACACTTGGTCAATACATTAAACACACAGGTATTCACTTCTTCGCAAAGCTTGAATTCTTTCTCCTATCCTTTTATACTGTAGATCTGTTATGCTCAGTGGCTTTTAGGATCGTCTCGATCGCATGCATGAGTTCAATACTGGTAGTTCATCAGATTCTAGGCTCCTTTTTTCATGCCTTCAAGTGTCTTCCCATCTTTGCCATATCTTGGCTGCTTTCTCTGGGCATCCTCTTGTGGTGTACACTCTCGTTTCCATCGGTACGCACATGTCCACATCCGTTACCCATTTCTCATATTGTGGGGGTGAGGCCGAGCCCCATAATTGGGCTAGGTTCCTCTTTGCAAGTCCAGTGGATGTTGCAAACATGAGTTTTTTCGTATCAAGATAGCTCTATCTCTGCATCAATCCCTAGTATCAGGAGTTTGGGGTCCATCGGTATCTCACGGCCAACCACTATTGATAGCCTGTCGCAGCATTTTTGCCAGTAGTCTTGTATTTGTGGACATTCCCACAGGATATGGAAGAAGGTCCCTCTCGTTCGATGGCATCGTAGACAGTTGTGATCAGTCGCCCTTCCCCATTGATGCAAAGCCTCTCTGGGATAATATATTCTGTGCAAGATTTTTAGCTGGATCAGCCTGATTCTGGCAGAGATTGCTGTCTCTTTGGGGTACATGAGGGCATTAGTCCGGTATTCTGATTGAATTGGACCCATATCTCTCTCCCATTTCTCTTTGAGTTCTGTGAGTTCCATTGTAGCGAATGAGTTGATTGCATTGTACATTGTAGATGTTATTTTGTGATCAATTTGCTCCATCACTATGTTCCTCTCGATCGGGGTACGCTCTGGTACATTAGGGAGGTCAATCTCACTTGCGATAAGGGCGTGTCTCATTTGCCTGTAGTGGAAGTGTTCTGAATCAGGGAGATTGAATTAATCTTTTAGAGCTTGGAAAGATTTTATTTCACCTTGTGTTACCATGTTGTCACATCGTGGGGAAGATGGCGAGTCTGGAATCGTTATCGCCGCAGCCCGCCATAGAGCTTTCCGTCACGTTTTTCTCCCCAACGTGCTTGCAGGTCTAGTCTTTCTCTACTCGCGTACGCGACCGGGAGCTTTTAGTCTCCAGCTTCCGGGTCGCGTACGCGTTGCAACGCACCTTTGGTTCCGCGTTGTTTGCCACGCTTGGTTTGCATTCTGCGTAGCCATTCCCCGCTCTTTCTGTTTCTTTCGTACTTGGCTTTATCTCTTCCCTGTGTTTCTCGTCCTTCCCACTCTCTTCTGCCCGTCTACCCCCCCTTTCCTCTCTCCGCCCTCGCTCTGCACTTCCCTCCTTCTTTCCTCTCTCATCTACCCTGTTTTCCTCCTTCCTCTTTTTCCTATTCCTCTCGTTGCACTTACCTTGCCTGCTTCCCGGACTGCCTCTGCCTCCCGTTGTTGTTAACATTTCATCTTCCTGTGTACCGACCTTGCCTGCTTATTGGACTGCCTCCGCCTTACGTTTCTGTGGACATTCATCCTTCCTGTGTGCCGACCCAGCCTGCTTAACGGATTGCTTCAGCCCTCCCCTTGTCATCTGGTACCGTTCCGGTTCTACTTACCTTTCCGCTGTGCCACTCGGACTGTTCAGAGCCTGAAGTCATCTCTTAGGGGTTTTTTGTGCTTTTGGCTTTTTCCCCTTATCCGATGGTCACGGAAGATCCTTCACTGCCTTACCTATACGGTGTCGCGGTGGCGTCCTTTCGTGGCCGTCCATACCTTCATAAAAAAAAGGAGAAACCAGGAAACAAGGAAGAAAGGAAAACCAGGAGAAAAGACAGAGGTGAGGAGGAGGGGGAGGGTTATGAGACTGAAACTTCATATGAAGAAGAGGACATAGCTGACCCTTGTGACAGTTTGCAACGCCTACATATCAAAATGGCAACCCCTCAACAGATTCAAGAACTTGTAGCCGCGGTACAGAACCTGAACTTAGAGGTTCAGAGCCTAAAGAGTGCCAATGCTGCATTTCAACAGCGTTTGACAGAAAGAGAGCGTCCTCCAACAGATCTGCCTCCTCTTCCTTTGGTATCCGGCAAATTCGATGGTGCTCCCAAAAGGGTCAAAGAATTTTTGGACGCTTGTCATCTTCACTTCTCTCTTCGTCCGCAGACTTTTGCCTCGGACCACGCCAAAATTGGGTTTATGATTACCCATATGACTGGCAATGCCCTTGCTTGGGCCACCCCTCTTGTGAACCGAACCGACCCAGTGCTGCAAGACTATAACGCCTTCAAAACAATGTTACAACAAACCTTCTTACGTACCGAGAGTACTTATTTGGCGTCTGAAGATTTACTGGATATACGCCAGGGCAATTCGGACTTGCTTACTTACATAATGAACTTCAAACAGGTTGCTTCCGAAGCAGGATGGCAAGAGCAAACTCAGTATGCAATCTTTCGACGTGGGTTGAGGGAGGACCTCAAGGATGAATTGGCCCGGATCGCTCGTCCGACAACTTTTGATGATCTCGTTACGGCTACACTTCGAATCGACTTTCGTATGACTGAACGACGGGCTGAGAAGAGGAAATCCAAACCCTATGTGTCTCTCCCCTTGGACCCCCTTCCTCCCATTCCTACATCTTCCTCAAGATCCAATCGAGAAGAACCAATGCAGATAGGGACCACTCGAGCCCCACTTACACCCGAGGAGCGAAAGAGGCTCAGAGAAGGAAACCTGTGCATGTATTGCGGGGCTTCTAATCATCTACTTAGGGACTGCCCGGAAGTCCCTCCAAGACGGTCGGGAAACGATCGCCCTCGGTGAGTGTCAGGACTAACTCCCGAGGGGCTTCTGCAAGTCCTTATGTCACTCTTTCTGTTTCTTCTCCAGTGATCCCAGAGGATGCTCGCCTCATGATTCTTTCTGTAACTCTATTACTGGGCGACTCGGAGATTCAGGCTCAGGCCCTATTGGATTGTGGTGCCGCCGGCAATTTCATGGATACTTATTGGGCCGCTCAGAAGTGTGTGCCTCGCATCGCCAAGAAGGAGGACCAGAAGGTGGAGGGAGTCGACGGCGAACCTTTAAGCTCTGGCTTAATAACTCACTCCACGGAAGAACTTATTATGTCGGTCCAACAACATACTGAAAAGATCACCTTCGACCTAATCCGTGCTGCTCACTTCCCTATCATCCTTGGGATAGGCTGGTTACGGAAACACAATCCCAAGATTGATTGGACCAAAAATCTTCTTAGTTTCCACTCTGCGACCTGTAAGGCTGAATGCCTACCGGAACCTAGATTCGAGGTTGTCAAGACAGCAAGTTGTTGTGAGTCCAGAACAGTTCATTGTCTACCCGCTTATCTTCAGGAGTACACCGAGGTAGTCACAGAAAAGATACCTCTGGAATTGCCTCCACACCATCTTGAGGACTGTGGTATAGATCTGATGCCAGGGGCCCTTGTCCCCTTTTGTCGTATGTTTCCCCTGTCTCTGGAAGAAAAGCGCTATCTCAGGGAATACCTAGACAAGAATCTAGCCAACGAGCTCATCAGACCTTCGAAGTCTCCGGCAGGGGCCTCTTTATTCTTCATCCCCAAGAAGGAGTCACAGGAGCTACGTCCCTGCATAGATTACCGGGGACTTAATAAGGTAACCATCAAAGACCGATATCCCATGCCTCTCATAACAGAGATCGTTCAAGCTGTGCATGGTTCCACCATCTTTACCAAACTTGACCTAAGGAACGCCTATCACTTACTTCGGGTGCAAACAGGAGATGAGTGGATGACGGCCTTTCGGACTCCATTCGGACTATTTGAATATCAGGTAATGCCCTTTGGCTTAGTCAATGCTCCTTCCATATTTCAACGCTTCATGGACCGCCTCTTCTCGATCTTCTGTGCCATACTACCATCGTCTATCTGGATGACATTTTAGTGTTTTCTCGGTCACCAGAAGATCACAAAGAACATGTCAGAGAAGTCTTTCAACGTCTAAAAGATAATCATCTTTCTGTCAAGCTGAACAAATGTGTTTTTTTTGCATCCTCTATCTCCTATTTGGGGTTTATCCTTTCCAGCAGGGGTATTTCGATGGACCCACAGAAGGTCTCATCAATTCTAAACTGGCCTTCACCTAAATCAGTAAAGGAAGTACAGAAGTTTCTTGTTCTTGCAAACTTCTATCGGAAGTTCATTCCAAACTTCTCCCAAAGAGTTTTGTCTATCACATCTTTACTCAAGAAGTCTTCTATGCCATTCACTTGGTCTGCAGCAGCCGAGGAGAGTTTTCGTCTTCCCAAAGAAGACTTCTGCTCCGCTCCCATTTTACGACAACCGGATCAGAGACTTCCTTTCATTTTGGAGACTGATGCATCGGCAGCGGCAGTTGGGGCAGTCCTACTTCAAGCATATAATAATCTCGAATATCCTGTCTCATATTTTTCCAAAACACTCAACACTAGTCAGAAGAATTACTCAGTCATCGAACGAGAACTACTAGCTATGAAGCTGGCGTGTGTCGAGTGGCGACATCTGCTACAAGGAGGCATATTTCCCTTTACCATCAGGACTGACCACAAGAATCTGCAAGTGTTGAAACAGTTCGAGTGTTACAATACACGGCAAGCAAGATGGGCACACTTTTTTGCGCAATTCGACTTCAACATCACGTACATTCCTGGAGAACAGAACTTGGTGGCAGACGCACTTTCTCGTCGTAGTAATTACCTAGCAGAGAGAGAAGGCACCAGAGAATTGATGTTTCCCAAGACCAAGCAGATCGGAGAGCTTTCTACGTTCCTTAAGCAAGTCAGAGATACTTCCAGAGGAAAATTCGAAATGGACCTCCACCCCGTTGACACCGCGTTCGACATCAAGGATGGGCTCTATCTGGTAAAAGATAAATTGTATCTACCCACGTCAGACCAGAGGAAGACGGCGCTGTTATGGTGTCACGATTCCAAGATTGCAGGACATAGAGGCATCAAAGGAACCCAGGAATACCTCCAAAGGCACTTTTATTGGCCTAACATGAAGGAGGACGTCAAAGTGTATGTACAGTCCTGTCTGGTTTGTCTCCGCAACAAGGTGTCACACCAAAAACCGATAGGATTGTTGGAGTCTGATGGCGTTCCTGCAGGTCCTTGGTACACCATTTCCACGGATTTCATCGTCGATTTACCCATGTCTCAGGGTTGCATTTGTATCATGGTGGTGGTAGACTCTTTCTCCAAACTGGCTCATTTCTCTCCCCTATCTGGTATTCCCTCCGCTGCTGAAATGGCTGAGGTGTTTCTAAAGGATATATTTCGCCTACACGGAAATCCCACTAAAATCATTTCTGATCAGGGTAGCCAATACACCTCACGCTTTTGGAAGGCCTTTTGTGAGAAGTTAGGCATCGAGAGAGCCTTAACTTTGGGTTTCCACCCTCAGACCAATGGTCAGACGGAGCGACTTAATGGTACCCTCGAACAATACTTAAGATGTTTCATAAACCTACAACAGGACAATTGGGTTCCCCTTTTACCCTTGGCCGAATTCTCATATAACAATTCCATCCATTCTGCGCTTGGTATAAGTCCTTTCTTTTGCACCTATGGCTATCATCCACATTCCATTCCACCCATCTCCATAACCTCCTCTCACATTCCCTCGGTTGATTCTTCCCTTTCACACATTCAGAAGGTTCATGAAGAGGCTAGGTTGAGTCTCCAGGAGGCGCAAGACCGTTATAAAACCCAGGCTAACAAACATCGCAGACAAGTCCCAGGGTGGGAAGTAGGATCCCGAGTCATGCTGTCTACGAAATATCTACTCCGGTGGGTACATCCCTCTAAATTCTCACCCAGGTTCTTAGGTCCATACAAGATCACACACAAAATAAATCCTGTTGCATTTCGTCTTCAACTCCCTGTTAGTCTACGAAGGGTACATCCCGTATTTCACACATCTCAATTAAAACCCTTTGTAGAAGATATTTGGTCCCGGAAATCTAAACCTAATCCTTTGCAAACAGACCCTACACAAGAAGAGTTTGAAGTCGCTCAGATATGCGATTCGAGGTATCATAGGGGTAGACTAGAATATTTGGTAAGATGGAAAGGGTACCCCTGTTCTGAAAATACTTGGGAGCCTAAATCCCACATTAACGCCCCTCGATTGTTACGTCAGTTCCACCGTTTCCATCCAGGTAAACCGGGGGGAGTGTGCCTTCGGAGGGGGCATACTGTCACATCGTGGGGAAGATGGCGAGTCTGGAATCGTTATCGCCGCGGCCCGCCATAGAGCTTTCCGTCACGTTTTTCTCCCCAACGTGCTTGCAGGTCTATTCTTTCTCTACTCGCATACGCGACCGGGAGCTTTTAGTCTCCAGCTTCCGGGTCGCGTACGCGTTGCAACGCACCTTTGGTTCCGCGTTGTTTGCCACGCTTGGTTTGCATTCTGCGTAGCCATTCCCCGCTCTTTCTGTTTCTTTCGTACTTGGCTTTATCTCTTCCCTGTGTTTCTCGTCCTTCCCACTCTCTTCTGCCCGTCTACCCCCCCTTTCCTCTCTCCGCCCTCGCTCTGCACTTCCCTCCTTCTTTCCTCTCTCATCTACCCTGTTTTCCTCCTTCCTCTTTTTCCTATTCCTCTCGTTGCACTTACCTTGCCTGCTTCCCGGACTGCCTCTGCCTCCCGTTGTTGTTAACATTTCATCTTCCTGTGTACCGACCTTGCCTGCTTATTGGACTGCCTCCGCCTTACGTTTCTGTGGACATTCATCCTTCCTGTGTGCCGACCCAGCCTGCTTAACGGATTGCTTCAGCCCTCCCCTTGTCATCTGGTACCGTTCCGGTTCTACTTACCTTTCCGCTGTGCCACTCGGACTGTTCAGAGCCTGAAGTCATCTCTTAGGGGTTTTTTGTGCATTTGGCTTTTTCCCCTTATCCGACGGTCACAGAAGATCCTTCACTGCCTTACCTATACGGTGTCGCGGTGGCGTCCTTTCGTGGCCGTCCATACCTTCATAAAAAAAAGGAGAAACCAGGAAACAAGGAAGAAAGGAAAACCAGGAGAAAAGACAGAGGTGAGGAGGAGGGGGAGGGTTATGAGACTGAAACTTCATATGAAGAAGAGGACATAGCTGACCCTTGTGACACATGTCTTCTAGTCTCTGGATCCCAGCTTCACCCCAGGCCGACCACTTGGGGATGCCTCTGAGCACTGGAAGATGCTTATTATGCCACAGGGGCTGTTTCATTGTGACCTTCCCTTCCCATCCCAGGTGTTTGTGTGTGTCCGTCCAGATCTGTGTCCTCTGAGCGGTCATTGTGGATGTGTTCTGCCGTGTTCTTTTTTGATAGAGGTTTTCCATCGGGGTGATCCCTTGCTCCGCCTGCGTATCTGCTCTGTTGTGCGGTAGGTTTGTGTCGTTGTGTAGGATGTCATTCACTACTGGCATCTGGGCTGCCCAATAATAAGTTTGTAGGTGCGGGAGTCCAATTCCTCCTTCCCATACTGATCGCTGTAGGGTTTTCAGTGCGATACGAGGGTGCCCTCCTCCCCACAACAGTTTCCTAAGCGTCTCATCTATTTTGCGAAATTCTATTTTCGGTATGTATATCGGAGCGTTCTGCAGGATGTATATAAACCGGGGGAGGGCGAGCATCTTGAATAGAGCAGCTCTTCCCAGCAGTGTGAGTGGAAGAGTCATCCAGTGCCTCACATCATTCACAAATCTAACTCTTATTGGGTGTAGGTTCTTTTCTGTATATAGTGTTAGATCTGTCGTGATCTTTATCCCGAGGTATCGGAACTGCTCTCTTTCTGTTTTGTACGGGCAGTTATTTAGAGTTGTCGGATCAAGTCCCTTGATCGGGAATAGCAGGGATTTATCATTGTTTACCCTTAGCCCACTGAAGATCCCATAGGTGGTTAACATATTTGTGACGATGGGGAAAGAGAGAGCTGGGTCACTCAGGTAGATTAGAAGATCATCGGCGTATAGGGAAACCTTGTCTTGCCAGTCCTGTGCCCACTGGAAACCTTTCCATTCCTGGGATTCTCTGAGCATTATCGCTAGTGGTTCAATCGCCAGTGCGAATAACATCGCTGATAGGGGGCATCCCTGTCTGGTGCCTTTTCCAAGTTTTATGCTTCTCGAAGACCACCCATTTACTCTGATTTCTGCTGTTGGGGCTTTGTATAGGAGTTTAACCCAGTTTGTGAATTGAGCTCTGAATCCCATTTTAGCCATTATGATCCACAGGGCCTCCCAGTGAACGGAATCAAAGGCTTTCTCAAAGTCAATAGTGAGGAGCGCCAGTTCGTCTTGTAGAGCCGATGATCTTTCGATGGCAGTTTGTAGTCTATGAATATTCATTCGTGTGGATCTCTGTGGCATGAAGCCGCATTGGTCCAGATGGACCAAGCATGTCATCACTGTCTGTAGTATGTTGGCTAGTATTTTCGCCAGTACTTTGGCTTCAGTGTTTATGAGTGAGATTGGTCGGTAGGAGCTACATGCATCCGGAGGTTTGCCTTCTTTATGTATCACCACTATACTGGCCTTTCTTAAGTCCGGCGGGAGTATACCCTTTTCCTTTGCATGCAAGAACATTTTAAGCATGTGTTTTGCCACTTCTGCGGTGCCAATTTTCTTCCAGATTTCCACAGGAAAGCCGCTGGGTACCGGGGTTTTCCCATTTTGAAGCTGGGAGATGGCAGTCGTCAGTTCTTCCTCTGTTATTTCAGCTTCGAGTGCCACCCTCTGTGCTTCATTTAATGTTGGAATGGTCAACGTATCCAGTATGCAGGGGTCCGTAGGGGTCATTGGTGGGGCATATAGGTTTTCGTAATAGGTTGCAAAGGCTTCTGCAATATCTGGGTCTGTTGTGGCCCATTCAGTGTTTATGATTTTTATCCAGCGTACTTGTAGGTGGCCCTCTTCTCTCTGTTCTAGCCATGCAAGCATCTTGCTGGCCTTATCTCCCGTTTCGTATATTTTGGCGCGTATGGTTCTGTGTGCATGTTTTGCGCACGTTAGCGCCACATTCTGTAGCTTCTTTTGCGCCACTTGTAAAGTTGTGTTGTCTCCTGCCGCTCCTGTGCTTATGTAATTTGCCTCAGCCCGTTTCACCTCTGCTTCTGCAGCTTCCACTTCGTGCTGGTGCGCTTTTTTGTGTGCTGCTGTCCAGCTCAGGATTTCACCCCTCAGGGTCGCCTTGTATGCTTCCCATATTACCCCCGCGTCCTCCACTGAGTACTGATTCAGCTCAAAGTATGCTGCAGTTGCTTCCTGACTTTTTTCTGTTAGTTCCGGGAATCCCAGGAAGTATGCATTCATTCTCCACCTCGGTGGCGGCTGTGGTCTCTCTGTCTCAAGCAGCATCGTGAGTGGGGAGTGATCTGAGATCCCTCGGGGTTGTAGTGTCGCCTCTATTACTTTATGTATGCTTTCGCCAGGGAGAAAAAAAGAGTCAAGTCTGGACATTAACGCATGTGCGCCCGAGTGGAAAGAGAATTGCCTCTCCTCTGGGTGAAGGTCTCTCCATGCATCCCTTAGGCCCAGTGCCGCCGTGAAGGTAGCAAGCTTGGTTGGTAGTGCCGGGTTTCTACCCCTTGTATGCGTGCGGTCCTCACTGATGTTCATTACCTCATTGAAGTCTCTGCCTATTACCAAAGTATCCGTTGGATTGTTTACTATTATCGGTGTAATCTCCTCGATTAAAGCTGTCATGAGTGTCGGGGGTGAATAGACTGCCAGTATAGCTATGGTTTGGTTCCATAGTGTGCCTTGTATGAAAACAAATCTGCCTCCAGGGTCTTGGATTATTTTAGTTATGTCGATCGGGGTCCTTTTATTTATCAGTATTAGCACACCTCTCGAGCCCATGGAGAACCCTGCGTGAATTGCTGTCCTATACATGGTTCTCGTGAAGAATTGGCAGTTTGTGCCCGCCAGATGTGTTTCAGTTAGCATTACTATATCTGGGTCTTGTCGCTTTATGTATTGCATAACTAGCCTTCGTTTTATGCTGTTTCCCAGGCCGTTCACATTCCATGTCATAAAGGCTAACTTTTTAGTATTATTTCTTGATGTGGCCATTACTCCTTGGGTTTGGTGTTATGTGCGAGTGTCCTTCCCTTGCGATCTTCATGCATGCTGTGATTGTTGCAGCACTGCTGAGCCATTTGATTAGCGAATACCTGTGTAACTCCCAACTCCCCCTCCCCATACTCCACCCCCAACTGAAGCATCTGTCGCCCATTGAACAAAACAATTAACCAATCAGACTAATCGCAAGTGCGTAGCTGTCTTTGGTATTGGAAATACCTCAGTGCGCACTTGCTGCTGTGGGGGGGTGTGTTGTGCCGGTCTGTGGGCCGCCAGCAATCATTTTCCGGTTGCAATATGTGTCAAGCAACGTTCGTTTGATTTCATGCCATATCTGTTTTCCTCTTTCATTCACCGTCACAGTCATTCGTCTTCTCTCTGTGGTATCGCATCCATTTCTTGATGGGGTGGCCTTTCTGGTGGTTCGTTTAGCCATGACCTGTTTCTTCTCCCCTCTTGGTGTTTGCGTGGATTTCCGTCTCCTTTCAGATTTCTCTCTGCCCAGGTCCATGCCTTTTTAGGGTCAGTAAAGTGTATTGTCGTGCCATTGTGGTATATCTTCAGCTGAGCTGGGAACAGGAGACCATATTTCACATTCAGTGTTTGAAGGCGTTTTTTGAGGGGGTCAAAGGATTGTCTCATTTTCTGCTGTTCCCTAGTGAACTCTGGAAAGAAGCCGATCTTGGAGCCGTTGTATGTTATGTCACCTTTTGCCCTGGCCATCTGCAGCACTGCATCGCGATCTGTGTAGTTAAGGATCTTTGCTACTACTGTTCGCGATTGCCCACCAGGTATCGGCCTGCCCGTCGGTACTCGATGTGCCCTTTCTATCGAGAACAGTTTCGACAAAGTCTTGGGTTCAAACAGATGGGCAATCCATTGTTCTAGGAAGAGTTCCATGCTCTCTCCCTCAGCCTTTTCGGGCAGGCCAAGAATGCGGATGTTGTTTCGCCTTGACCTGCCTTCACCTTCTTCCACCCTACTTTCCAGTACCTTTATGCGTTCAAGTGCTCTATTCATTTGCTGACCCATGCCTCTCAGTTCGTCTTCTGCAACCGATATACGGGTCTCCGCCTCTCCAGTGCGGGATGAGAGCTTTTGAAGATCGTGGCGTAATAGGGAGACTTCTGTGGAAATGCCGTCCATTTTGACCTCCATAGAGGTGCATGAGTTGGAGGTGGCGTTCATCACATCCCGTAGGGACATATTTTCTTCAGGATTTTGTGCATCCTCAGATCTGCCCGCTTCCGTTGGTGGAAGCATGGCGGTGGTTGTGAATTGCTCCATCGTGCTCTGATTGGTCCCTTTTTTTGTTGTCGCTCTATCTTTGCCCATCGCAGTTGTCGGCTGTTGGCTTGCTTTTGCAGTGTAAGGTGCAGGCTTTAGTGTTTCGAGTCAGCTTGCGGGGTAGCCTGCGCAGTGGCACTCGTGTTTGTGTGAGAGTTAGTAACCAAAGCGTGTTGCGCTTCTGTGGGGCTCTCTGTTATCTATGTGGGGACTCTCCTTGTTGTGTGCCGCCGGCTACTGAGTTGGCTCATGGGTCTAGTCTTCCTTCCACCCCCCTGGTTATAGGGGTTGTCGCAGCTCGAGTTCTGCTTGGAGGCTGAGCCCGGGGAAGTCCTGTTCGGTTGAATTAGTTGGGGGAGTTTCCTCCCTAATTTTCCCTCCTGCAGCTTGTATGGGCTTGTATGACTTCCCCTGCCCTCTCGGTTTTATTGGGGCCCTTACCCCCGTGTTTCTTCTCGCTGTGCTGGCAGCGCGTAGTGGGGTTTGTTTTCTTATAGCTTTTATCCCTTAATTCAGGATCTACCTTCTGCACTCCTCTCTGTCCCAGCTCTTGTATGGCCAGTATTTTAGAGGGAGGGGTGCCCTGCCCTTTTCATCCACCCGCCCCCACTCCTTACCGGCTTGATTATGCAGGATGTCAGCAGGCGCTCAACGTTGTACGAAGTGCCCGCAAGCCGCGGTTTGGAGCGGGAGGCTGTGTTCTGGGTGCTGTCATTCTCTCCAGTCGCTGAGCAGGGGATCAGGTTGCAGCCACTCGCCTCCACCGCAGGCCGCCCTGTTCTGTTTACGAGGGGCACTCGTTCCGGGCGTCTGTCGGTCGCTTCAGGAGTGGCGATGCGGGACGCCTCCAGCTTCACCAAGTTTCCCAGCGCTCCGGATTCGCTCTTCTCCGGGAGTGCTAGTTCGTTGCAACTGCTCCTCTGATTTGGCGCGTAGCGGCCATCTTGGATTCACTTCAGTGCTGGTTGCGAAATTTTTTTTCTCCACAGATTTCTCGATATCTGTTCAGCGGAATGCTTCCAAGTTTCAGTCTATTGTAGCAGCGAATGTCTGCTTTTAAATGCTGTGATTGTTCGCCTCCGTTTCAACAGTTTTCTTCAGGATTTTGGAGGATTCTGCTGGCGGCCCGGGAGCTCACACGGATCACGTCTGCATGCTGCGCCCGCTGGCCATGCCCCCCCGTTCCGCTATGTTGATGTGCTAGGTTGTGCGGCCCATGGAGGAGATACGGTCAAACGCGTCCTCCTGCAACAGGCGCCATCTTGGAATCAGGATTGGTAGAGTTTAACTCCCTATTGTCTCTGTGTGCTTGAACCCCTTCTTCCCCGGGGTCCAACCCTTCCCTTTGATCCACAGCTCACCTTGTTTTCTTGGAAAGTGTGCTCTCTGTCCTGCTTTCAGCACAGGGGCGTGTTGATTGATGCGGGCTCGTTGCTGCCTAGTTACTTCACTGGCAAGAGTCCGACAGGTAAGTATAATGAGTCTTTTGAACAGTTCTCTAACTTCGTTTCTTTCTTTCCTTAGATGATGGCCGGCGTCCGGGGATGGCGACGTGCTGCTTTGATGAGTAGCACTGAAGGTGAGTGAGAGCGCGATGCGTGATGCAACCATTTCGTATTTGTATTGAACTGAGTTATTTTTCTGTGTCTTTTAGGTGCCGCGACGTTTTCAGCGTGGATGCCGGTTATGAAGATGAAATGTGGTGAGTAAGCGCGGTATGCGGCACCTCTAGATGTTTTCACGCTAACCTGGAGTGTCTTTTCCCTCTTGCAGATGGATGAGAAGTTCCGGAGACAGAGTTCCCCCAGAGCGGCTGGGATTCAGGTGAGCGTTTGAAGCTTGTACAGTCTTTAAAAATAAGCGAAGATTTGCTGAATGCTTACTAATGCCTTTTTTCTGTTCTTTTCTCTTTTCCTTAGGAAGCGGCGTGCTGGGATGGGAATGACACCGCCGAAGATGCCCGCAGAACAGAAGGAGCGATGAATGATGGCCAGAAGCGCCGCAAAGTAAGGCTGTTCCTAACAGTGTTCCTGTTCTTGCAGGAGCTGAGCGCAGAAGAAAGATGTAGGCCTACTGGAGAACGATCCGAACACGGTGAGTGTCACGCTGCAGGTGCAGAAAACACAAAGCATGTTTCTCAGCCTGGGCGTGGCTTAAATAGTCTCTGGGTATCCCAGGTGTCTCTGGACTGAACCACACCCAAAACACTAGACTGCACATGCAGTTCTGGGAACCGAAATATGTGGGGGCATCCATCTTGTCCCCATCAATGTACTACAAATCCAATCCCCAATGTTATCCTATGGGAGTGAGTGAGTCTGGTGCCACAAGCACCAAGTCTGACTCCAAGTGGGTCTTTGGAGGGATGGAGAGGCCCTTGAGTGTCATGAACTTCAGATCACGCCCCTTTTGGACCTCCTGGTCCTTGTCTCAACGGGGCTTGCATTCCGTACTACTTCCAACATGGCCGTCCAGAGCTGAAGCTCTTGCTCGCTCCATGCGCTGAACGCGGCGTGGTCTATTTATAGACCACGCCTTCCGCGGCTCCGCGCGTCTCAATGCTATTGCAGAGTAGCACAGACGTGTGTTCGTAGCTCGCGGTATTCATCACTTTGTCCCAGTGCTATTGCCCACTCCTTTTCCTTTCCCCCTTCCTGGTTCCGAGCTTTTCTAGCCTTTCCAGTCTCCCGGATTCCTGGACTCCGTGATCCCGGAACTAAACGCAACCTGGAACCAGATGAATCTCGAGCAGCGCTGTTCAAGACCAGGAGCGTCCGCAAGAAGGCAGAGATCGACGTCACCGGCAAACATCGGACCCAGGTGAGAAGGGGGGAACTCCTTGACAGTTTGAGACGCCACCCGACCGAACCTAAAAACAAGATGGAAGCCGCCGTGCAGGACTTAATGCGACGCATGCAAGAACTATCAACCGAGGTTCAAAATCTTAAGGCGGAAAACGCCGTGCTCAAACAATTGGTCTTATCCCGGGATTCTGCCACAAAGGAGGGTGCCCTGTTAGGCGGTATTGTTGACAAGTATGATGGTTCGGCAAAAACACTCAGCGGATTCCTGGATTCATGCCTGGTCCACTTTACCTTCAAGCCCTATTATTTTTCGACTCCTAGGGCCAAGGTGGGTTTCATCATATCCCACCTTTCCGGCAACGCCTTAACTTGGGTAACACCCCTTGTCAACTCCGGCGATGCCCTCCTAGACGACTACGATGGGTTCATACATGCCCTTAAAGGCATGTTTGACCGTCCAGAGCAGGTCTATACTGCCCAAGAACGCTTGCTGGACTTTCAACAAGGCCCCCAAGATATGCTCACTTATGTGACCAGATTTAAACAATTGGCCAAGGAAGCAGACTGGTCCCCTGAGGCTAGTTTTACCCTGTTCAGGAGAGGCCTAAACGAAGAGATCAAGGATGAACTGGCCAGGGTGGCCAGACCAAATTCATTCCAAGCACTAATGGACCTGGCCTTGCAAATAGACTTTCGCATCCAGGAAAGGAAGGCTGAACGAAAGAAATCCAAGGGAAACCCACCCAAGACGTTCCTTGAGAGCACAGCCAGAACGGACGCAAACCCAAGTCCAGCCCCAGAACCTGAGCCCATGCAAATTGGAGCCTTTCGTGGACCCATATCGCCTCAAGAAAGATTGAGAAGGATCCATACGGGTTTGTGTATGTATTGTGCTTCAGACAAACATTTGGTCAGGGAATGTCCTCTGGCACCTCCTCGGCGTTCGGGAAACGCCAGCTCCCGATCTTAAATGGAGCAGAGATTCGGGAGAGAGATGTTTGCTCCACATCAATTCCATCCTTGAACTCTCCTGGACAAAACAGTTTGATGATACTACAGGCCTTCCTGTCGCCCTCCAAAGACTAGACCTATCCCATTCTGGCCTTGGTGGAATGCGGAGCTATGGGAATTTTCATTGATCAAGACTGGGTGGTTAGTCATCATATTCTGTACGAGACCCGAAACACCATGCAGCCGGTCGAAGCAATTGACGGAAGACCCCTCTCTTCAGGGCCCATAATCCTGCAGACTAAAGAGATCCAGCTTTCCATAAACCATCATCAAGAGCGGATTACATTCGACATCATTAAGTCAGCCCATTACCCCATGGTCTTGGGAATGCCCTGGTTACAAAAGCACAATCCATATATCAATTGGACAGCAGGATCATTATTCCTGGGCTCAGAGTTCTGTATGTCCCACTGTCTGTCCCTGGATCCTTCCTCGGTAACTCCTAAAGAACCACCAAGAGACCAAGAAACACCACTCATGGTTTCCAATATCATACAAGTTCCAGAGGCCTATCAGGGATATGCTGATGTATTTTTTACTGCCATAGTCCAGGCCTTACCCCCTCACAGGCCCGAAGACTGTGCCATAGATACTGATCCCTCAGCTGTAATTCCTTTCGGCAGAATGTTCATTCTTTCCGAACCCGAGAAAAAGGCCCTTTGGGAATACCTAGACACTAATCTTGAAAATGGCACCATAAGACCCTCGAAATCTCCAGCGGGTGCTTCATTGTTCTTCGTTCCCAAGAAGGATACCAAGGAACTCAGACCTTGCCTCGACTATAGAGGCTTAAATCAATGCACTCTCAAGGATCGGTACCCACTGCCCCTGATCTCGGATATCCTGGAAGCTGTGAGAGGAGCCGTAATATTCACCAAATTGGATCTTAGGGGTGCCTACCATTTGATCCGTTTCCGGGAAGGAGACGAGTGGAAGACCGCCTTTAGAACACCCTTTGGCCACTACGAGTACTTGGTCATGCCCTTTAGGCTAGCCAATGCCCCAGCACTTTTCCAACCTTTTATGGATAGGGTGTTCTCTGATATGTTGTTTCTCTTCGTCATTGTCTATCTGGACGACATATTGATTTTTTCCAAGGACCCTCAGAAGCATGAAGGACATGTTAAGGCAGTTCTACAAAGACTCCGCGAACATCACCTTTTAGCCAAGCCTGAAAAATGTTTGTTTCACGTTACCTCTGTGCACTATCTGGAATTTATCCTTAGTCCAGAGGCGATTGACATGGACCCTTCAAAAGTAAAGGCCATTCTCGCCTGGCCTACTCCCACGTCCGTGAAACAAATCCAATCCTTCCTAGGACTAGCCAATTTCTACCGGAAGTTCATAGCCACCTTTTCTGAGATTGTACAACCCATAGTGGCTCTGCTAAAGAAGGACACCCCATTTGTCTGGTCAACTTTACAAGAAACTGCATTCCAGCGTTTAAAGACTGAGTTCACACAAGCTCCCATATTGGCTCAACCCGATACAAGTCGACCCTTTTTAGTGGAAACGGATGCCTCTAATTACGCCATAGGAGCATTGTTGAAGCAGAAGATGGAGGACGATTTGGAACACCCCGTTGCTTATCTGTCAAGAACCTTAACTCCTAGTGAAACGCACTACTTCGTCCTGGAAAAGGAACTCTTAGCCATTCGCCAAGCTTTCACTGAATGGCGACACCTACTTCTTGGAGTCAGACATCCTGTCCAAGTCCGTACTGATCATCGACACCTTCAGATTCTACAGTCACTGGAGTCCAGGAACAGTCGTCAAGCACGTTGGGCCTACTTTTTTGCCCAGTATCAGTTCCACATTACCCATGTCCCTGGATCACAGAACCTGATCGCTGACGCCTTGTCTCGCCGTCCTGACTACGTGACCACTGAAGATAAAGCATTTCCTAAAATGTTCTCTCCCACGATATTCGTAGCCCAAGCAGTTAATCTCCTGGAAGAAGTCTGATCGCAAACTCAATCCTCGGAATTATGGAAGGACATTTCTACACAAAATCTCTGGAAATTAAGAGCCAAGGAAGGCTACTTATTCAAGGACAACGCACTATTCATTCCTACACGGAAGCTACAGCAAAAGATAATAAACCTTTGTCATGACACACTCTATTCTGGGCACCGAGGTATCAACAACACCCTCGGTCTTATACAGAGACAGTTCTGGTGGCCTAAAATGAAGTCTGACGTGCAGCAATACATCCAGACTTGTATAACCTGTGCCCAAAACAAACATGATAACAAGAGACCGGCGGGTCTTCTTCTGCAGCCCACTCTACCCTCTAAACCATGGGAAATCATAGCTACAGACTTCATAGTGGAGTTACCACCTTCCCGAGGATATACTACCATCATGGTCACCATAGATTTGTTTACCCATATGGCCCATTTTACGCCACTGATGAAACTACTCTCCTCTTCAGAGCTAGCTGAAACATTTCTGGAACACATATTCCGACTAGGTGGGCTTCCTTCTAAGATCATATCTGACCGGGGTCCCCAATACATTTCACAATTCTGGAAACACCTCTATCGGGTATTAGGAATCCAACGTGCCCTCTCTTCAGGATATCACCCCCAATCCAACAGAGCCACAGAACGTGCAAATCAGACCCTGGAACAATATCTCCGATGTTTCGCTACCAAGGTCCAGAATGACTAGTCTCTCCTGATACCCTTTGCGGAATTCGCTTGCAACAACTCTGAACACTCAGTGCTACAGACCAGCCCCTTTTATTGTAGTCAGGGGTTCCATCCATCGGTTTATAGACCACGCCTTCCGCGGCTCCGCGCATCTCAATGCTATTGCAGAGTAGCCCAGACGTGTGTTCGTAGCTCGCGGTATTGTTCCCTTTGTCCCAGTGCTATTACCCACTCCTTTTCCTTTTCCTTTCCCCCTTCCTGCTTCCGAGCTTTTCTAGCCTTTCCAGTCTCCCGGATTCCTGGACTTCGTGATCCCGGAACTAAACGCAACCTGGAACCAGACGAATCTCGAGCAGCGCTGTTCAAGACCAGGAGCGTTCGCAAGAAGGCAGCGATCGAAGTCACCGGCAAACATCGGACCCAGGTGAGAAGGGGGGAACTCCTTGACATTGAGGGCCATGTAGGTGATCGTGGCCTGGCTCCAGCCTGACATCTTAGAGGGCTGGGGACATGAGGGGCAGGAATCATGACAGGGGGTAGTTCCAATGTAGCCTGGTCAGTGAAAACGTATTTGAATTGGACATACTCTGCTGGTAAGGAATGGATACTGATGGAAAGACTTGATGTGGGGTTGGTAGCCTGAATCTGGACTGAGCAAGTCTGCAGATTACAATGTTTTTTGCAATATTCAGATTCGAAGGCCAACTGATTTTGAGTCCAATCAATGCGGGGATTATGCCGACGGAGCCAAGAGATCCCAAGGATGAAAGGGAAATGAGCGGCCCTTATGATGTCGAAGGATATCGTCTCTGAGTGTTTGAATATCTTGAGATGGAGTTCTTCGGTCGAATGCGTGATCGGCCCTGAAGACAATTGGGTACCGTCTACGCCTTCTACCTTCTGATCTTCAAGTTTTCAATCCGGTTGATCCCCATCTTGGCTGCCCAGTGAGTATCGACAAAATTTCCGGCTGCGCCGCAGTCTAGTAAACCCAAAGCCTCAATCCATTCACCTTTGATTTTGAGCAGAACATTGATCTCCATTAGTTGGGAATCTTCAGGGCTAGTTTGTGTAGAAGAAGAGACCGATAAAGAAACATAGGGACTGGAAGGGAATATGGTTCCTCGGCAGTTCGTCCCTTTTAACTCTGAGGAAGCCTGTTTCCCGACTGGCGTGATGAGAGCTCCTCACAATTGTTAATGGAATGTTTTTCTGATGCACAATAGGGACACAAACCCTTTTCTCAGCGACGCCGTCGCTCCTCCATGGTGAGTGGGCCGCGTGTTATTCCGATCTGCATAGATTCTTCTTTTTGGAGGGAGGAGGAAGAGGGAAGGGCTGCCTGGGAAGGACCATGAAAGAATGATCGTTTCTGTACCTATGACGCTCATTCTGTCTTTCCGCCAGACGGTGTTCAATTTGAAGAACTGAGGGGAGTAACTCCGCAAAAGAAGGAGGTCTTGGCATCCGGGCAAGCGCATCCTTGCTGTCTTCTTTCAGACCTCTTCGAAAGATTGCGTATTGTGCTTGTTCAGGCCAGCCTGCCTGAACTGCTAATGTCTTGAAACTTGAGATATAAGTTAACACGTCCATGGAGCCCTGGTGGGCATCCAAAAATCTTCACATGCCGATTAAGTGGTTTCAGGACGTTCAAAGGTCTGTTTGATTAAGGTACAGAACCCATCATAGTCTTGAAGAGTAGGATCTTCTCCTGTCACTAGGGGAGTGACCCATGACAAAGCATTGCCCATCATATTGGAGACCATGAAACCTACCCTGGCCTTGCTGGTGGCAAATAGGATAGGTCTATACGTAAAGTATAGTTTACAATCATCTAGGAATTCTTTCACCTTCCTGGAGGACCCGTCAAATTTACCAGAAGATAAAGGCATGGGTGGCAATTCCGGAATAGGTGGATTCTCTCTTGCGGTCATGAGTTGTTTGAGAACAACATTTTCAGCCTTCAGGGTCTGGACTTCTTGGGAGATCTGTTGTAAAGTCTGATTCTCAACCTTCAAGGTTTGCACTTCTTGTGAAAGTTTCTGGATTGCCTCTACTAACTCTTGGATTTGTTCCGGGATAGCCGGTTGGCGTTGCAAATTGTTGCAGTACGTGTCTGATCCATCCGACCCACTTCCCTCCTCCGACTCCTCACCTGTAGAACTGGAATCCGTGGCGTATCTTGCGGTCTCCCGGTATTGGCAAGCGGTAGATGTGGTAATCCCTCCTCGGTGTGAAGCCACAGCGGCCACCTGTAAACTGTGGCCACTGCGGCCCCGTCACCGAAGACAGGCAAACAGGGGAAAAAGCCACTGGCGTAAAAAAACCCTCTTCTCAGATGGAGACCTGATTGCTGGTACGTCCATGGAGTCAGAGACGCAAGGTAGCCTTTGGAAGAATACCCGGAGGTGCTGGAAGCCGCAGCGATGGGTATAGCTAAAATGATAGGCAGAGAAACCGGAAAAGAGAAGGCTAAAAGAGAAGGGGTGAGAGGAAAAAGAAAGCCCGGGGGAAACCGCACAGAGCAGCGGAGACCAACGGGAGCCAAGGGAGAGGAACGAAACCCACAATGCGTATGGACGCAGTGGAAGAGGAGAGAGAAGTTCGGAAACAGCACCGAAAGAAGAAAAATTAACAGTGCTGTGGCAACAAGGTAAGCGAAAGCGGTAGCTTAGACGTTGCAACGCGCCGACAGCCGGGAAGACCGGACAAAAATACTCCCGGCTATCCACGGCCGCAACGTAGAAAACGTAAAAAAGACTACACCGTCATATGTGCAATAGTAAAGAAGCGTGCTGGAACTCTAATGGCCGCTCCATCGAAAACGCTGCCACTTCTTCCATGCGCTCGTGCGCATGACACCTTCATGTTTCTCGAGCGCGACAATAAGCGCTACTAATTCTGCAGCTTGCGCTGAAAAGTGAGAGGGTAGTCATGCACTCGCCACTACCTCAAATTCACCATTTAATCTGTGTCTTACCACTTCAGAGCCTGAATGCCTCTCCCCACTAGTCTGGTCAATTTTCCAAGAACCGTCAATAAAAAGAATCTCCCCCCACCTAAACATTCTCTTTCACACAGGATATATCATCATATAAATCAACATAATTTACACAATCATGCACATGATCACCTTCTTCTACTGGTTCAGCTACAAACGTGGCTGGGTTCACTATTTTACATCTTACGATTTTAATCCCTTGATTGGAAATCATTACTTCATAAGCTGAAGCTCTTTGGGACATTAACGTGCCCTTGGGTTTCTCTAAAATGGCAAATAAGGCTTGCTCCACGTAAAGGGTCATAGAATAGCCGATGACAATACTTGGGGACTTCTTAATTGGACACTGCAGCAGCAGCAAAAGATTGTTTGCACAAGAAATGTCCTCTCATAACTCGGCCTAAAATCCTGCTGTAGTATGTCAAAGGTTTGTACCCCAGTGTTGTCCTTTGAGTAAGCGCTACTGTCATTACTGCCCCATTTGTGCGCGGAAATAAATAAAATGCCTCGCTATAGTTGGGAAATCCTAAAACTGGAGCTGTACAAATTGCTCTTTTCAACTCCTCAAATCCTTCCTCCATTTCTTCTGTCCATTCTATCTTTTCCTTACCAAGTTGTGCTTTCTTTAACGATTGCAAAAGTGGCTTGGTGTATATGCTGTAATCAAACACCCAGGCTCTGCAGTAATTGCACAAGCCCAGAAACTGCTGCATTTGTCTTACTGTGTTCGGTTTTAGTGTCCTCATAATTGCCTCAGCCCTTTCAGGTGTCACTTTCTTTCCTTCATGTGAAATTAACAGACCTACGTACAACACTTCTTCCTGACAATACTGTCATTTCTCCTTGTCCACCTTATATCCTTTGTCTGCTAAAATAGTCATTAGTTGGACAGAGTCTTGCCTACATTCATCCTCTGTTTTACTGCAAATCAATATGTTATCTACGTACTATATCACTGCACTTTTAAGATCGATATTGCCTAGATCCATCTGTAGGACCCTGTTAAAGATCGATGGGGACTCACAATACCCCTGAGCCGGACGAGTATGTTTTAGTTACTTTTTTGTAAAGGAAGTCAAATCTTGTGAGTCCTTATGCAACGGGATCGAGAAAAAACGCATTTTTCAAATCGATAACCGTGAACTATTGAGCTTCAACTGGGATACTACACAATATTGTCGCAGGATTAGGAACTAAAGGAAACCCTGCCTCTACAATATGATTAACAGCCCTAAGGTCCTGGATAAATCTCCACAACCCCCCTTTTGATTTTTTTATTGGATGCACTGCCGTATTGCACAATGACTCCGATGGCACTAGGATACCCTGATTCATCAGTACTGAAATAGTCTGGAATATGCCTTCATGAGCTTCTCGTGACATAGGGTACTGTTTCGCTAGGGGTAAAAATGCTCCTGGCTTAAGCTTTATTTCAACCTCCCCTATTCCCTTCAATAGACCTACATCATTGGGGCCTGTGGTCCACAGGACACTTGGCACCTTTTCTAGATCTTCCTGGAAAATTGCTGGTCATTGCCACATTATCGCCATTTGCTGTGGTATTTCTGTTTTCTCTATCCTTATCCAGTATGTAATGCTCATAAAGAGCACCACTCTGTCATCGATATATTCTTCTCTGAACACATCTTCATCTGTTATGTCTGTCAATCTGTACCCCTCTTCAAGAGCTATCACCATTCTCCATGATCTACTTTCGTCGTCTACCCCTTCAAGCATTGCTATCTCGCCTCATACTATGGCTTCCAGTTCTATAAGGATAGTCTGCCCTTCTTCCTCATCCATCGGTATTCGTGGTCTAAATACAAATTCCTCAGGTATCCTCACAATCTTCCCTACTAGCCCAGGGAGCCATGTCAACAAAATGCTCACTCCATATAGGAAGACTACCGGATCTACCATTACGCCTCGTAGAGCCACTTGCCCTGGGAACGCCAGTATAAATTCTCTGATGTTTAAGTAGTGTATTCCTGGAGTCGAGCACACTATTCCCTGATCAGTGAATGAAATTGTCATGTTAAGTTTTGTCATCAACTCTTGCCAAAATATTAACTGGTGTCTGTTGTGAATATAACAAAGGAATGGACATGTCCCATTCTCCTACAGAAACAGGTAACTTATCAGTAAAAGCAACTAAATTTGTAGCTCCAGAGAACCCTTGAGCATTCGTGGCAAAACCTGACATTGGATATTTTTCCTCCCGTATGCAAGAGCGGGTTGCCCCAGTGTCTACAAGAAAAAAAAAGGATTTGCTCCCTATCATCACATTGACCCTTGGTTCCTCTTGGGGGTCTGGTGTCACTGATATTACTGAACACATCAAGTCACCCTGTGAGCTGTCTTATTGAGGGAATAAGCTCATCCCCGTCCCTATGAAAGGGTTTCCTCCTACAACAGTAACACCCCTTACCGTGGGTGTGAACTTGTGCCCTGTATTCGCGTTATGCTGTGTTTGCATAGGTGCTTGTTGCGACTTCCCTTGCGGTGGGTGCATTTGTACTTGTGCCTGCTGTTGCACCTGCTGTACTTGCGACGCCTGTGCCTAATAGGATGTGTATTACTGGGCAAATCCCTCTCTTGATTGTGTGCTGTCCCCCTCTTGAAAACTGCCCATTCTATACACTCCCTCACCCTGTTATTCCACAATTCCAACACACTGGGGGCAGCCCTCTGGAAAACCCTCCTTGGTTATATCCTCCCTGAACAGTGAGTGTTCTGAAATCCACCCTGGTTGTTCTGCAATCCGCCTCCCCTTCCCCTAAAACCTACACCTCTGCCTCATGGCACAAACCCATACCCCCCTGATCCATTGGGCGTGAATTATTTACCTGTGATGTACCTTTTGCCTCTTGCATTATACCACCCCTTCTAAGGCAAATTTTGACTACTTTTTCTGAACTAATTTGGCTTCCTCAATTTTTCTATTCTCAACTTTCTTTGTGTTCTTCTCTTGTAACCGACAATGATGTACAATAGTCAACTGTATCTCAGCCCATGGCTTTGCTTCCATCCGCACTTGTTTTTTCATCTGTCTCTGCACTGGTTCTGGCAATCCCTGACACAAAATATGATAAAATAGTGCCACTGTCTTTTCCCACTGTTCACGAGTTTCAAGCTGCTATTTCTCCTGAATATCCTGAATATAAGCAACAGCGTCTTCCTCTTCCTTCATTTTTCGTGTCATAATTGCACGCGTATCCGATGTTTCAGGATACTGTGCCCCGAGAGCGCTCCAACCATCTGCCCTACAGTTATTAAATGGAGCTGCGCCATGCGCTGTGTTTTGGGCTGTCACACTTGCATACCCTGCTTGCCCCATATGTCATCAGCCCTTTCCCCAAGAATAGCTGCCAGTAGTCCTTTTCTGTCTCCTATGGCCAGCATGTTTCCTCCTGTCATTTTTTCTAATTCGTATATCCATTTCCCAGTAAGGAGCATCCATTTTAAGTTATCTTTATCCATCTGTTGCCATGGAATGTATTGTAGTCTCGTTTCCCCCTTCTCTAACAAGGGGAACTGCGAGAACCCCATTCCATAGTCGGATCCCACTATTAGTCTATCTATGGCAGGGGTAATCATCCATATCCGCCTTCTTGTTGTTTGGGACCTTAACCTACTTACATACGGTAGGGACAGTCCCTTCCCACTACATGATTGTCTTCGGGGAAGCTCAGGATATTATATGTGATCTGGTGTTCTTTCTTTAGGATGTTACAGATCTGACCATCTTACTTCCTTATCCATCTGTTGGCTTCCCGGGTGATGGCACGAACCCTCTCCCTCTGCCTCACGACATGACTCTCTTTCCTCGTCTGACATTTCTAGACCCCAACTCGTGTGACTAGCATCCCCTCGCCTCTATCTAGATGTAATCTACTCAAAGACAGTGCTCAGCGTTCATCACTAAACATGTTTTCCTCCTCAGTTTGTAGTTGAGATACCAGGTATCGATTACTGCTCCCTTGAGTTCCATATTCGCTATCCCGTCTTAGTTGCTGATATATTTTATTGATCCTTTCTCCTATGCCTTCCGCATCATATCTTTCTTCCTCTAATGCTACTCTAGGTGTTTCTGGTATTATCTCCTTTATCAGGAGAATCTCTCTTACTCTATCCCATCGTATTTCTTCGCTCTGCCTCATTTGTTCCTTAAGGAGGAGACTGGCACCCAGACCCCGCTGCCTCCTATTCTGTTTTATTTCTAGCCTTTTCTTCCTCCTGCTTTCGTTCTTCCCTTCTTACTTCCTACCTTCATTCTTCTTCTTCTCTCCTTCTCTGTAACCTTCTGTCTTTTACTCTTTGTGCTTCTTCCTCCCCTCTCTCGCTCTCTCTCTCTCTTTACTTCCTGTCCCTTTCTTCTATCGCTCTTTGTTTATTGTCATACTTTCTTTGTTCCTCTGCCTGCTTTTTGTCTTTTTCTTGCTCCTCCCTGTATATCTGTTCCTGTCGATCCCTGCTTTTCCTTCCTTGCTCATCCTCCCTCAATCTCCTTTCTTGTTCTCTGTCCTTCTTTTCTTGCTCATCTTATCTCCTCTTTTTGTAACCTCCTCAATGCTTTTGCCATCTAACTTAAATAGTATCTTTCCTCCCATCCACTCGTTCTGTACAAGCGTTACCTCGTCAGCCCTGTTCTTTTCTCCCTTCCACCACTTAATTTCTCAGTCTATATCTGTCGATATATTCAACCTCTCGCCTCTATCTTCCTTATCTCATATAAACTTATAGGCATCTTCCTTCCTTTTACTCTCTTCAGGACTGTCGTCACTACCATAAACGGGGGGGGGGGGAGGGTTCATATGCCGGCTTACTATACCCCGCCGCTGCTTTCAGTTCCTTTAAAGGATAAACTCCTATCTCTTCTGTAGTTGCACTCTTAATCTCGGACAAGGTAAGAGGAGCTGAGGGCTCAATGCCCTACCCCTTATGCTTATTAAGCAGCCACTCCTCAGGTGGCGGGTCCTCCTTCTCCTCTTGGTACATCTTCCAAAGTTCTAAAATTGCCAGCCTTTTTTCTGATTTCTTTCCCGTGCACGCAGTGTGCATGTATGTGGTCATGTGTTGCAATACCACTTTTGATAGTGATCCCCCTTGTGGCCATGGCATGAACATTTTATCCGCTGTGCCCTTTACCCATCTGTACTGTTGTTAGAACACCTACTTGTGCGGGGCGACGGGGCCCTAGGGGGCGTGCTGGTTCCTGGCAGTTGTACCCACGTCTCAGGTTGTGGAGACGACGCACTGCTCCGAGCACATTTCCCCGGCGGAGTCTCTCTGTCCTGACCCGTGTAGGGCACGGGTGCCGTTCACGTAGCTGTTCGAGCGAGCTTGCGTTCCAAGCCTCGTTCGCGCGGCGGCACCCGTTCGTGCATGCGCATTGCAGCGCGGTTCAAGCCTCGGTTTCACACAGGACCGCTACTTAAGCGATCCGATTTTGTTCTTCACCGCGTCTCAACGCGGTTGGTTTCCTCCTGCTTCGCTTCCCTGTTCCTTGGGTTCTTGGGTCCTGGTCCTGGTCCTCTCCTGTTCCTCCTCTAGTCAGGGCTGCCTTACTGCTTCTTCTTCCCCCTTAACTGTTCTCCTGTGTTCCCTGGAACCTCCCCCCCTTGTTCCCCTTCCTGCTCCTTTTCGATTTGCCTGAGTTGCCCGCCTCCTGCTTGGGTTCCTGTGGTCCTGGTCCGCTTCTCCGGCTTCTGTGGATCTCTGTTCTTCATCCTGCATTGGTGCCTTGGACTCACTGCTTACCTGCACCGGTACCTTGGGGCTTACTGTTTACCTGCATTGGTACCTTGGACTTGCTGCTACTCGCATTTAGGTACCTTGAACATTCTGCTTACCTGTACTGGCTACCTTGAACTTTCACCACCCTGGATAGCTGCTTGGAATACTTTGCCAGTATTTGCCAGTAACATCTACGACCTTCCCTATCAGTGCTTGCACTGTTCTGGCGCCACGTTAATATTGGGAAGTGTCATTCGTGGCGTCAGGAGCTGGCCCCAGTTCAATCCTGTATTACAGGATGGGTCCAGGGTCGGTGCTTTGCGTCACTTTTCTTCATTTGCGGAAGAATTCACCAGCTACTTGTCTACCCCTACCACGACCTGGCTACCTCGGCACGCAAGACTCCTGGAGATACAGGTACGCCTCATCCTCGGGACGCTCAACTTAACAACTGTACTGTTTGAGCTTGGCTGCATGCTTTGGGAGTGTCTCATAAAGATGCATGAGAGGAGTGTCCTCCATAATGACAAGTCTTGATTGACTGTCGATACTTACCAGATCGTTAAAAATAAACCTTGTATTTTAGCTCAAATCGCCACCTTTAGTTTTTAAATAACAAATATGAGCAAGCAACATCAATCGCTGCTCAATACCCTTTTGTTTCAATAACCTATCTGCTTTTTGAATTGCGCCAATCGTTTACTACACCTTAACTTCAGACACTGTTATTTTCAGCCTTTCACAGTCCTATTATTTCTTGATACTTCACACAACAAACAATACGTAAAATAATCACACATTACTACACATTAATAACCACTGTGATCACCTTCTCTGACACTTATAATCGTTTATAATAAGAGGTATATTTCTCTTGCCTCTACTTATTTTACCCTATACAGGGTCCTGAACGTGCGTATTCCCTTTTTATTAATACTCCCGTTGGAGTTTGAGACATCTTCTTCTAATTCCCTTGAACTAGGATTACTTAGGCGTTCCTTTATCTACACAAGATTTCCCATGTACTCAAAATATCACAATCCAGCCCCTTTATATTGCCATTTCCCTTAGTCTACTTACATTCGTTAATCAACTCGAGGCCTTCGGCATCGGCTCCTCCTTCAATCCAAACCACTTTGCCTTCTGTCCGCAGAGTGCCCGTGGAAACTGAGCAGGGATTTCTTCAAGGAGGGACCTGCCCACCTTCTTGATTCTTCTTGCAAGTTTATTTCTATCGGCCGCTCTCCACAGGAAACTCTGCGATCCTCCAGCTAATGACGGAGGATGCCCGATCGTCTGAAATTCTCGAGCTCATCTGGTTTGGATCTTGAAACCATCTGCACTGCTACCACATGAGCATATAGCCCTTAGGAACGTCCATATGGAATGGATGGGATTACACCAGAGTAATTCTGAGTACAAATAACAGAACCAACTCTGGAAGATGGCAAAGTACTGTTTTATTAACAATTATCTAAAACAGGGAGGTTACAACGAACATCAACGGGCATACACTCAGTCTCTCAATGATCTCCACAAAAACACAATTCTTGTAGTGATAATGCATCAGAGTAATGTCATAGTAACTACGTGGCAATAGTGAGAAAACCTATCAAAGGTCAGGATTGGTTAAGGGAAACATCTAGATATACAATTGTATAGGAGCTAGGATTGCTACTGGCTGTCCAATATCAGGTGGACAACTTATGCCAACTTCTAAAAACATGCAACTTCAAAAACATTACATACATAGTTTCTCATTGGTCCTACAAACTATAAAGTCCTTCGTTATATGGACTAATATAATTGGTTGGCATGCTGTATCAGGTCTGGAACATTTGGTTCATTTAGCAGCACGTAAGCCCAGACCCAGGTGCAGGGAGATAGGACAAGATACTACCTCACCACCCAATTAGCCCTGCATCTCTCAACGCCCATGCCTTCTGCCATAGAATTGTCTTTGTACTTGGCCTTGTAGAGTATTGTCATCTTTGAGAATGCACGGGAGTGAGAGCACTTGCTATCGTGTCTGGGACTCCAAGTTCGAACTCTATCTCCATCCTCGGCTCACGTGACGGGAGACCACGATCTGGTCCATTTTGTAAGTCTTAAATGCTCTAAACGAATTAAAACTTGGCATCCTTGGTGTTCTTTCTTGCACCCTAACAAGAGAGGATTCATCCTCTGCATGCTCGATCCTTTTCAGAATTGTCAGGGGCAGACAGGTAGAAAACAGCAAACAAGCAGAAAGACAGACCAAACCAACAAAACCCAGGAGGATAGCAGCAACCTTAACCCAATTAATTAACACTAAACGTTCAAAAGCTTTTAAAACCATGTTGATGGGCATACAGCCTCATAGAAGACTGCTTTGCCCACTGTGTAGGAGAAAAGCGCACCAAAACTACACTACCCAGCATGCCATGAGCATCCAGGTATCAACGAGGGGCCGGATCGGGTGGGGCACACCAACGCGCATGCGCAAGTTCCAAGGCATGGGGCTTGTGCTTGAGACTTCGACCGAAGAGCACGCACATCAGGCAGCTCCTGCAAAATTACACGCGAGGGGCCCAGCCCCACCGGAGCAGCAGTCCGGCCCCTCGCGTTACTCAGATAAGTGCTGCCGCACCTCCGCATGGAAAGGGGACCCAGGGGAACGCGCAGGGGGCCACAGTTAGCCCATCCCAAGCCCCTGCGCCTACATTGAAAGCTAAATTACCGCGCTGTGCATTTAACCCATACTCACCCAGGGTCGGACTGGGACAAGAAATAGGCCCCGACACCCAAAAAAAGTGGCCCACCCCTCGCCTCACGACCCTAGACTTCTGATGACATCACCGGAAGTGATGTCATTTGACCCCGCCCCAAAGTGACATCCTGGAAAGTGATGAAACATGACCTTTCACCCCATGACAAAACAGGAAGTGTCATCAAATAGCATTGTTCCTAAGTACACTACGAAAAATATGGTTATGATTTCACTAATGTGATATAGATCCATATTGTCAAATTACTGTGAATGCAAGCAGACGTCCAAGGCCAAATGATAATATGTTATTGTATAGCACTTACGCTTAAGCTCTTTTTTATAGAACAAATATGCATAAAATATCACCTAGCCAGTGTAAGTACTCTTTTATCGACCTAAGAAGGATGAAAGGCTCAGATGGCCTTGCTGGGATTTGAACCTGCAGATCAAACACACATCGCAGCAGTGAGAATTCAACCCCCTGAGCTATCATATCGGCTATAGTAAAATTAGCAATTATTCTGTAGTGGATACCATTAATCTGGTAACTGAGATTTAACAGCAGACCAGTTAAGTTCATCTGCAGGTTTGGTGCAAGTTGGCCGCATGTCAAGCCTGCATGCATCTACTTTCAGGCTTCAGAGGTTGGCAAAATAGAGAAAGCAGCGCACTCACAGGACATCCCATACCCTGAGCACGCGTTACCACATACATGCAAACAAACATCCTGAACAGCATGCCAGGGAGATGGGAACGATAGACACATCGGGCCTCATTACAAGTTTGGCGGTAGCCTTGCTGGTAAAACCGAATGGGCAATTACCAGGCGCCGGAAAATATTCTTCCCCATTCCCATTTGAGCCCCATAGGGCACAATGGTAATGGGGAGGCCGGATGCACCGGCACCAATCGTGAATGGTGCAGGTGCATCCGACATGCTCTGCTCGTGGGTGCCGGTCTGCCTGTCAGGTCAGACCAGGCGGGCAAAAAGGTACCCTTTGGTTTCAGGCTGCTTGAATTCATGTATTAGGAGCTTGAAGGATCAATTCCATATTTGACACTACCCCCTTAAAGTGGAGTTGGATGTGAGTGTCAATCGGTATAACTACTTAGGATTTATACACACAAGTACTCTGTGTCGTCAAAATTAAGAGGTTGAAGAGTAATATGATTTGTATTGTTTGTTTAGTTTGTTTGTCTGGAAGACATCGTTCACCTGATGCTAGTGGGTTAGGCCACATTATAGGTCTATCCAGATCCTGAAGAAGGTCGAGGAACATTAGGTGAATTGAATTTAAGCCGTATGATTACCACCGAAACATATGAAGATCTTGTGAATAAGCCAAATTGCTATTATACAAAACTACACACTAAAATTGCTATATGTGTAACCAAATTGTACATTGAGGTGTTTTTCACATTCTGGTTCAAATGCCTGTTTTTGTATAAATTGATTATTTGGTGTGTTGAATGGGAATGTGTATGGATGGTGAAATGAATGAAAAGATGTCTAATGTATATGAATGTATGTGCTCTGTGAACAAACAGCACTAAATATTCTATTGGAAAAAATAATTATTTTTTAGATTAAAACTCTTTAGCGAATACATATAATATCTCTCTCGCCTCAATTACCAAGGTCCGTTTTTGTATATCTATGTATCACTTACCTGGAGGACCTGTGGTATTACAGGTACCCTTATAATTTAATCTTGACTTTGGGCACGACAGCCTCGTCACACAGCTCCACGAGCCTGCTATTCCGCTGCGACACAACTTTCCATCTCCCTTCATGGTTTTTTGTCTTACTTATTTCATGATACCTATGTCCAGTTGTGTGAATGGCGGCTTCGTCTGCATTCTATTTACTACTTATAGCTGGCCTCTATGATGACTTAATCTAGCTTGGGTTTCAGCATCTTTACAAGTGTTGAACTTCTGTTTTCTGCAACATCTTATTTACTCTGTAGTCTTCTTGTCTACGTCGATAGTTCATTCGACCTCTTGCGTCGTTGTTTGTCAGTTAGGACTTGTACTTCTTTATTTTGGGACATCTTGCACACTTCTTTATGATGTCATCAATTGTCAAGACTATCAGACTTTTTTACTGGATTGACCACGGAATCTGCTATTTCCTCCTCACTGCTAGAATTACTGTGCACCCCCAGAGTCCCTTCCTCCTCCTCACCTGATGAGTTAGAATAGATTAGCTTCTTTCTTCGGGGGTGTCGCGCAGGAGTCTTCTTCTTTGTGAGCAGATACGGTCTGCCTCGAAAGGAAGCCACTGTGACTCCATATATAGAAATATTCACAATGACTCCTCTCCGCGACAGCCAGATATGTTTCAGGGGAAAAAGCCACTAGGGCATAAAAAAAAATCACGATGCACCGAAGAGGACTGTCGATAGGCTGATCCGATGAGAGGTAACTTGCCGTTACTGAACCAGAAATCTCCGGAGGAGCACTCCAAAGATGGGTGAGAGGATGCTAAACACAACTGCCACAAACGAGCAGAACGTAGAAGAGGGTGGAGAGGCAGGGAACCAGGAAGAAGAGGCAAGGTAAAACGGGTAGACTGGTAGCAAGGAAGGAAATTAGGAAGTGGGGGAAAGGGAAATGAAGGCGGACTAAGACTGCAGAAGGATTCACAGAAAGGAGCGCACGCAACACGGGAAAGCACAGTTGCAACGCGCTGAGCCGCCGAGTAACGAATGGTGAAATACTCGACGGGCGGCCATATTGGAAAAAGACTAGACCGCGGGATGAGTTTTGAGGAAACGTGGCGGAACAGTCTAATGGCGTCAGAGTTTCCACCTCCGCCAGACTCGCCAGCTGCCAGCAGTCGTGACAGTATGCCCCCTTCGAAGACCCCTTCCTCCCAGTTTACCTGGATGAAGTCTGTGAAACTGGAGTAGAAGTTGGGGGGCATGGACCTGAGTCTCTGGTTCCCAAGTATCCTCTGAGGAGGGATAGCCTTTCCAGTGTACGAGATACTCAAGGCGCCCTCGATGGTATCGAGAGTCACGGATTTGTGAGACTTCTTATTCATCCAAGGCAGAAGTGGGCTGGATCATTAACTTGGGCGAAATTTGCTTCCTAGTATCAGGTACAAAAGAGCATAAGAGAGAGGAATGAAATAACGGATGGATCCGTCTGAGGGTCTTTGGCAACTTTAATCAGTAGGCAACTGGATTGACTCTGGACTCTATTTCAAACGGTCCAATGTACCTAGGAGATAGTTTGGAAGGGCGAACCCAACGGGGCAAGAACCTTGTGGACAGCATAACCTTGTCCCTGTACCCCAAGTAGGCACTTGACTCCGATTGTTTATCTGATTGCTTCTTATACCGTCTGCTGGCCTCCTGTAGGCTTTGTTTAGCCGTGTCATGAGCTTCCTTAAGCTGTTTGAGTGTAGTCTCCAGATGGTAGGTATGATGGATCGAGGATGAAAACCATATGTACAATAAAAGGGGCTGAGACCCGTACCGGAATGTACCGCATTATTGTATGCAAACTCAGCGGTAGGAAGTAGGGCTACCCAGTTGTCTTGTTGTTGATTGACAAAGCATCTCAGATACTGTTCCAATGTTCCAATGTTCCGTTGAGCCTTTCGGTCTGGCCGTTTGTTTGGGGATGAAATCCTGATAAAAGGGCTCTCTCCATGCCCAAAAGTTTACACAAAGTCTCCCAGAATCGGGAGGTGTATTGGGTACCTCGATCCGACATGATCTTCTGGGGCAAGCCGTGTAGCCGAAAAATATCTTTGAGAAAGACTTCCACCATGACCGAGGCTGCCAGTAACTTGGACAGCGGAGAGAAATGAGCTAGTTTGGAATAAGAGTCCACAGTGACCATAATGCATGTACAACCCTGCGAACTAGGCAGTTCAACAATGAAGTCGATAGAGATGGACTTCCAGGGACCCAAAGGAATCGGATCTTGGTGTAATAATCCCAATGGTCTTTGGGTGGAATGCTTGTTGTGCTGACACACTAAACATGATTGTACGTAGGTCTGTGTATCAGTCTTCATGTTTGGCCAATGGAAACAACATTTAAGCAATTCCAGCGTTCCTCGTATCCCTCGATGTCCGGCGGTTTTAGAGTCATGACACCATCGAAGAACCTGTTGGCAGAGTCTTTGTGTAGGCAAGAAGAGTCTTCCTTGGACAAAGCATAGGCCATCTTTACAGCTGACTGGCAGTCTACTAGTATCCAGTGTTGACCCATTCAGAGAGGCCTCTCTCACTTCCTGCATAAAGGAGGACACCAAGGTGATAATACGGGTGTGTGGGAACATCAGCTCCTTCCTGTAGGTCGAGTTAGTGTCGTCTCGGCGGGACAATGCATTCGAAATCTGTTTCTGGGTACCAGGTATGTAAGTTATGGAAAAATCGAATTGAGCAAAGAAGTGAGCCCATCTGGCTTGTCTGGTGTTGTAACATTCTTGTTGTTTGAGGATTTGTAGATTCTTATGGTCTGTACGTATTTGGAAGGGATGAAGACTCCCTTGGAGTAGATGTCTCCACTCAAGGCAAGCCAGTTTCATAACAAGAAGTTCCCGTTCAATGACAGAATAGTTCCGTTGACTTGGGGTCAAAGTCTTTGAATAGTAAGCCACAGGATGTTCCAGGCCTTGGTCAGATTGAAGGAGAACGCCACCTACGGCCGCTGCTGAAGCATCGGTCTCCAGGATAAAGGGTCTTAGTTGATTTGGCTGCTTAAGAATGGGTGCTGAACAGAAACTCTGTTTCAAGCTGAGAAAGCTGTTCTCAGCTTCTACTGACCAAATAAAGGGCCTGGAAGATTTCTTTAACAAGGAAGTAATGGGAAGAGTAAGTTTTGAGAACTCTGGAATAAACTTCCTATAGAAATTTGCAAGTCCCAAGAAAGGTTGGATTTCTTTGATGGAGGTGGGTGACGGCCAGTCTAGTATGGCTTCGACCTTTTTGGGATCCATGGTGATTCCTTGCTCAGATAGAATAAATCCCAGATAGGACAAGGAGGACTGGGCAAAGGTACATTGCTCGGGCTTTACCAAAAGGTGGTGTTGTTGTAATCTGTGTAAAACCTCTTTTTAACTTGGGGGATATGGTCTTCCTGATTGTGGGAATAGACTAGGATATCATCCAAGTAGACCACTGTATTTTGTCCCAATAGATCCGAAAACAAACGGTCCATGAACCTTTGGAAGATTGAGGGTGCATTAACTAGGCCAAACGGCATCACCTGATATTCATACAGGCCATAGGGTGTGCGAAAAGCCGTCTTCCATTCGTCCCCCGCTCTGATCCGAAGTAGATGGTAGGCATTCCGTAGATCGAGCTTGGTGAAGACTACTTAGCCTTGGACAGCTTCCAAAATTTCGGAGATGATGGGCATCGGATAGTGGTCCTTGAAGGTCACTTTAAGTCCCCTGTAGTCGATGCACGGCCTCAACTCCTTGCTGTCTCGCTTGGGGATAAAAAACAACGAGTCTCCTGCAGGTGATTTAGAAGAGCGGATCAGTCCATTAGCTAGATTGTCATCGAGGTAACGCCTGAGTACAGCCTTTTCTGACAAAGATAGGGGATACATCCGTCCGAAAGGAACCCAGGCCTGAGGAACCAGGTCAATACTACAGTCCTCAGGTCTATGCGGAGGAAGTGCAATGGGTACCTGTTCCTGAAATACTTCCGAGTATTCAGAAAAACAACCTGGAATACAATGAATGGAACTCTTCTCCGTAGCGCTTACCGTCTTAACGGTTTCATGTAATGGTTCTGGTAAACACTCCCTTTGACAGTACTTGGAGTGAAAGCTCATTAGGTTGTTAGTCCAATCCACCGTGGGGTTGTGCTTCCGAACCCAACCGATTTCCAAAATGAAGGGGAAATGAGCAGCACGGATAATGTCAAACAGTATCTGCTCCTTGTGTTGCTGTATAGAGACTTGTACCATCTCGGTGGTGTGGGTTATGAGTCCAGAACATAAGGGAGTAACGTCCACCCCTTCAACCTTCTGATCTTCTTTCTTGGCAATTCTGAGTAGACCCACCGTATCTGCCCACAGGGTGTCCAGAAAGTTACCTGCGGCTCCGCAATCCAATAACGCCTGAGTGTCGACCTCCTTATCTCTGAAACGAAGTTTGATTCATATTACCATCAGTCGTAGGTCTTCGGATGTTTTTGCAGAGGTTACCGAGAGTGTGGTGTAGGAACAAGGGAGAGTCCCTCTGTAATCTGTCCCACCAACTACTGAGGGCGTTCGTTTCCTGACCTTCTGGGAGGCACATCTCTGCAATCCCTCAATAGATGATTTGCCGAACCGCAATACAAACAGAGATTCTCATCTCGTCTCCTTTTCTTCTCTTCTGCGGTCAAAGGAGGTCTGGTGGTACCGATTTGCATGGGTTCATCTCGGGCATTCCGAGTAGCAGGTGAGGAGGCAGGAGTGTGAGTGTCCATGAATGAGGTAGAGCTATGATTCTTCTTCCTTTCGTTCTTCCGTTCGGTCAAATGGAAATCAATCCGTAGAACCGCCGCTAGTAGATCCGAGAAGGAGTCAGGACGAGGAATCCTGGCAAGTTCGTCTTTAAAGTCTTCCCGCAATCCCCTGCGGAAAATCGTGTACTGGGCTTGTTCTTGCCAACCAGCCTCAGTAGCCAATTTCTTGAAGGTGGATATGTAGGTGAGTAGGTCGGAGTTCCTTTGGCGAACATCCAGTAAGTCCTCACTGGCGATGTGGGCACATTCCGTCCGAAGAAAGGTCTGTTTCAGGAGGTCTTTAAAAGCAACGTAATCTTGTAGGACTGGATCGTACTGGGAAACCAAAGGGGTTGCCCATGCCAAGGCGTTCCCGGTTAAATGCGTTATCATAAAAACCCACCTTAGCATGGACGTGGAAAAGGCATTTTGTCTGAATGTGAAATGTATATTGTAGGCTTCTAGAAATTCCTTTACCTTCCTTTCGGAGCCATCAGACTTCCCTGACACCAGGGCTAAAGGGGGTAGATCCGAAGACTGTTGTTCTCTAGCGGCTACTCTCTGCTGGAGAGCCGCGTTATCGGTCTTGAGTGTCTGGACCTCAACCTGGAGGTTCTGGACTGCTGCCACCAGCTCTTGTAATTGCTGTGGTGTGGCCATGTCTTCACTCTGGCGTTGCAATCTGTCAAGACTATCAGACTTTTTTACTGGATTGACCACGGAATCTGCTATGTCCTCCTCACTGCTAGAATTACTGCGCACCCCCAGAGTCCCTTTCTCCTCCTCACCTGATGAGGTAGAATAGTTCAGCTTCTTTCTTCGGGGGTGTCGCGCAGGAGTCTTCTTCTTTGTGAGCAGATACGGTCTACCTCGAAAGGAAGCCACTGTGACTCTATATAGAGAAATTCACAATGACTCCTCTACGCGACAGCCAGATATGTTTCAGGGGAAAAAGCCACTAGGGCATAAAAAAAAACACGATGCACCGAAGAGGACTGTCGATAGGCTGATCCGATGAGAGGTAACTTGCCGTTACTGAACCAGAAATCTCCGGAGCAGCACTCCAAAGACGGGTGAGAGGATTCTAAACACAACTGCCACAAACGAGCAGAACGTAGAAGAAGGTGGAGAGGCAGGGAACCAGGAAGAAGAGGCAAGGTAAAACGGGTAGACTGGTAGCAAGGAAGGAAATTAGGAAGCGGGGGAAAGGGAAAAGAAGGCAGACTAAGACCGCAGAAGGATTCACAGAAAGGAGCGCACGCAACACGGGAAAGCACAGTTGCAACGCGCTGAGCCGCCGAGTAACGAATGGTGAAATACTCGATGGGCGGCCATGTTAGAAAAAGACTAGACCGCGGGATGCGTTTTGAGGAAACGTGGCAGAACAGTCTAATGGCGTCGGAGTTTCCACCTCCGCCAGACTCGCCAGCTGCCAGCAGTCGTGACATCAATTCACCCATTTAGCTTCTTTTTATACTCCTTCAGGGTTTTCCTCCTGCAGGTAATCATCACGTCGAGGGTACATTTGGTAGGGTTGTCTCAGTGGGTATCATCTTTCAAACACTTGTTGCAGTATTGGTATTATGGCTGGTGTTAGGCACAGCACAATCTCATGCCTCCAATACAGGGGAGATAGAGGGGCTGGATCGCCTGCAGATGCACACAGCTGCTCCTCTACAGTAGCAAGGCTTCAGCCAGGTCTGGTAGTACTTTGACCCTGTTCCAGCATTTGTGGTCATGAGGGGAGGCCGCGAGGACTGTGGATGGTGGGGCAGGAGTGTGGATATAAAATGGTAAGGCTGAGTGATCTGTTTAGATGAGCGGTTTAGGGCTAGACACTTAGACAAAGTCAGAGGAGCTGAGGATTGCATCAACTATGTGGCCTCTGGTGTGGGTGGAGCCTGTGGTATGGCTGGTGAGGTTTAACATCTCTAGGCTGTCAACCAGAGGTTGAGTCATGGGGGTTGGGTATATCGAACCATATATTGAAGGTTCCCAGTAGTGTGAGTGAAGGCTGGTTGATCAGAAGGGTAGCTAGTGAGTCGCAGAGATTGTTGTACATATTTTTGTCATATCCTGGTGGCCTGTAGATGAGAAGGAAAGTGGGTGAGAGAGTGGGCAACCGGGAAAGTCTGACCAGTAGGGATTCGCAGTTATCTGTAAATGGCTGGGTTTCCGTGAGGGAGATGGATAGCGGCGAGCAGTGAGTTCCTAGTAGCTGGGCTATGGGTGGTTGGAAGGCGGACTGATGTAGGCGAGGGGAAGCAAAAAAAGTCGAGGGTGTGGGTCGTCATTTTTCATGAATTTAGAGCGTTTTAGAGCTGGGCGTGTATGAGTGTGGGTAGTGGATAGCAGGGGAAAGGGGGAAAAGGTGATGGTTCTTGGGAGAGCAAGCCGTGCCATGTTGAGAGAAGGGAAAAGGTTTGAAGGGGAAAGTCTTGAGATGGCGGGCGAGTGGATGCTGGGTGTGTGTGTGTGTGTGTGTGTGTGTGTGTGTGCAGGGGGGATGGGCATAGCCAGTGGAGATTGAAGATGGTTTGGATGGGGGGAGAATGAGGGGCTGGGGGTGTGAGCGGGGAGTGCGTGCTGAGAGCACGCCGGGTAGTGGTGGGAGGTGTGGAAATGGTGAGGTGAGGTAGGTTGGAGTTAGAAGGTGTAGGAGTGATTGGTGTTGTTTGAGGGGACAGGGGTCTGTAGGGTTATGGGTGAGGTGTGGTGAGATGTGGGCGTTGGTAATGATCTGTGGGGTGACATTCTGAACAGGGGAGCAGAGGAAACGGTGATGGCAAGGGGGTTGTGTAAGGAGCGCCAGTGTGCTCCTCTGGCTTGGGAATTGGATGTTAGCAGTGTGGGGTTCTTGCTGCTGTGGGCAGAGACAGAGCCAGCGGATCTGTGAGGGCTGAGGTGTTGGGCGTGGGGTTTATAGGGGGAGGTGCAGGTGTTGTTGTGGCAGTTTGGGTGTTGTGAATGGAGCGCCAGAGTGCTCCTCTGGGTTGGGAGTTCGAGGTAGCACGGTGAGTGGTGGGGTGGACAGATGTTTTATGCATAGGGCCAGGTGGAGGTGTTATATGAGGGAAGGACGTGAGTGGGGATGAGCGGTATGAGCGGGGGCTCAGTGGGGTGGCAATGGTTAGTGGTAGGCCAGAGGTGGGCTCTTCTTGTCTAAGGGGCAGGGGCGGTGTGTTGAGGGCATGAAGGAAGTAGGGTGTCAGAGTGTGTCATGGTTCTGGGGCAGGGGGTAGAGAGGAGGGCATCAGAGTGTGGTGTGGTTCTGGGGCAGGGGGTAGAGAGGCGTGGCGGTGGGTGGTTGGAGTTACAGAATTATGGTGCTAGGATGGTTTTCGAGGTACAGTGTTTATATGTTTACCAGTGTGCTTCTTTCAATTGTTGTTTGGGAAGTGTGAGTGGGCGGGAATGGTTAGTGGTGGGCCAGGTGGCTCTTCTGGTCTGAGGGACAGAGGCGGTGAGGTGAGAGCGTGAAGGAAGTAGGGCGTCAGAGTGTGGGATGATTCTGTTGGAGGGACTAGAGAGGAGTGGCAGTGGGCGGTTGGAGTTTGAGAATGAAGGTGCTATGATGGCAGTGATGGGTCGGGAACAGTGCTTTTTTTGTTTGCTAGTGTGTTTCATTCGTTTGTTGGTTGGGAAGTGTGGGTGGAGAGGCTCTGTGTGGAGTTGCTAGTCTGATTGACTGCATGGTTGCTGGGTTAGAATTGAGGGCGCAGAGATGTGGTCTTGGCTTTTGCTCTGTTTTCGTCAAGTTGGAATTGTCATTCGTAGTCTTGAGGGGGAGTATGGGGGTTGGTGGGGGGTTCGGGTGTTGGTGAGTTGCTGGAGGAAGGGAGCCGCGTGGTCAGGGTTTTTTTTTTGGTGGTGTCTGAAGGTGCAGTAGAGAGTGCAACAACACCTAGACTTGAGATACTTAAGCTGGGGGACAGTAGTGGGATACTTAAGGTTGAGTTTGCGGTAGAGAGTGCAACAACACAGAGGCTTGAGATACTTAAGCTAAGGGACAGTAGTGAATGGAACAATACCTGGATTTGTGATGCCGAGAATTGGGGCATAACAGGAAACCCAAAGAGCACCGAAGGTTGTGGCACATGGATAGCGGGAAAACACCCAAAATGGGGGCACAGTAGCAGGTGCAGCAACACTTGGACTTGCGACACCTGGACAGTGGGAAAAAACACCTAAGTTGGGGGCACAGTAGTAAATGCAACAACACCTAGATTTGGGATACCTGTGTTAGAGCCCAAGGGCTAAATCCAGTAGTGGTGGCTTGACACGTTGTGACGCAATTGAGTCTTTCTGACAATATACCCCTCAAGAGTACAAAAGGACAGATTGTGGTGAGTATTGCCCGAAAATAATGGTACACCCTGGTACTCTGGTACCAAGAAAAATTAGCTGGCTGCAAGAAAAATTAACCAAGTATTAACATTTGGCTTAAGGCAACGCAATCTCAAAACAAGGTGAAGAACTGATACACACAAGCAAGAAAATCAGAATGGGACTGAATAGTTCCAAGCTAGATTGGTGAGTATCCTGAAACAAGAAAGGTAACTGTTACCAGGAGGACAGAAGAGTAAGAAAAAAGGAAGAACCAAACTTTATGTGCTTACCAATTGAGTGGTCTGGGTAGAAACAGCAGATGCAATTTGGGGAATGAAGTGGTAGTCCTGGAAACACAATGTCCTGTTTCCTATTCCCGTCGGCACGAGGACGCCTAAGGAGTCTATTTATCCTTGCGCTGTTGCGTTAATGTCCTTTGATCCTTGCGCCGATGTGCGTAAGTCCTTTCTGTTCTTTAAAGTCTTTGGACGGTAAGAGAAGGAAGGCCTAGCACTGATTGTAGTTGGAGCAATCCAAGAGACTTAGGTCTTGGCAACAGGTAAGATGTGAGTAATGAGACAAGGCAGTCCGTGGACGTTCCGAGGTTGGCAATAATCAGGCAAGACGTGAGGGATGAGGCGAATGCAATCCGTGGCCGTTCCGGGTCTAGCAATGAGCAGGTAAGACTTGAGGGATGAGGCGAATGCAGTCCGTGGCCGCTCCGGGTCTGGCAATGAGCGGGTAAGACGTGAGGGATGAGGCGAATACAGTCCGTGGCCGTTCCGGGTCTAGCAATGAGCAGCTAAGACTTGAGGGATGAGGCGAATGCAGTCCGTGGCCGTTCCGGGTCTGGCAATGAGCAGGTAAGACGAAGGCAAAGACAAGAACAAGGCAGGGAAGTCAGAAGGAAGACCAGGGATTCAAGGAGCCAGAAGACAAGGTAACAAGATGCGTAGCTTAGGAAATATACAAATTTAGAAGCACCACCTTGCGCGGTGGCGGGACTTAAATACCGGTAAGCTGACTGCACGCATAACACGGCGTCGTAGGCATGAACACCTACGTGAGCGCAAAGGGCGCCAGCGTCTCCAAGGCAACCCATAGCGTTCCCTGAAAGGGAGCAGGGAAAAAGACGAACCATGGTTCTCAGGAGCTAAAGAGAGTCCCGTTCACTCTACTGTGGATTCTTGAATGTTTGTTCCTGTGCGGACCACTCTATGATTAGACAAAGAAATATCTAATGGAACCCTGACAACCTGGGCATTGGGAAAAGGCACCTAAAATGGAATGCAACAACACTTTGTGATACCTGGTGCAAGGAACTCATGGTGGCAACAGTAAAGACACTAAGTTGCAAAATTTGACAAACATTCCTTGAGTTTCCCAAACCCAGTGCATAGGCTCAGAAATGTGGACTGTATGAGCTCTTTCGTGATGGCGCCACCTCTTGCTGGGAGTATGCTAAGGACGCATATGGATTCCTCGGTGGTTGTGGGTGTCGTTGTAGACTGAATTACTTCTCCTTCCCGAAATCGGTTGTCGGTGAGCCCAAGGCTGCTCACTGTGTTGTAGCTAAGTAGGCAGCTGCCTTTTGTGGGGCTGCGTATGACGTGGATGGTGGTGTCAAGTGACCCTCCATTGTGTGACAGTCTTCGTCGGAACTGCCCGATTGAGTGTAGGGGTACTGCCTTGCCCCATTGATATATTCTTGTGTCGTTTCTGGAGAGTTCTGGATTTTCTGGCATGTGTAGAAATTCCTGTTCTCACATAATGTTTACTGTGGCGCCTGAATCGACTAGAAAGTTTGTTACCTATGTTGACAGGGATCCTGGGTGCTTCTCTCGCGTCCCGATCATCTTGGATCAGATTGACGTATTCGTCCAGCTGACTTCGGTCGTATTCTACGCTGTAGTCATATTGGTATTGGGAATGTTGGTCCCTGTATGGCTGGTGAGAGTATGGGTTTTGTCAAATTCATCCATGTGGCCGGCGAATTGGTCCTGCGGGTCATATTCTTGGTTTGAGTCTTGGACTGGTACCTCTTCAACTGCCTTCATGTACCGTCACTGCCCTTGGTATTGTGTTGGGTTGTATCTTGGGGGTAACCTAGAAGTGGGGTTTGATGGTGGTAAGGCCTCCCTTTTGGTTGTGGTTGGGGTCGAGGTATGGGGAATGGTCTCCCTTCTCTGCAGACAGATTGGAAGTGACCTTCTTTCCCGCAGTTGGAGCACTTCTGTGTCAGAACTGGGCAGGTCCCCGAGTGTTGGAAGTTCATGCTGCATCGGTAGCATTGTCGGAGTGGCCTTGGAGCCAGCTGGCTGCTTGGCCTTCCTATTCGTATCCCTCTCTCTCCTGGAATCTGTGCATGTTGTTGTATCGCCGCAATGGTATCATGACGATCCTGTTTGGGTCCTGGGTTAATTTCAATGGAGGCAGCCTGGGCGGCCACTCTTTCAAATATTCTGGCTAGTTCGCTCACTTCGCCTCTGGTCAAAGACTTTTTAAGAAGCTGTTTCCAGAAAGCAGGTGAAGTGCAGCCCTCGATCACGCGTAGTCTTATGGCTTCGTCCATGAAGAACAGGTGAAATTGGCAGTGGGCACTATTCACGCGTAGGCGCGTGATGAATTCATCAATGGATTCTTCTGTTTTTTGTTTACATGGATTGAACACGTGTCGCTCATTGTCGCGGTTGGACTCAATGATAAGTTTCCTGTTGAGGGCATTGATCAGGGCAGCAAAATCGGTCTTCTCTTCTGGGGGTATGGTTTTCACTACGGTTTTGATCTCTGCCCCCAACTAGGTTGATAAACATGTCACTTGTGTAGGTGATTTGTCCTCGCCCGTCGCCTTGATGAAGTTATTAAAGTCCTCTACCCACTCGATCCACCATGGCCCTTTGTCCCTCTGGGGCATGAGCGTGAGTCGGAGTGGTTTCCTTAGCAGGGCCACTTTGGGCGCAAGTGGCGTGGTGGGGACCTGAACTCCGGGGTAAGCAGGGGAGCATGGTTTGCTCATATTGGCTGTGGCGCAGGTGTGGTCCACGGAGAAGTTGCACTGACGCTGCGAGCTGGGTTGCAGGGTTTGTACAGTACCTTTGTGTGGGTCACTGTGCCCGGCTGCAGTGTCCTTTCCGAGGCTTGGGTGTGACTTGAGGCAACTTCTGTTCTGTGGTCTTCTGCTGGACCAGTGGTTTGTCCCTCATTGTGGCACTACTGCACGGAAATGTCTGCTAGCTGCGTGCAGTTCTCTGGGCTGTTGTTTGTCCTTCCTTGACGGACTTCCTCAGGAAACGTTGGAGGACTGTGATGTGCAGGGAAGAGGCATATATAACCCCCGCCCATGGGATCCTGCGTCAGCAAGAAAGAACTAACTGGTATGGGGACCCAGCGCGGAAGCGTGAGCGGCGAAATGAGGGATAGGAGCCTCCGGGTGACAAGGAGGTCTCCCCCGGGCTCTCCTCTTGTGGGAGGCCTGCACCTCCCATCATTTCATGAACATTGCATTACATTGGACTTCCCCAGCAGTAGACATTAATGCAGCAGTGGATCAAATGCTGACTTTCCCACAAGAACATTTGCTGTTCTATTGCAGAGCATCGTTCTCCCACTGTGTATAGCAGTTAAATAAATCCCTAAATCTTATTTAGTGCATGTCATCTCTACCCCATCTCTTCAGGTGGTAAGGCCTGGTTGGGGGGTATCAGAGAAGAACAAAAACAAAGGCAAGGAGGGGTCCCAAATGTGATGGGGTGCAGGGGCCAGCGATGCTATGCAGGCCCTGCACTGAGCGCAATAATCTGGACACGGACACACAGGTCGGGGTGTACCGGAGCAATGCCTATCGCTGGCTTTCTTGCTCCTCTTTATTTCCTCTCTCACATGGTGCCCTGTGGCAACGTCCTCTATGGTCACATGACCATCATATCCCTCTTCAACTTGGATAACAAACACAAACGTTTGGAACATTTTAACATGGTGCCTCCTGTTACGTGTCCTGAGGCTGTTCCTGTAGCTGTCTGTACGTTTTTAGAGTCTTATAGTTTGTGGCCATGCTCCTCTATGGTTCTGGTCCTCTGGTATATGCCATTCAGGATGAATCCATGCAGTCACGTGGATGGTTCTGGTCGTTGGCTCCTTGGGGTGTCAGGCTTGGTGGTGTCCTCCGGGGTTTCCTCTTGACGCGGGTTCTCCTCAGGTGATGCTCCTGTGTGCTCCCCTTGACCTTCGACTCTGGGCGGTCTCTCCGGTGTCCTGGGGTCTGTCCTCCTGGGTGTTCCTCCTTTGTGGGCTTCCTGTCATGTGGTGCTTGGTACACGTCTGAAGTGGGACACGTTCCACGTAACTGCTCCGATCCTTGGGCTGCGGTCACTAACCCGTGATCCCGGTGAGTGATTGTCTAGGTGATGGGCTCAAACAGGAGTATCATCTTTCTCGGGGCGGCTCGGTTCTTGACCAGCACTGTGTCTCCTACTTGTAGTTCGCTTGGTGGTGCTCTTTTTGTTCGATCTTCTCTCGCATTGTGCTCCTGTCTCCTCTGTTTCATTTGGTCCAGGTCCACTCGGGGGGCACCATGAATGGTGTAGGGGAAGTCCTGTCTGGATAAGTACCCCAAACATGAGTGCTGCAGGGCTTACTTGGGTGGCGGAGTGAGGCGTTTGACGATACGACCGGAGGAACCAGTACAGTTCTGGTAGCCATGGTTGCCCTCGGTCTTTGGCGATCCGTACACATTTGTTAATGGATGCCATGAATCTTTCAGCATCCCCATTGGCTTGCGGCCAATATGGCGTGATGTGGTGGTGCCAGACTCCTATGTTGTTGAGGAATCGCTGAAACTCCTTGCTTTGAAATGGTGAGCCATTGTCACCCTTGAGGGATGATGGGATGCCATGAACAGCAAACATTTTCTCCAGTGCTGTAGTCACGGAGGCATCAGTAGACTTGACCGGTTCCACCTCTGGGTACCGCGTGTATTTGTCTACCACCACCAGGAGGTATGCCTTGTTGGCGATTGTGCAGAAGTCCATGCTCACCGCGTCCCATCTGTGTTCGCTTCTGGGCAGGCAGGACCTGGGCTCTGGTGGACATGGCCGGCGGGTGGCCTGGCATGATGCGCACATCTTCACTAGGGACATTATTTGTTGTTGTATCTGTGGCATCCACACTCATGAGTTTAGGAACACCTGAGTCTTTACAATCCCCTGGTGCCCTTCGGTCACAAGTTTGAGTGCCCGGTCTTGCAGGCTTGCGGGCACTACGATGCAGTGTCCCTTGAGGATCAGCCACTCTGGCGAGGTCGACAGCTCATGCCTTATCCCAAATAGCGCTTGATCCATTTTTGTACTTATGGTGTCTGGTGGGCCACTGCCGTAAGGAACGTTCTCCATTCGCCATTTAGTATGGCTTCTTTGGCGATTTGGAGGCAGGTGTCTTTGTTTGTCTCAGATTTCATTCCGTCTAGCCTCATTGCTTTGGGCCTGATGTTCATCCGTTTCCTTGGCTGCCTCCCATTCTGTTGCTGTGGTGACCCTTGGGTGTCACAATATGAAATCTGCCGGGTTGGCTGCTCCTGCGCGGTACTGTACTTACAGGCTGAACTGTTGTAATTGCACCATCCACCTTTCTATCCTGGCCGGGGGGTGCGGTGCTGAACCTTTGAATATTGGGACGAGGGGTCTGTGGTCCGTCAGTATTTTAACCGGATCTCCCACAATGTATACGTGCCACTTTCACAGACACTCCATTGCAGGCACTTTTCTTTGTGTTCATGGAACTAGCAGAAAAAAGCTGGTATTTAGGATTCTCTGATGAAGACGTGTATTAAATAATTCCAGCACGTCAAAACTGGTTGGAAAGCGAAGACTGTTGGAGGAGCGATCAAATGAATTATAACAATTATTATCCAGATCCATTCCAATATTTGATTACATGTTCTTAAATTGCTGAAATATTATGAAATTCTCTTCAAATTTTCTTCATGTCGCCTTTTGAATGTCTTTTTACATATAAAACTAATTCTTGTGTATATATTTTTTGTATGTATGAGAATGTATGTTGATAAATGATTGAATAGCTCATTGCAGATATGTGTGTGTGACTGGTCATCTACAATGTTTTAAATGTTGTTTTTCCTGCAATCTTAATGTAATTTAGAGTGTTGAGTTACGCATGATTGATTCATCTTTGTAAATTTTGAATCAAGTGAAATAAATATTTTTGATACACAATATTCGAATAGAGTCCTCTGGACAATTCTTCAGTTCAGACTACGTGAAAATGTCGCCATCCCCATATGATGGCAAGTGCTTCTTTTTAAATGTGCGCATAATTTCTTTCTGTCGTGGTGAGTGCCTGGCTGGCAAATGCAATGGGGACCACTGTTCCATCTCGGTTGGTTTGTGTCAGTACTGCTCCTAGGCCAACTGGACTGGCATCGACCAGTAGTTCGGTCTTTCGTGAAGTGTCAAAGAATGCCATGGTGGCATCAGTGGTTAGAGAGTCCTTTATTTTCTGGAATGCTGTCTCCCCCTACTCCCATGTTGATTTAGTCCTGGTGAGGTCCCGTAGTGGGGTGGCTATGGTGGCTAGTTCAGGGATGAATCGTCTGCAGTAAGTTGCCATCCCTAGGAAGCTGCGGACCTCTGTCGGGTTGGTGGGAGCCCTGGCGTTTTTGATGTCGGTGACTTTGCCGGGATCCGCAGACACTATTTTTTCGTTAAACACATCGCCGAAGAAGCTTAGCGTGGACTATCCAAACTCTCACTTTTCTTCGTGTAGGGTGAGTCCGGATTTTTCGAGTCTCTTGAGTGTTGCTGCAAGCCGCTTGTTGTGTTCCTCTTCTGTCTTGCCATATACCAATATGTCATCACTGACATTTATGACACCGGGCAGGTCCTGTAGCACTTTTTTTGTACCTTGAGTCCTTTGCCAGCCGGATCTGGTGATACCCAGACCTAAGGTCCAGCTTGCTCAACATGGTGGTGCCTGTTAGATCTACTATCAGTTCATCCACTGTCGGAGTGATGTGCCTTTCTAGCCCGATAGCAACGTTGGGGATGCGCATGTTGATACAAATGCGCACAGCTTGAGGTTGTTTAGGTTTCGCTGTTATGACCATGGGGGATACCCATGGGGTGGGGCCTGTGGTCTTTTCGATTATCTTGAGGTCTTCTAACTTGTTGAGTTCCACTTCTACAACTGCTCGCATGTAGAATGGGACTCGTTGTGGCATACTACCTGTGGTTCCACTGTGGGATTTATGTGGGGCTTCACCGTTCTCCCTCGTAGGCATCCTATGCCTTGGAAGTTTCTTGTGTCTGGACATTAGGTGATCAATTTCCTTTGAGTGTATCGCGAATGTGAATAGGATCAGTTGGAGCTTTTCCTCCGTGGGGCAGCGGAGTAGTGTCTCGATTCCAGCATCCACTACGTAGATGCGTGTGTGGCACCTCCTTTTGTCGTAGGTGAGGCATGTTTTAAAGTATCCCAAAACCGGTAGGAGCTTCTTGCACCCGTATGCAAATAACTGTACGTGTTTGCGCCATATGTTTGGTCTGGGGTGGAGCTTGTCGAATCTCGTCATCGCCAAAACATTTACAGTGGCGCCTGTGTCAATCATCATCCTCACTGGGATGTCTCCGACTATTACCACGCACGTGCAGTGCGATTTGGTGTTGTGTGACTTATGTCTGCTGGCTGGCTTGAGGGCTTATATCATGTGTGCTTTCTCTTTTCTCGACCTCCGGTATTGGGTTGCACGGTCCAGGGAGTGCTCCCTGCTTGATTGGTCCTCGTCCTCACTGCTGCTGTCGGCATCGTCTCCATCGACTGCGTGGGCTTGGCCTCTTTTGGGCTCTGATGGGCTGTCGCTGTGATCATTGCTCTGGTTATCGTGGGAGGAATGGTTGAGTGTTCCTGGGTCTTGAGTCACTTTTCCATTCTCGTGGGTGCTCCTGAGGTGGTAGTTCTCTTGGGTTCCTAGAGCTGAGGCATATAAATTTGTAGTGATTTATTTTTCTGCATTTGTAGCATATGGTGCCTTACGCTGAGCTTGGTTCATCTTTGTGTTGTCGGCTGCCACACCATATGCAGTCTTTGGGCTTGTTTGGAGATGGGGGCCCGTTATGCTCACCTGGTATCCACGGGGGCGCCAAACGATACTGGATGGGGTGGCTGTGCGCTATCTCGGGTTTTCTCTGCCTCGTTATTTGCCTGGCAGGGGGTAGCATCTATGACAGCAGAATTGAGTAATTAGGTTTGGATTCGTGGTGGACAAAACTCCCACCTCCCTCTGATCCCGAATCCCCTTCCCGTGTTTTTTTTTCTCACCTTCGGTTTTTATGCATAGAGCTCTTCGTCCTGCTTCTCTGTGCAGGGGCACGTTGTGGGTGCGGGCATCCCATTGGACCTAGTTTCTTCACTGGTCCGTGGGCTCTTATATCGGGTAGAGACTGGCTGTGACTCCGACTCTTCTTGCTGTCTTTAGGTGAGTATAGTGTCTTTCAGTTTCTAATCTGTCCCTTTCTCCTCCCTCCATTTTTGTCCTTCTTTTCAATGTTGCCTTTTTCCGATTATGCAATGTCTTAATAATTTCTTTTGTTGGGGGCATGGCTTTAGGCGCCGACGATGCGGACGCCTCACTGAGAGCTCCGTGGGACGTCCAAGACTTGCTGCCATAAAACGCCCGTTTAATTATAATATCAATCCCGGCATGAAGAGAACCTGAGTTGCGGCGGAACACCACGGGAGCCAGTAGCCTGACTCGGAAGCGAAATCGGATCGGGGAAGCCCCCCCGTTCCCTACTCAAAGAGCTCACCCGGGGCAGGATTTATCCCCTCAAGATGGCGGCTCCTGCGGACCTGAACTGAGGCCCTCAGCCCAGCCGACCAGACTGGCGCGGACCCCAGGGGCCGAGGACCCCAGACATCCAGACTGTGAGCGCCGAGGGACCGCGGCACCTGTTGCAACCCTGCACCCAGCAGCAAGGAGGGGATCGGCGCCTGGTGCGGCGAGGAGCGCGGGTTTGACGCCGGCCCCCCAGGACAGCGGACATCCTCCCCGCCCGTGGACTGTGGGGCGCTGCGGGGGTCCCCTGGGCCCGCCGGCCTCCACCACGGACCCGCCTTGCTTGGACCCTCCGCCTGCCTGGCAAAGATGAACCGAGGCAGCTCCCCCCACCCACGACCACAGCACCGGTGAAGGGACGACGCCGGCACCTGCCCTGGCTCACTAGCCTGTGGCGGACGGCTTTGGCAGGGAAGCGGGGGCCGGGCCGTGACACCACCTCCCGAGCAACATCACGCACCCCCCCCACACCTGAGCTCCGAGACGGTGGGGAGATGTGGGGGGCTCCCTGGCCTGCCCTCCCTCCAGGACAGAACTAATACCGCCCGGACCAGACCCAGGGTCGGCCCAGCCGCAGAGCCCCTCCCGCCTGCATTGTCGGGTCGGCCCCGCCACCGAGCCCGCCCCGCCTGCAGTGTCAGGTCGGCCCCGCCACCATACTATCACGGTCCCTTGTGGACCTGCCGTGCCATCCCTGGGACCCCAAGGAGCTGCAGGAGTCCCGCAGCTGGCGCGCTCCCCCCCAGCATGGGCCCAGCATCAGCCGGAGCCAACCCACCAACAGATCTGAACTGCATCACGCCCCTAGCCCTGCGACAAGCCAGCAGGCCCTGACATTGGCCTGGGGGAGGCCCGAGACACCTCCTCCTCCTTGGCCCCCTCTCGCCCAAGACAACAGCCCCTTGGGGCCTCTTCACCTCGATCTCTGAGGGCCCAATGGACTGCCCTAGGGGCCTCCCCCCCTTCTCTGCACAACACCTGAGGGCTACAGAGACACAGCGCCAGCCCATCCTCGCCGCACTTGGCTGCCTGGCAGAAGGGTCCCGCCCACACACCTGACATAGGTGGTCCTCCGCCAACATAGATAACACTGGAGGATCTGCCTGCACAGCCCCATCACACTACAGACAGTGCAACATATAGAACAACAGGCATCCAGCAGGCTAAAAGAAACTGGCAAAACAGCTGAAAACTCCCAGTCATTGCAGTAAGCTGCAGCAAACGCTGGCCTACGGAGGCTCCTGAGGGGTCTGTGGAACTGAGGGGCCCACCCCAGGACCCCACTCTTGGCACCAATAACTCTCTTTGACTGCCCTGCATCGGGCACCCCGCTTCCCTATCAGACGCCAGCAGATATTGGCAGTGGCGTGGTCCCAGCTCTAACCCGGTGCTCCAGCCTGGACCAACCGGACCATGAAGAGTGAAGAGGAGCTGGACCCCAGCGCTCACCTGGCAACCTGACAGAGGGTAACCTGGCACACACCGCAGTCAGCCCCAGAAACCCCGGGAGATGTGGTGCGCTCCACCAGCGGAGACCCGACAGTCGGGGCTCTCGGGGTGGGGCCTCCCCTCCGACCCCCAGTTCCCCCGTCGGAAACACGCGCACCCAGCTGAGACGAAGAAGGGGTCACACTCGGAAGCGCCCTCCCCCTAACACCAGCCTGCGGATAACACGCACCTGCGTAATCGGCGACCCGGACACCAAGATGTCTAAGCAGAAGGGCCCGAAGTCAGCGGACATAGCCAATTTACTCCACCTGAAGGAGAAACCCAAGCAGCCGGACCCCCCGACCCAGCTTTCCCCACCCACAAGGGCCAAAGGCCAGTGGGCTACAAAAGACGATATCCAGGGCCTCCTAGCCGACATCAAAACGGAATTCCGCAACTGCATGGCAGAGGTCACGACCAAGATAGATGGCCTGGACAACCGCGTTGAGGAGGTGGAGCATAGGGTCGGGGACACGAAGACCAAGTACTGGAGCACTCAGCACAGATTGCAGAGCTGCGACAGAAAATTCAGACTCTAGGATAACACCAAAACTATGCATCGCAAGCAGGAGGACCTGGAAAACAGGACCCGCAGAAACAACTTCTGTATCAAAGGGGTTCCCGCCTCTATCCCGGACCAGGCCCTCCCTGCCTACATCAGAGACCTCTTCCAGACTCTCCTCCCAGACTGCGATAAGTCACTACTCCTACTTGATCGCACTCTTAGACTGCGAGGCCGCTGGGAACACCGGCTAGCCCTGAAGTAATCACCAGACAAAGTTAAAACTCAGTTGCAGCTGAATCGTGCAGACACCGGTCCCCCGATGGACCTCCCTGAGCACAGGACTACCCACCACCCACTTGAGCCATAATGGCGACCCGCTGGCCTCCCCCCCAGAGCACACCGAATTCCGCTACATCTCACTAAGCGTCGGGGGCCTGAACTCTCCCACAAAACGTAAGTCCATCCTACGACTTCAATGGGGTACCCAACCCCTCACTGGACAGGTCAGGCCCCCGTCCTCTAGGGACTTCAGGTTGGCTTTGGGCCTCTGCCACCTGTTCAAAACACTGGGCGTGGTAGTCACCTGGGGGGTCCTCCACCCGGACACTGTGGACTACTCTTTCTTCTCCCATGTCCACCGCTCTTCATCCCGAATTGACCTCATTTTAGCTAGCCTGAAGCTCCTGCAGTTCACGGACAGTGTGGAAATAGACGCAAAGGTACTGTCGGACCACGCCCCAATTCTCCTTACTGCAAGGGTCTTTGACCCAGATCCCCCGGAGCAGCGTAGATGGTCCCTATACGAACCAATTCTGCATGATATGGTGGTGCGTGATACCACAGCCAAGGGGATTAGTAATTACTTCAAGGAAGACCTCACCTCTACAGCGACAAGATGGGAAGCCGCAAAGGCCGCAATCAGAGGGGAACTGATAGCTCAGGCTGCCGCATATACGAGGAGGCGAACCATTAACTGAAACCAACTAGAGAAGGACATGATGGAGGCTGATACGGCCCTAAAACGGAAGTGGTCGCCCAAAGTGGCCAAGATGGTTAGACTAGCTCGTACAAAGCTGGAAGCCCATTACACTGAGGACACAGCCCAGACCTTGCTCCGGACTAAACAGAGCTACTACGCAAATGGCAATAAAGCTAATAAATATCTGGTGAACAAACTAGCCAAAACCCGCCGACGGAACCACATTACCGCACTGAGGGTCCCAAAAGGTAGAACCCTGTACGGAGAAGGAGCGAAACTGCGGGTGCCGGCAGCCCATCTATCCGACACCCTGACCTCAGCCCCCTCGCCCACAGGCCCTCCAGGAACAATATATAGCAGACGCCTGGCTCCCACACATCTCAGAAGCGAACAGAGTGGCGCTGGAAGCCCCAATTACATTCGAAGAGGTGGAGGAAGTACTCAAAAATCTGAAACCCAGGACCCAAGGCCCAGACGGCTTTCCACCAAAGTTTTACAAACTCTTTCGCCACATGTTGCTACACCCAATGGCAGAGCTATTTAACTCCTTCCGGGACTCGGGCACTATCGTGCCCTCTATGCAAGAATCTACCACAATCATGCTATTGAAACCCGGCAAGGACCCAAAGGTGTGCTCGTTGTATAGACCGATATCTCTGCTCAATGTGGACGCTAATACATACTCAAAGGTACTGGCGAAGAGGTTGGCACAAATCCTTCCAACTATCATAGAGCAGGACCAGGCAGGGTTTATCAGAGGGAGAAGCACCATGGACAACATTCGTCGAGCGCTCAATCTCATCTAAGTCGCGACCCAAGAACGTTGGGGCCTGGCGGTCTTCACTTTGGACGCCACCAAAGCATTCGACAGGGTGGACTGGAACGTCATGCGCCTCACCATGGAGGCATTCCGGTTTGGCCCGATATTCCAGAAAATGGTGCTAGCAAATTACAAAGCCCCGAGAACATCACTCCGCCTGAATCAGAAGACCTCACCCCCGATCCGGCTTTCGTACGGGACGAGACAAGGCTGTCCACTCTCCCCGCTGATCTTTGCTATGGTCATGGAACTAGTCGCCCAAAGGACACGAGCCAACGAGAACATCCAGATGCGTCACAAACAAGGAATGTGCCCTGAAGCTCCTCCACCGCTGGTATTATTCCCCAGTTTGCCTGCACCATTGCAATGCTGACATTGACCCGAGCTGCTGGAGACAATGCGGCGAGCGGGGATCCTTTTTCCACATGTGGTGGGGATGCCCGACAGTACAGACCTTCTGGAGGGAGGTGCTGCAGATCGCGGACGACATCTCCCAACGCAAACTGTCGATGGACCCGGAGGTAGTCCTTCTCGGGGTGGCGAGCCCGGACTGCTATCCCAAAACGGGCTGATCAGCCAAAATGCTGACACACCTACTGCTAGCAGTGAAGATTCCAGTGGCGCGGAAGTGGAAAGCTCAGGAGGGTCCTCTTCTAGCCCTCTAGTAGATAAAAGTCTGGGAGATTCTGGTGGCGGAGAAAGTCACAGCGGCGAAGGAGGGGGCTCTCCACCGCTTCACCGACTGCTGGGCCCCGGTATTGGACTACCACTCCCCATTCCCGGCGTTAACATTTCAATCCCTCCTGGTATCGAACTTTCTGGGCCCCCAAAGCCCTGACAGGTCGCCAACCCATCAGAGCACCACAAACTAAAGAGGTGGCAGAGGAGGGACCAATGGGAGGGGGTAATGGGCATGCTGCATGCATATTAGCTGTAAAGGGAATCACAATAACTCAGGTAATGCATGGATAACACTGTAACCGTAATAAAGTTGTTTTAAAAAAATAATTATGTATTTTTTCCGCCGGGATGGTTGCGGTTAGAGTGTTTGACAAGGCGCTGGATGAATATGAACTTGCAGCGCCGGACGGAGAAGATTACAGGTAAGCGTTGATGCGCGAAGCGCAGCACCATTATTGGATTTATTACGAGTATTGCTAACCTGTGTTCTCTCTCCTCTTTCTCCGTGCTGGTTGCGGTGATGTTCCGGGGTGGCGAGCGAGCAAAGCGCGGAATGATTCCAGGATCCGCTGCTTACCCAGGTAAGCATTGTTAGTAATGCTGTCCTTGTTACTTCCACTTCTGCAAGTTGCGGTGAGGTTCCGGCATGGCAGGCGAGTGAAGCATAGATGGTTTCAGGATCCACTGCTTACCCAGGTAAGTGCTGTTAGTAATGCTGTTTTTGTTTCTTCCAGGTCGTGATGGCATCCAGATCGATGGCTTCAGGATTGGGCCGCAGATAAGCAGGAGCTGGACATGGTGAGCGTTACGCTGCAGGAGTGCAGAATAACGCGAAGTGTGTGTTTCAGCTCGGGCGTGGCTTTTATAGCCAGCCACACCTGAAGGCCCCGACCACACCCAAAACACTGGTCTGCATAGATCAGTTCTAGGAACAGAACTGTGTTACTGGCCTCCATGCTGAGTTTAAACCCATGACTGATACTTGTCCTATTCCTGATAATGAGCCTGGCGCCAGAAGCGCCAGGACTGACTCCAAGTGTTCTTATTACTGTGTTTAAAGGCCCTTGGGGCCACTTTTAAGGGCTGTAGTCCCACTGTTGCTGGGGGGCTGTTATGCTTGGGGGGGTCAGGGGCATGAATCGTGACAGGCCCTTGTTGGGATTTCTTTTCTTTTACCGCAATGCATTGATTGTCGTCATACTGTTGTTCAGGGTTTAGGTGTCGAGTGGGAGGTGGCTGATCATCTGCTCCATTTCTGCCATGTGCCCGTCCGTTCTCTCGCGCTGTCGTCCCATGGTGAGGATGGTTTCCAGTGGGAGGTTGGTCTCCGACAGTATGATCCTCCTGAGTTTGTCGCAGGAGAGGCCATGTATAACTTGTTGTCTGACAGCAAACTTTTTGTTCGGAACATCACATCCAATAGCCATCTCTCGTAGTCTGCCATGGAAGTAATCTATGTTTTCTTAAGGCCGCTGCCGTGCTTGGCTCATTTTAAAGCGTTCAAAGTTTGGGCTAAACTGGGGTTTGAACTTCTTGGTTAGGACTGTCTTCGCCGTTTCGTAGTCACCCTCTGGGCCTCTGTTTGGGAGGGCATTGAAGAGCCTCAGCGCCATGGTGCCAAGATAGCATGATCTGTGCCCTTTTCTCCTCATCGACTGTTATTTTCCTTGACTTTAAGCTTAGTTCAAATTGTTGCACCCATAGCTCCCAACGGAGCGCAGCTCTGGGACCAAAGGGTTCAAAGGTCTTCATAAACGTGTCCTGTGTCGTGTCCAGCCATGTGCTGGTGTCTGGGTTTTGGGCTGGTTTCCCTTCTGGTGATGTAGCAGGGTCAGTTGCCATTCTGAAGGCTTAAGGGGGCCTTGTCTGTGTTGTAGACAGTTGGGTTTCTCTTGTGGCACTAGCTGTGATGTGTCGGTGGCTGGAGCATTTCCAGGTGGTTTAGAATGAGCATCAGCTAGGCCCTGTTGTCCAGCGAGGGGAGGGGGGGATGTCTGCTGAGTCGTGCAGGGCTGCTTGTAAGGGTTGCAGTGTGAGCTGTGCCAGGTGGGGCCGTTTCCGCCTCGTCGCCAGTGTGACGGAATGCGGGACCAGCGGTGCTATACAGGCTCCGCACTGAGCACAATAACCTGGACACACACAAGTCGGGGTGTACTGAAGCAGTGCTTTTCGCTGGCTTTCTCGCTCCTCTTTATTTCCTCTCTAACGTGGTGCCCTGTCACGCTGAACAGAGGTGGGTAGCCTCATAGAGTAAGGGCACAAGGACTGTCCTTCCCTTTCCCCTTAAATTAAAATAAAACTCTCGACATGGGCACAGAGGGCCCACTTCCAGAACAGTCCTGGCAAAACCGGGACGTCTAGTCAGACTGTAGTACCCTGTGCGAAAGTCATTTTAGATCACACTTTGCATCAAGAATTGGAAAAAGGCACGGAATTTAGAGGCGATCTAATTAATATATAACATTTCAGCAACAGTCACCTAACCTGCTTATCTGTCTTTCCTGAGCATTCTGTTTTTGCCTCTCCGCCTTCCGACTACGTGCTCTGCTCCTGCCAAACAGCTTTGGCATGTCTGTCCTTGTCATTCTCACTTGACCATGCAATTAGGGCTTAAGTGGTCCATTGAAGTGCCCTTCCTACTTTGAAGTGAGCAGCACTTGCTAATTGTGCAAGATGTATGCGAACACTTAATTGAGCCACCCAGCAGGATAGGAGCCAGAAGCCACGTCAAGCTGAGCGAGTCAAAAGCGCACATCACTCGGTCCGATTCCTTTCGTTTTCGTTTTTGATCGACCCACACACATACATGCAGAATATGCCTCAAAATTACACTCCTGTCAGTACTCGGCGGCTGTGTTACTAGTAGCCTATAACATACTTTCGGTTTGCACTTGGTGCTTCCGTGATTCGTGACTAAGATTTAGAAGTATAAGAGCGTCTCTGTGGTAACAGTTCAGGCAAATAGGCGTACTGCTTCACTGTTTCCTTTACCCAGATGCTGATGTACGAGTTGTTGACTTCCGGTTTGTTCATTCATACTTCCGGTTGTCAATGGCTGCGGAAGTTTGCTGCTGTACTGGAGATGGATGATCTGCAGCGAAGACTCCTGCAGCGGAATCGCGTGCGTCTGGTTACAGAGCTGCAGGTGTCCGAGCTCTGGGACCCGTTGCTACAGAAAGGGCTCTTCAGCCAGGACATGATCGAGGACATCCGGGTACGTAGACTTGGGTGGCATAGGAGACGGGAGGACAGTCCCACGAAATGACTGCTAAACATTGAAATGTCCTAGTTTCAAGGACCGCTTTAAAGCTAAATACTCTCTCATGAATAGTTTGTATAGGTCTAGCTGCCGGAAAGCCTGGTGTGAAGTAAAGGCAGTAATCCTAAACTTCCTATTGCGTCCAGAAAGTCAAATTGCTTATTAAAAAAAAAAAGTGACAAAAGAGATGAAGGAACTGGGGGGCGGGGGTGACTTGAACTGTATGACAGGCAGTGGAAGTAATAGAAGATGCATGAAATGAAGTATGGGTGAAAGCTAGGAGGTCACATAGTTCTCATCAACCTGTGTGGGTGATGAAAACACCCGATTTTGTATTTGGGGGGGTGAAAGCCCATTGATTCCTATGGGCGTGTAGGGAGCTTGGCGGGTGAGTGAGCTTCCTAAGTGGCGGGTGACACCCGCCAAAAGCGTATGAGTTGAGAGGTATGAGCGCAACTGGACCGAAACTTCTGTGGGGTGCTAACATGTCAAATGGTAGGGTAGGGGCTACCATCAGAGAGTCTGTGTGGGCTGACCAAATTACTTGCGTGCTGCCCCATTCCTGTTTTAGCAAAGGAATTTGTATGGGAACCAGTCTCTAATTAGCAACCAGTGGTGCAATTCAATGGCAATTGGGTCAGTGACATTGCCCAAAACATGATAGGATTTAAAGACATAATGCATATTTTGATGGTAACTGCCAGCATGGTATTGCTGTGGTTGTGATGTGGTGCATGGTTGGTTTTGTCAGTTGTTGGCTCATGATGCCTATCCAGCTGCGCTGTATCATAGTTAAATGAAAGACCTGAGTGGTGCTACAATTGAAGTGTCTTTTGAGATGTCAGTGGACAGTCAGAAAGGAAGTCCCAGGAAACTGACTAGATACATTGGGCCCTGAATTTGTGTCATCTGACATAGCACCCCCAGCCTAATAACGCATCGCAACACACAACTACAGCAGCAAAACAACATGTCACACAATGGAATGTACACCAACTGAAGAACAATGTCTACACTACATTTCCCTATACCACACAAACCCACCACAGATACACCAACACAACTCCCCGCACGCCTTAAACATCACTTTGACATGCACCACAGCAAACCACACAATTTAGCTTCTCTAGACAAATCACAAAATAGCTAAATCTTACAGATTACAGACAGCCTTACTGATGTGTCTGGGTTTGTATGAAGAACTTGGAGCAGGAACCAGACCATGTAAGTGCAAAAGAAACAGCATGCTTTATTTCAGTATTTGTTACAGCATAGAGGTTAACAGTGGGAGAGTTGGTTAATGCTTACTTTCGGGTTCCTGTCTAAGCTCCAAGTCCCCACTAACTGACTTCCAATGAACCACACGGTCCCCTTCATTCTCTCCTACTTCATCTCATTTCACGAGGCCTACTAATACATACACACGGCATACACTCACCGATACCACACTTACCTTTTCAGATCTGCAAGTATCAACTTTGCAACATGTCATTCTTGCCCTGCCCTCTGCTTGTCCCTAGTACACTGCTTATAGATCCTGAAGTGCGAAGAAACTGTGTAGATGGGAGGTGTTATGCAAGACTTAATACCATAGCATACAGGAGCATAGCAAATTGTCAAACTCATTCTCATTTGGTTTAGTACTCTGAATGGCCTAGTTTGTTTGTTTGTTTGTGTATTTTATTTAAATCGCACACCTGACCCGGAGGTAATTGGGCACTAGAGGATAGTAATGGTTACTTACATGGCATAGTATAGACAGTTGTGTACATGAATACAGTTTGAGCATTCAAGGAAACATTACAATGGTACATGTATACATATTAACATTATACATAGGTCATAGCAGTAGTATAGGATGGATGACACATACTAGTTGTGCATACCACCTAGCGGTCAATGGTATCAAGAGCTGTTATTTTCTGTTTTGTTTAGTATCCATGTGATAACATGGCTTCTGAATTTGTTGAAGGTTTGGATGGTCTGAATATTCTGAGGGAGAGTGTTCCAAAGCTGGGCGGCTAATACCGGAAAGCTAGAGCCTCCGGCTCTTTTTAGATTGTATCTGTGCACCACCAGACATGGTATGTTGCATGATCTCGTGATTCTGTTGGATACCTTCCATGTGAACTTATCTGTGAGATAGGGGGGGGGCTTGGTGGTTAAGCGCTTTGTGAGTGAGGCAGATAGTTTTTAGGTCAATTTTGTCATGTATAGAGAGCCACCTGTAGTGCTTTCTAGTTTCTGATATGTGCTCTCTTTTGGGAATATTCAATGCTGCTCTGAGCGCATTGTTTTGCATGATCTGGAGTTTATTTAAGATGTTTTTCTTCGCTCCTAGATAAAGGCTGTTGCAATAATCCAATCTAGATTGTATGAGCGCTCTCGCCAGAGTAAGGCAGCTAGTGGGGGATAGTAGAGGTCTACAGGCTCTGATCAACTTGCCTGTGCAGGCTGTGGCCGATGAGGTCATGTTAATCTGCTTAATTAGGTTGGAATGGGCATTGAGGTAGAAACCTAAAGTTTTTACATGTTTGGCAATGGGTATACTGTTCCCATTGATGATGATATTTGTGTAGTGAGGACTTAATTTGAGATGGTTATTAGATGATCAGACTAGGAGTAATTATGTCTTATCATCATTCAGGCAAAGGCCATGTGTGGCCATCCATGCCTGAATGATGATGTAGACTTCGTTAATCCGCGTGACGTCTATATCATAGGTTCCTGAAAGGGGTAGGAGTATCTGGGTGTCGTCCGTATAATTTGTGTAAGTGACACCCAGATGGTCCAGTTTGTCAAATAGTGGCTTTGTAAAAATGTTGTACAAAGTGGGCGAGACGCAGGATCCTTGAGGGACTCCGCAGGTGATGGGGATGGGGTCAGCAGCTGCTGAAGGTGAGAACACGCACATAGTTCTGTTAGCGAGGAAAGTTTGGATCCAGGCAACTGCAGAACTGGAGAAGTGGGCCGCTGAGGATAGGTGGTTACAAAGTATGGAGTGATCCGCCAGATCAAAAGCCGCAGAGAGGTCGAGTAGAAGTATTAAGAGTATTTAGAAGTAAGAGCCTAGGAAACTTCGGTGACTGGCAGTAGCATGGTAGGACATTAATGTCAGTCTGCTATGGAGGTTCAGAGGTAAACATGTTGAAGGAAACGTTCAGGTGTACAAGCTTTGTCGTGAATGTTCAGCTTTAATGAATAAAGGAAGGGAGAACTTACAATACTTTGCTAGATGCCCAGGTCACTAATGATATCCCTTAAGAAAGGGTATGCTATCCTTAGTGGGAAATACTGCCCCAAGATTGCGGTATTGTGCCACCTATCTAAAAGCGATAGAGTAGCATCATGAAATATTCATATCAATTGTTCTTTCCTAAAGATGTGTATAAAGGGTATTACACCCCAGTCTACTCCAATTGACCCACAAATAGGATTACATTCTAAAACAAAATCTTAATGAAAATACATTCAGGTGGGGATTATTATCATTTATTTTACCCACATCTGAGTGTGTATTTACAATAGACTAGGTAATTAATAAAACAGAACCCGCTTTGGTAAAAGGGTATCACAACCATGTAAAGGATATCCCATCAAGGTCGACAGGTTTCTGCAATTTGTGTAATATTGTTCAGGGTTGTTTGGTCAGAGAACCGATGATGGTATTACCACAATTCTGTAATTTCTTTTTAGTCACTAAGTGAAGGGAATATAAAAGAACAATACAATGTGAACATTACAAACCTTGCAAGACTGGAGGTTTTTTTATTATTCTAAACATGATGACCAAAACATAACATTAAAAAAAATGTTACAGTGACGTTTCCGGCACCAATGTACAAGCGCTAAACAACATGAACGGAAAATAAATGTTATTGACTTCTTTTTAGTAGATTTGGTGTGATTTTAAATATGAAGGGAACTGCCATTAGTGCAGAGTTCCATATCTGTGGATACAAGCAACAAAGATTGTCAATACACATTCAGGTGTGGGTAAAAAAAATTATAAAATCCCCACCTGAATGTATTTTCATTAAGACGTTGTTTTAGAATGTCACCCCATTAGTGGGTCAAATTGAGGCAGACTGGGTTGTAATGCCCTTTATACACATTTTAAGAAAGCAAAAATTACAGAAATATTTCTCGCTGCTCCTCTTTTGCTTTTAGATAGACTGCACAGTACCACAATCTAGGGGCAGTATTTCCCACTAGGAATTGCATAGCTTTTCTTGAGGGATATGTGAGAAACCTCAGTGTATTCTCACTCCTGCGCCCCTTGGATCCTCTGCGCAGGTGGGCAGCGAAAGGCAATCACAATTTATTTATTTGTATTGATTCATAAAAGAACCTTTTCAAAATATCAATTCATCACAAATTTAAAACCATCATAAGAAAAACGTGATTATCTTAAAACAGTGTTACAGTAAATATATTTAAGATCACATATGAATATATCATAACATTTTGTAAAATTTCTATAGGAACAACTTAATAAAAATGTAATTTATAAGCGAATTGTTAAATACAAATGATTGACAAATCTTTATGACTTCAAGTAAGCGGACACAACTCTCCAGACTGGGAATAGTGCTATATTGACTAACTCTGAATCCGAGTTTAGACAGTAACTCCAAAATTCATCAGTTTAAATGGCATCATAGCTTCCCACAAAGTGACCCAACTTTGGGCACAATGTCGGAATATGCCTTGGAGATTTGATGTTACCCTGGGTCTAACACATTCAACGATTCACAATTTCTGTCGAATCTTAGTATAGGCTTCTTGTAATGCTAATACAGGTAATTGGTTAGTCCGGAGTCGCACCACAAAGTTACGTACTACCAGACTCAGACATTTCATAAGTCCAGCTGTGTTTTAATGTACATGTGAGTGATATTAGTTAGATATTTATAATTGTGCAATGTTTGTAAATGGTATGATTATTTATCCAATCCAATTGCTCAATTTTGTTCTTACAAATGGCCTTCAATATTTCGAATTTTGTACCACGCTTAAACTCAGGAAACCACTTGATGGTAGAGAAACACTCCTCATTTACCATTTGAAAGTTATGCCCGCCAGCCTGACAAGGTACTACGGTATCTTGTCTATGACCCATAGATTCCAGCAACGGGCATTTGGGTGACGATCTGGATTTAATGTAGAGCGTACCTCTGTGTATTGGGGCTTGTCACTTTAAGGAAACCAAACCCAGTTCTAGGCAGAGGTAGGCCATAGGCGTAGATGGAGGTCAATTCAAGAGCTTCTTCCAAAAAAGGCCTTCGATAATATTTAACCATGACAAATAATTTATGGCTTGTGCTTCAAGCCTATACAGTATTGCTGATGTGAAGCTTTGTTTATAGAGCTTAATAATCCCTTCTTCTGAGTAGCCTGCAGTCTGCTTGGAGAATTTATTGATTAGAAAAGTGAGCTGTCAAGCTTTTCGTTTTTTACCATCTATAATAGCATTGACCATCAGTTTAGGTCCTAGATATGACTAACTATTCACATATTCTATACTGTAGGAATCTACTCCCAGATTAACCCAGTTGATCTTATTTCGCGACACAACCATCATTTTAGTCTTGCTCGTATTGATTGCTAGATCATTCAAATTCGCATATTCAATGAGGTCCTTGAATGTGTTCTTAACCCACTTACAGTACGATCAAGCAATATAAGGTTGTCTGCATATAGTAGGCTAGATATGTGACGGGGTCCTATTTTAATAGGGCATTCCTCTACTGCCAGGAGTTGTCGAGGTAAGTCGGCCAAGTAGAGATTAAATAACGGGAGCCAGCACACATCCTTGTCTGATTTTCCCCCCCCCCTGTTTATCTCCACACAGGCCGAAAGTGATTCCGAGTTGTCCAGTCATAACTGTACAAGTAGTAGTATGATTGATTGATATTTTATTTCTATCGCGCTCGTACACAAGTGTTTCAGTGCGCGACAAGGCAAGGGAGGGTAACAGGGGAGAACAAAACGGCGATCTTACTAGGCCCAGTGACATTGAGAACTCGCAAGTGCATGGGAGAGGAGGAGGGGAAAATTGCATGGAAGGAGGGAGAAGTGGAAAGTGCAAAGCAGAGGAGAAACAGATAAATAACAATAAATAAATAAAGGCAACAAACAGTGGTAATGCAGCCAGCAATTTGCAAATGCTAGGTTTAAGGCAGCAGACAGGGTAGGTCTGATAAGTGCAGGAAGAAAAAGGGGGGGGCTGTATGGGTATAGATACAGACCCCAGTGCAAGGGGTGGCCCGGAGGCAGTGCGGGAGGGTGGCAGGGTGAGAAGGTACCTGGGCCCAAAGGACATAGGGTGGCCAGGTGCACAGTGCCAAGAAAGAACAGATCAGCAGGGGAGAGGGGGAGCAAAGGCAGAAGAAAAGAGGAAGATCTTGAGGTGCTTCCGGAACCGGAGATGGTTCTCCTCAAGTATAAATCTACCCCCAGCTAGTTTCTTTGAAAAACGACTGACCCTGAGGGAGTTGGAGGTAGAGGAGTGATGAGCTCGAGAGGGGAGGTATTTGTGGAGATGGAGATGTATAATAATAGTTACCATTCTGGGCCGCCCAACAATCGCAACTTCTGTCATAAGTGAACATGGTTGACGGTGTCGAATGCTGCACTAAAATCCATATAAATCAGGTATAGTGCGGGGTTCCCTTTAGTGTCGGCCACACGTATCAACATGTCCATAAATCTGATATTATGGGAGGTTGCGGTACCAGGGCGAAAATAAGTCTGCGTAAAATATACATTATTTTTGTTCGCCCACTTCTGAATGGCGTGCAAGACAAAGGTGGAGATCAATTTCTCGGGTACATGGAGAAGGGATAATCTATAATTCTCCAGGCATTCTCTGTCGCCTTGTTAGGCAGAAACTTGTGCAGTTACCTCTGGGACCACTGCAAAAGATTTAAGACTACAGGTGTTTGGCAGTAAACCCACTTGGTAGCAGTCTGTACCACACAGATTCACTTGGTAGCTGTGGCTGAACAGTCAGACTTCCCTCAAGAAGAGTTAGGCAGTATACAGAGTATTCACAATAGGTGAAGAGCACACAATAGAACAAGTAAACACTGACCAGGGCTTGTTGTAAAAGAGATATAATTATTTATTTAAAACCACCTCTAGAAAAACACACAGGCACTAATAATAAGCAATTCAAAAACACAGTCACTAAAAGATATACACTCCCTTAAAAGAATATTAGACAAGTCTTAAGTAAAGCCCCACTTATTTTCAGACAGCGGTGAGCGCTTAAGGTAGATGGCACTCTAATAGTTCGTTTTAAAAAGGGAGAGAAAAGCAGAGAACAAATTGAAACAGATCCCAACACTTTTACAAGAACATAACAAGAGAGGAAGGCAAAGTAAAACCGTGAATTCAGAGCCAGTAGGCCTGATCCGCTTTAAGAGGATCGAAACGAAATGTGTCCAAGGTCACACGGTTGCAGTGCACAAAAGTCTTGTAATGGTTCAAAAAGGAGTTGGACCAAAGAAAGGGGACCAGTTAGAGGGTCAAGGCAGCCAGCCCAGTCCAGAAGGTTGAGTTATTATTACCTTGTAGCAATCTTTAGAAAGGGAGGCCTGGCGGACACGGTACCTTAAAGTGATGAGAATACTTCAGCGGGGGCAGTTGTTCCTGGCAGCGGATGCAAGTCGGTGCTTCATCTGGGGGAAGAGAGGATTCCGTCGTGGAGGAAGACAGGAGTACGTTGCACTGCCAGGGAAGAAACCAGCCGCAGAGTTTCTCAGGTACAAGGAGTGGTCCGTTGATTCGCGGTTCAGTGGTGAGTGGCTATCCGGCCGCCGGGGTGCTTGGTACGGGCAGTTCGACCACAAACCGGTCTGGGGTGCGAAGAAAAGAAGGTAAACTGGTTGTGCCCACCAGTCAGGGGAAGAAGCCTCTCCAGCCGGGAGATCTTCTCTGTCGTCGGGAAGTGGTGAGTCGGTTCTGCAGGGCTCCACCGGTGGTGTCGTCGTGGTAGGTCGGCTCAGCTTCTCCCTCGTCGGATTCTCAGGTCCTGTGGCGACTTCTGAAGTTCCAGTCCCCAAAGCCCTGCTTTTATGCAGCATACCCCCATTCACTCAGCCTAGCTGTCAATCAAACATGCTAAGTGGTGAGCCAGCCGGCTCACCACTTGGGCCAATCACACAAGAGTGCGACTTGAGTTACCAAGTTAACTCAGTCCAGGGTGCCTAAACCCCCTCCCACACCCTCTGTGGTACCCAGACAGAGTGGCACCACTTTTGGAGGCTTCTGTGGAGAAGCCCGCCAAAAAGTGGAACAAAGGGCTCGACTTGGGTTGGAGTCACAGAAGAGAACACAAATGCCATTTTAGAATTGAGTCTTGGCAAAAAATAGCAACCAGAGAATTCATATTAATTAAATAAACTGGCGGTATGTTCGAGGCTATGAGAATTAAATAATTAAAGTTGGTAGCCTCAAACAATGGGAAAATCCCATAGGGAAATATTCGCGGTCCAATATAAAAAGTAGTTTCCACTGCCACCAGCCAAAACTCGATCAGGGGGGACGGAGACGTGCCCCCTCGACTAACAGACCCCAGGGGCAATCGAATTGCCCCAACCAGTATGTCCACAATATGATGGTTTGTACTGGTTTCTGTTAATAATTTGGGACTAGTAAAGCCAATGGCGACTTTACATGCCCTGGGAGACAGTAGTCAGTCCCAGGGTATGGAGTCTATGGTGGGGTGTCACTATGACACCCCTGTGTTACTGCACGGAGGGTGCTGTGTAACACACATATTAAAAACACATGAGACCCTATGGAGTAAAGGACCCCATAGCCCATAAAACACATTACCAGTCAAGTCAAAGGAACACCATAAATCATGTCCAAGAGTGGCAGAAAAAGAGTCTCACTCTTGGCAGAAGGAAAAAAACAAACTCCAGAAATCCAGCAAAGCTGCTGGGGGACTCAATAGGTTAGGAAATTCAGCCTAAAGAGAGAATTCTCCCTAACACGCCTTTTTTATAGATAGGCAGTAGGATCGCCTGCTGCCATGATGTTGGTACCTTTCTTTCTTCACAAACCTTGTCAAATAGAATTTATAGCATCCTGGTGCACGCCCATGGATTGGCTTTAAGTACCCCGTTCGACAAACCGTTGGGGCTTGGCACTTGAGATCCCTTTTAACTCACAATAGCAGTATGGATATCTTCCAAACTTGGAGACCGGGGCCTTTGGACATCTTGGTTTATACGAGTGGATACTGCATCAGTAGTTACAAATCTAGACTGAATGTATACTGTCCATTTATCCTCAGATATCGGGTTTAACATGCACCATCTCCTTGGTCAACAGTTGCCAAATTGTACGTACCTGGCCACGGTGAACATTTGCTGCCACTGCAAATTGAGAACCGAGAACCTCCTTCTCCTCTGCCAGCTCTTATATTCTTGTTTAATTTTCCTTATTTTGCCCTCCGATAACCAGCATGAGTGCTGCTCGTGACAGGCGTTCTCATATGCCTAATTTCGATATCAAAACCATTTGAATGTTTTACATCATGAATGGTTAGATATCGTTGATTGACCAGGCCCGTTTCATAGACGAGCGTTTTAAGACACTATTGCTCACATTATAATCCTCAACCAATTTCAGCGTATACCTTTTTTTTAAAAAAAACCTTTTTTTTTGTATTTTCCTTACAAACAAAGAAACATAACAGTGAATAAACAAAAGAAGGTTGCAGTGCAGGTACGTTCCCTCTCTCCCGCCCGAGTCCCCCCTCACACCCCAGTGTCTCAACATTCAGCTCATGCCCCCGCCACCTCCCGCTTAAACAGGTCAACACAGAAAGCGATGATATTGTCCAGCAAAGTCTTGTGGTCCTAATGCTGCTTTTCTCGTAGCCATCGCTGGAGGTGATCAGTCGGACTGTGTTAGCAGATAGTTCACAAATGGGCCCCAAATGTCTGGTGGTCTGGCGTGGAGTGGCAGCGATTTGATAGTCTATTTCAACATTGTGGCAATATATCAAGTCTCGCAGCCACATATTTCTTTTTGGTGGCGGTCCACTGCCCCAGGTCATAGCGATCCGTCGTTTAGCCAGCACCAGCAGTACACTTATCAGTTTCCTAATGGCTAGTTGTAGCTCTCGGGTGTATCCTAACATGGTCACTGTGGGGCACCTATTGATCTGTTCCCCGGCTATTGCCGACATTGTGGTTAGTACGTCGTCCCAGAAACGGCTGACGGGTGAGCACTCCCAGGCCAGATGCAGAAAGTCGGCGGGAGAAAAGCCACATCTTGCGCATTCTGCAGATGTAGATTTGCGATGGCGATGGAGCTTGCTAGGTGTGAGGTATGTCTGGTGGAGGAAGTGGAAGTGTATCAACTTGTATTGTGAGTTCATAGCTACCTTTTGTTTTTGTCTTTGCATGTAGGACCAGTCTGCATCTTCGATTGCATGTGTTGGGGACTTTTCCCATCTCGCTTTAGAGGTTGGTGATTGGTGTGTTGTAGTGAGTAGCTCCTTGTAGATAGTTGATACTAGTTTGCCTTCACCTCGTGCCAGGATTACCTCGTGCAGCAGCCGCCATGTAGGTGGTCGTGCAGAGAACGTGGAAAACTTCGCTTTGAATGCGTGTCAGAGTCTGAAGTACACAAAGATGTCCAGCGCCGTGACAGGGCTGCGTTCTTTAACCTGTTGGATTGTCATGATGTTGTCTTCAATGAACCAATCATCTATTGTGGTGACCTGCAATTTGTCCGCCAGCTGGAGGTACACATTCCCAGTGGTGATTGGCATTCGCCGGGAGGAAAGGGAAGTATCTGATTGTGATGCCGTACTTGTGGGCTATCCTCCTCCAGATCTCATACGTGATCAGTACGATATTCATGGTTTTCGGCGGAACAGGCTACTCTCCTCATTAGGTTGGCGGTAGCTAGGGCCCTTTCGATCTGAATGTGTGGCCTGATGAATTGTGTCGTGTACCAGTGGCTCAGAAACTGTGCTTGCGCTGCCCAGTAATAGCGTTCCAGGTCGGGGAGAGCTAGGTCGCCTTTTTCGATGGGTTGGATCAGGGTGGAGTGTGCCACTCTCGCCGGTTTGCCTGCCCAGACTAGTTCAAGGATAAGTGTCCGTAGTTGGCTGAAGAAGCACTTTGGCAGCAACAGTGGTAGGTTTACGAGTAAGTATAATAGCTTAGAGAGTATAACCATCTTGACGATTGAGATGCGGCCCCAGAGTGTTAAGGGTAGATGTTTCCACAGAGTGATCTTCTCTGTGAGCGACACGATGACCCTGCCGTAGTTGTCGTGAAAGATTTCATCGTGATCCCTGGACATCATGATTCCGAGGTATCTGACGTCTGATGTTTCCCATCGAACCTGGAAATCGTCAGCATATTCTACTGTGCTTGATGTCAGCGGAAATATTATGGATTTGCTGTTGTTGATTCTTAGTCCTGAGAAGGCACCGAATTTGAGGACTTCCCTCATTACAGGGTTCAGATTGGTCACCGGGTCGCTGAGTAGTAGAACTACGTCGTCTGCATAGAGGGATAGAATTAGCCTATGGGGCCCGATGGAGATACCTTTATCTATGAATTTGCTCCTGAGATTGGCTGCAAGGGGTTCCATTGCCAAGGCAAATAGTAGGGCCGACAGGGCACCCTTGCCTGGTGCCTCTCTTCAGTTCTATAGGGTCGGATTTCGTGGACCCGAGCGTGACGTAGGTCCGGGGGTTCTTATATAAGAGTGAGGCTAATTTCTGGAGGGAAGAGCCAAGGCCCATTTTACGAAGGACAGCGAAGAGGAAGGGCCACGCGACTGAGTCAAATGCCTTTTCCGCATCGAGTAGGACTGCTATGGCTTGTTTCAATGGGTCCAACGCTTCCATAACACCGAAGAGACGTCGGATGCCAAAGGTCGTGCTCCGACCCGGTATGAAGCCAGCTTGGTCGGGTAGTACTAGTCTGGGAATTAGTGGAAAAAGCCTGTTGGTCAGGAGTTTGGGCAGGATTTTGTTGTCTAGATTTATCAACAAGATTGGCCTATATGAGGCACAGTCTTCTGGGGGCTTGCCAGGTTTATGTAATAGAATCCGGTTGGCTTTCCTTATTGTGGGAGGCAGGTGTCCTGCCGCTGCCGCTTCATTGAAGACTGACAGAAGGAGTGGGGCAAGCGAGGGTCCCAGTGCCTTATAAAATTCTCCTGTTAGACTGTCGGGGCCCGGTGCCTTTGAGCCTGGTAGTTCTTTTATAACTGTCAGGATTTCTTTGTATGTGATCTGTTTGTTGAGGTGGTCTCTCATGTCATCTGACAGCCAAAACAGCTTGGTGTCATCTAGGTATTCCTGGAGTGCTTCTGCGGGTGCCTGTGGATCTGGAGCTATAGAGTTCCTGATAGAAACTTCGGAAGGCCTCCACAATCTCACTTTCCTTATGGACCAGCACGCCCTGTTGATTGCGGACGCAGTCGATTGCCGGTGGCTTTCTGTCGGCGGCGAGCATTCGTGCAAGGAGTGCCCAGGTTTTTGCCCTTCGCCATATTGGCGTATCTGGTGGCTTCTTGCTATATAGCGACTCTCACGTTCCGCGTTGTCCCTGAAGCTTTGCAATTCTGCATAAATGAGGGCCAAGTTGGCCTGGTCTCCTGTGCGGTCGTAGGTGCGTTCTAGGTCTTTCAGATGGAGTTTGTTCTTCTGAAGGTCGTTTCGGATTGTCTTCAGTACAGCATGCTCTTTGGCGATGCAGACACCTCTTGTGTAGCATTTCAGGGTCTCCCAAAGGGTACCTTGTGATGGGGCCGTTTCCTGATTGAAGGTTAGGAAAGACACAATCTCCTCTTTTAGTTCTTGAGCAAACACTGTATCATTGAGGGCCCCTGATTTGAACCTCCATGAGCGGCTCTGTATGTTGCAGCCCGCTGGTGTGGCATCCAGGACGACCGGGGAATGGTCAGAGATGGTCCGAGGTAGAACCCGGCACTCGTTCCACTGGAGTCCTCCTGTTCTTGACACTAGTAGGTAGTCAAGGCGTGAGCCGGTTCCGTGTACCCATGAGTGGAATGTATACTCACGGATGGGTTGGTGAGATTGTCTCCAGATATCGACCAGGTCATAGGTGTCATATATTTTTCTAATTTGAGAGCTCGCTTTCGACGTTTGTCCTGTGTTTGCGTTGGATCTATCTAGCGTGGGGTCTAGTACTGTATTAAGGTCTCCGCCCCATATGATTGTGGCATGGTCAGAGTCTGTGAGGTGATGCATCACCCAATCGAAGGAGTTGGAGCCATCGACGTTGGGGCCTTAGGAGTTAACCAAGACATGGTTGATGCCTGCTAGGATTCCGTGTACCAGCAGCGTTCTTCCCTCTGCATCCTGGGAGACTTTGATCAGTTTGAAAGTAATGTTCTTGTTGATCAGGATGGCGACTCCTCTGGCGTATGATGAGAAGGAGGAGTAATAACAGTGACATCCTCCCATAGGGGCCCACTGATTTTCAGAGGTGCGAGTTAAGTGCGTTTCTTGGATGAGGGTGATGTTGACCATGTGTCAATTCCAGCTTGTACCTTAACAGTTGGTTAACGGATCGTGATACCTTAGTTATTTTTGTATTTTCTATTTTTATTTCTTTTTATTGGCACTTTGGTAAAACGTAAAATCTCAAACTAACACAGGGAAACATCCCCTACCACCAAAACTGTCCCCCGCCCCCCTTCTCCCAGCCCCCACTGCCCTTAGGATTGCAGATAGCCCCGTAATAGATATAGTTCACTCTATTCACAAGACACAAAGTTTCTGAGGGCAGTAAGGTTCTCTATAGTCGTCATGTAGGAAAACCAACACCATCTCCCATTCCCTCGCAAACTTGGTCTGATTTCCTTGTAAGGAGTATGTGATCCATTTTAACAAAACAAAGTTCCACACCTTGACCAACCAGTCCTGTTCATGGGGGAGTCTTGGGATTTCCATTTCTGCACGATGGCCAACAGGGGCGCCAGGCTGAGAATGACGTATGCCTTCCTTCTGTGTCTCGGCCAAGATCTATCGAGCCCTTCTCCCATGCAAAGTAAACCATCCTTAGGGCCTCTAGCACCATGGTTCCCAAACACTTCTTGCATATTATGGTTAACTTCCGTAGTTATTTTTTTGGGGGTCCAACATATCCCATTTCCACCATGGTTTGCATCGAGCCACCCGTCCTCACCTAACGGGCTTCTTGGTGCAACCTGGATATTTAACTTAAGTATCAAAATGGAATGGTCGCTGAAATCATTGCTTTGGGCCTCGAGGGACATAACTTTCTCAGAACAGGAATTGCTCCCCAAAACCAAAAAGCTGTCTAATGTAGAAGATTTCTTCTCCATAAACCAGGTACTCTGTCCTGGACTATCCCCAGGGGTTCTACCATTATACACACTTAGATAGAATTGTGAATATTAGCATGTCCACACTTAGAATTGTGAATACTAGCATGCCCAGACTTGGATAGAACTGTGAATATTAGCATGTCCAGACTTAGATAGAATTGTGAATATTAGCATTGGCTAGAATTGTGAATACTAGCATGTCCAGACTTGGATAGAGCTGTGAATGTTAACATGCTAAAGGTCAGGTAACCCACTAACCAATATAAGCTCAAACTCTGCATACTTATCTCACTCAAAAAACTCACACAACCATCTCTCGCACAACAAGCCGCACGCACTTCACAACATTGCAACAACACATAAACCGGAGCAACAGCACACGCGGACTGACACCGATCCAATACCCGCACCAAAGCTCAGTATCTGGTGTATACCGAGCTGAAGCTGCCAACAGAACACCACTCCTCTCACCATCCTACTCCCTCTTCACCTTACTAACCCATCCCACCATATCATTTACAGATTCGCCAGAGCGCCTGGGGACCAATTCCGTTGGTGACGGTGCGCGGTACAAATACCTTTAACATTTAACATCAGTAAATCCCACTCTTCAAGAAAGTCAACCCATTGCTTCCCTTTGTTATTCCCACGCTGTATTATCATCATACTGGGCGGCTTAACACACTCGTAGTGGGGACACAAATCTTGGTCTCTACAACCTGCATTCAAATCCCCATCTAACAGGATAAATTCATTGTTAATAGATGTAACCCAGGAGTTACAAATAAAGTCGATGGTCTTGTGGATCTCCTCCATGGACAATATATTCGGCAGAACATGCATATTAATCAGCAGCAAAGCTGTAGGCTCCACTTCCCCATTCACCACCGCCTCAATTGCCAGAACGTTATTGGTACAGGCAATCAATTTCACACTTATCAGGGGTACATTCTGCTTTATCCCAATAATTAAGCCACCAGAGGGCCGAACTCGTGGGGGGTGGGGTGGTGGGGGCTTAGTGGCCAACTGCTGAAACAAAGTAAAACCCTCAATGTGGATTTTTGTAGTGAGCCAAGTTTCTTGCAAAAACACCACATCAAACACATCGAGCAGAGGGAAAGATCCCTTTGGGTCCAAGGAATGGGTGTGTCTCCAGTATTCCAACTTGCTATTCATAAAGTTCATTTTGCCTCCAACAATTGTCTCATTAAAAACTTCTTGAACCATTCCCAGCCCAAAGCGTATTCAGACACTGTCTCTTTCATTGGCATGGTCACCTTTGGGGCAGGGATCGAAGCCTGGACCACCGGTATCGGGGGTATGGAACACACATGAGATGGACGGTCAACCACACAGCCTGCATTCTGAATGGACCTTTGATGGCTACATATGAGAGATGGAACCTCTGCGGTTGAACAATGCACTCAGACAAAGTTTCCTCCATTGAGTTTGATTGGCTCAACAAAACTAAAATCTGAAGCCGATCATACTCGCAGAGCTGGTATATTCTTACAGACATTAAGCAAATCGGATCTGTTTTTCAGTGAATGTCAGAAGTTTGCGGCCGATTGTAAAAGATTTTATATCTGTGTCAGTGCAGATATCGTCAGAGGGAGTTGGAATATCATTTTGGACAGGGGGAGGCGAGGGTGCCATCAGCGGTGCTGGCATAGAAATAGGCCTGGCGGCCATCTCATGTACAGCTGGTGGCGAGGTCATGCCCCCGTCAGCCAAGCCTGCAATAGGAGCTGCTTTTTCCATGTCATGCACTACTGCTTGTAAACCATCCCCTAAAGCCAGCTAGTCAGAGTGCTGCTTGACCTCTGTCAAATTATAGGTCTTTGGGCTGTTTTTCACTTATTCCTCATTGAATTTGGTTGCTCTAGGGAAATTGAGGTAGAGTTCAAAGGATCAGCTAGCTGCGTTTAATATCGGAGATCATTTCCGATTTGCAGCTTGCTTACACAATCTTGCCCGTTTAGCAAACCGTCTTTCCCGTCTTGACTTATGCATGGTGAGATCAGAGTTTTTGTTTTCCTGAGAAATCGTTACTGTGGGCACAGAGTTTGTATCTTGTGAGTAGCTTACATTGGCGGAAACAACAGGCGCTGCTGGGATGGAACTATTGATGCCTTGGCAATTTGCCTCCCTGCCTTGCAATCAGTGATCTATTGAGGTAATAATAGTGCCCTGCTTTTTAACCTCTTCTAATATAACTCTACAGAGTTTAAGCAGAATCTTAACAGCAAAATAAATGGTTGCTTCAGTGGTTTTGTTGCTGTTATTGGGGTCAGACGTGCTGCTCTTACGTGTTCTATTGAAACGTTCTTCAGCTTCGCTCTGTGACCCCGGCATAGTATTTGGAAAGAGATTGGGCGAGGTAGACAACCGTTGCAGAGTTTCATGGGGGCCTCTGGGCCAGGATGTACACAGGAAGATGAAGCGTCAGTACTTTCAGCCGGCAGCTCTGAGCAGTGCGAGTTATTAAGAGAAACTGATGGATTTGGATGAATCGCTGCAGTTGTGGCTCCATTACTTGAGGCCAATAGTTCATAGTCTTCAATAGGGGGCGCTGCAGTGATATCACTGCAGCAGCCCCTTCTAGAGAATAGCATAACGCTAATAATGAATGTTTGTTGATGTCTCCAAAATCTGTGTTAGAATCATTCAAAGACGCAGTCTAGCTGGCTGCGCCCTCCTTCTGTTTACCAGATTTGTCCATTGTTTATGCAGGCTGATAGTAATCTGTAATTTTGCCTGGAGTGGACACATTTACTTGTTTATTTATGTTTCCAGCGGCCGCGGAGCTGGTCATTACTCTCGCTGTATCTAAACAGATCGTATCTGTCTCATCATGTCTTGTAGGCGCCTTACCGTGAGGCTTACCTTTTCTAAGTTTGTGCGTTCAGGATTTGGTGGTTTTTCCTGGCATAGTTTGTGTGTGACACGGGTGGTTTAAGCTAGATAGATGGTAATGACAGGTGGGTGGGGCGGGAGAGGTACTAGAGGGGTCAGAGAACAAACAGTTGTATGGCCAAAATTGAAGCAATACACGTTACTTTCAGCGAACCATAAAGATGTTACCTTGCGACTGTTTGCTCCAATTACCTTGGCAACCGTACCACCATACTCCCGACCGCACTCTGCCCTTCGTGCTGGCTTCTGGGTTATAAGTCTTTAGAGAATTAAAGGGCCGGCATCTGTGTAGATTTCAGACAAAATCTAGACTTGTATCACCAGCCAACTCCAGAATACACACTGCCCCCGCACTCCATGCCGTCGCTATTGGATCCCAACCCTGGGGCGGAGAAGCGAGGAAGGATCACCTGGTAGAGGGTCTTTGGGGACTCGGAGTGGGGTACCCTTGGGTGAGACTTGGTATCCCCCATTCCCTAGTGACAACCAACCCAACCCTGCCTCAACCTTCATGGGTTATTGTGAACCAGTTCCCCTTATTCCTTAACACAAGACAGTTGACAGTACTGGAACGAAAAAGAAGCAACTAAGTGCAATGAAGACTATGCTCTTTTACCACTCTGGTACTGGGGACGAGGAGGATGCCTGCTAAGGTCAGGCATGTCCCTTTAATTGTGGTCAGGCAGGGCTAATTGAACATTCACAACTACTGCAGCCTGTCAAAGGGCTGCAGGTGTAAACAAGGAGCCCAATTTACAGTATAAAAAGGAAGGTGGAAGCAGAGGCAGAGTTGAAGCAGCAGCAGAGAGGCCAGGAGAAGCAGCAGGGAACGGAGATGAAGTGGCATGCTGAGATGCGAAGGTCTGCTGGGGTAAGGGACGTGTGGAAACATGGCGTGAGAGCTGAAGCCCTGGGGAGCATATCAAGTGCTGGGAAGGGAGCCGTACAGAGAGGCAATCCCTTTTCATGGAAGTGGAAATGCTTGTTGCCCTATATTCAGAGGGTGACCCTGTAGTGCCGGAGGGGCAGCAATTTGAACCCTGAACTACAATGCCAAGGACGGAGTGATCTTTGCTGCGGTGAGGTCCTTGAACACAACCAGTGAGTTTCTAGTAGAGAAGAAACCTGGTATGCAAGTGTTTGAACTTCCCGCGAGGAATACATTGTATCGGAGTGGTTTTGGATGAATTAACACGTTTTCGAAGGTCTTCGAGCATTGTGTATTCCATCGCCAAGAAGTAGTACTTTCTGAAAAGAATACCTTATAACGGAGTGGTCGCGTGTGAAAGATGACAGTTTTTAAAGTCTCTGAGCATTGGAAATTCTCTTTTGAAATAAATCACAAAGTAATAATACTGCTGGCTGAACAATGAAGGTGTTGTCAATGTAACTTGCACTTAATGAACGATTTAGAGGAAGTATTGCGCAGTGAGTTGAATAACACATATGTTTCAGTGCAACCCACACCTAAAACACTGAACTTAGATATGTTTTGATTGCAACCCTCACCTAAATGCCAAACTTACACCACAGGAAAAAGGGAAGGTACGTTATAAGTGCAACCTGCGTCCAGTGGATTCTGAAATTGAATGAAACTTTCACAAAATACAATTTCACATTTATTGAAAACTGATCTGATTGAAGGCTTTGCAAAGTGGCAAAGACTTTTACAAAAGCAAAAGACTCTCTTGGTGTTGCTGATTTCAGTCTTGGGGAAGGGAACCCTGAGGCTGGAACTCTCTCTTTGGCACTTGGATTTGTGTTACTTGAAGCTTGGGGAAGGAAGCCCGAGTACTGATGAAACCTATGCCATTCAAAGTTCCAGGGAGGTCATTTTGAGACTTTGGCTAAAACTGTTTCACACTTGGGGAAGGGAGCTGAAAGGAAGCTACGAGCTGGAAGAGGCTCAGAACTTTATGTTGGACACTGTTTCGTTTGGTTGCTGACATCCCTACACATTGTATACATTAGTTGTGACGGCAAGTATAGGTTTTGGACGCAAACAGATTCTTCATTTGAACTCTTTGACGTAACTTAGTTTTATTTAGGTAGGGAAATCCCACCTTAGCTTAGGGCAAGTTAGGCCTTTTTCAACCCTGACATTTATATTAATAAAACCATTTGTTTTAAATTCTGAATCTGTTGTCTGTGTTCTTCATGATGCCTCCACAGATATCATTAGTGATTTAGGCATTTAGCAATATAGTAAAAAAAAAACTGGGGTCCGGACGGCTACCAAATGATGGTCTTAAAGAACAACCCGACTAGATGGGCCTCCATTTTGTGTGCCCTATTTTCCACTGCGCCAGCGAACAAAGTTATACCTAGATCTTGGCAAATGAGGCACATTGTTCCAATTTATAAAATGGGGCAGCATCTCATCCCTGGAAATTATCGTCCCATAGCCCCTCTTGGACTCAAGTGCTAAAATCTTCTCCTTCTTGGTTCTTAGGCAACTGATGGCTCGGTAATTGGTGCAAGAAAGTTGGATATTCAATCTGGTTTCATGAAAGGGGTGGGTACCAGATTGATTGGTCTCTTAATTTCCCTCCTAATTCAGCAATCTACTATAAAGTGACAGCCCCCTGAACATGGCATTTGTTGAATTGTATCAAATGCATTCAGCAAGGTCAACAGATCCAAATGATAGAATAAGCTTGCTAACTGGGGTATGCCTGCGTCTTTGTTAGATCTGTTGGCTAGCTTACATTAGAACTTGTCTCTGAAAATTAAGCTGGATATGTCGCGGTGGTACAATTCCCACCTTTGACGGCTTTCGACAGGGGCGTGTCCTAGTATCAGCATTGTTTACTTTTACATCTCAGATTTAAGTCCCCAGTTAACTCCTTTCCTCCCAAATTAGGAATTGGGTCAAATTACTCTACACTTTCTGGCTTATGAGGATGACATAGTCCTTTTTGATATAACCTCGATTGGACTGCAAAGATCCATTGAAGCACTAGAGGACTTCTGTAACAATATTGATTTGCATACCAATAAAGCCCAAACAACATTTTTGGTATCAACTACACGAAAGCCCTCGTAGTTTTTTGGCATCTTGCTAACACTAAGTTAGCTCTTTTGAAGGAGTTTACATATCTGGGTTTTCAGATCTCGTCTAGGCAAAATCTGGAAAGCATATTGTGACGAATCTGAGGATGTCGTCTTTTCTCCCCTTGGGGGAGATCTTTCCCATGGGTCCAGGGCAGTGCGTCCACAGTCAATAGTGCCCCTGGGGGTGGCGCACCGATGGATGATCTCATGGGGGAGGAACAACCATTCTCGGAGAACGTGGTATACCCACGCGTCAATACCCCAAACTCTTCTCTAATGCCAAATCCTCCTTCCCCCTCTTTAGATAGAGCCAATCTGTTCTATTGTCAAGTTAGCCAACCTAATATACTTGCCAAGACTAAAACATCAGCAAATGCAAAGTATGCTACTTATGGCTCTATTTCAAGCACTGTGAAACCTAATATATTTGACAAGACTAGAACACCAGAGAATACAAAGTATGGTACATTTGGCTCTTTTTTGAGTACTGTGAAGATGATGACCAGGAGTCCAAGGATCACTCTAGAGAACCAGAGTGAGCAGTCTAGCTTCTAACGGCATGTGATGGGCCCAAAGCAATTCAACTATCCAGCGCAGGATTTCAAAGGCAACTCAGCTGGGACGCTGATGGAGAGCTGTCCCTCCGAGGAGGAATTTGGTCAGCTGAGCAGACGAGAGCCAGAAGGGAAGCCATGAGCGCAGGAGAAGGACAACCCGAACGTGGTCCAGGACGGAAGTCAAACCACCGGGTGTACCAGGCACTGGCATAGTGCCTGAGAGAGGGGACGCATAGCTGGGGAGAAGCAGGTGTCTGCAGAGCAGCTGCAGACCTGGTTGATTCCCCAAAAGCTACCGGAGCCTCAAGAAATGAAGCAGCTACTGGTACCTGCACGGAAGGAACAAACCAGTATGCGGGTTACCCGAGAGGTGCTGGAGGTCTGAGGAAGCAAACTGGTGAAGGCGGTAGCTGGAATAAGAGGGTTTGGGACCCTCGGAATGAAGTGCGAGTCTGGGACCCGCACCCTTATGAGAAACTGAGAATAAGAGGGTCTGGGACCCTAACTATAAAAGGAGCAAACAAGGGAGAGTTGTATGCCTGGTAGGGGAGCAGACCAAGCAGATACAACGCTATAGTGCAAGTCTGGGACCCGCACCCATATCAGAGATCGAAACGTAAAGTTGTTCTGAACATTGCGAGTCTGGGACTCACACCCAAGTCCATAAGAGGATAATTGCTTGGCAGGAGAGTAAACCAAGCCATTCTGAATATCTCACGCCTGGAACCTGCGCCCAAAATGAGAGAAGAATAATTAATCAAAAGGAATCCTACAGAGTGGGGGCGAGGCCTGGCTGGAGCCCGATCAAGATGTGAATCACCCGAGCACCCCAGCAATCTATGATGATTCCTGCCTCATTTTGTTAAACCTGGACCTGGTGGAGCTCTCCCAATGATCCATACTCCTCCTGCTGCTCTTGTCTGGTGAGGAACAGCCAATGTGGGGACTTTCTGCTACGATTTCTGGCTGCCTGGTGCCCGGCCTGACCCTAAAATGGCTGCCACCTCATTGAGCTGAGGCTCTCCTCACCGCACGTTGTCGGTGCAGCGCCTTTTACTGGGCCCTTCTGGCTTCGGGGTGGATTGGGTGATCACCTTCACTTGTTCTCCTGGATTTGAGACTGGACTCCAGCTCCCGCCGACCCCTAACAGCAGTGGATGACAGTGCAAGCACTGAAGGACTCTCTCACTGTGCAAAAGCACAGGGAAGGGGTGGCCTTTTTACTTCGGCTGTGGCACCGGTTGGCTTGCACCCCCAGCCGCCTTTCTATTTCCTGCTGCATTTCCCCAGGGTGGCTTCCTTGGGGGAGATCTTGGAGTTGCTTCCCCTCCCCATCTCTATCTTTCCCATATCTGCCTCCTTCGGTGAATCCCATGTCACGGCCGGGCTGCCCTGCAGCATTTGGGCTTCAAGCAGGCCAAATTAACTTTATAGTCATCCGAGGCTGCCTGGAGGGTTCACTGTGTCAGACCACTCACAGCTTCCCCTACTCTCGCTGATCAGCAGGGCTCAGGGGTGCATGAGGTCCCCCCTTCTTGTCACACCTCCTACATTTGCTGTCTTCAGCCTCCGCCATACACTCCAACTTCCAACTGGGCAGAATGAGCCTCAGGGGTTGAATCCCCACACCTTTTTTGATATTGATATTTTATTTCTATCGCGCTCGTACACAAGTGTTTCAGAGCGCAACTTTTTAGCTGCAAGGCTTCCTTCACTTCCTGAACCGGTACCTCCCACCTCAACGTCACACCTGATTACTCACCTCCCGGCGTGTGGACTACAAGGACTGATGAGTCCATCCAAAGCTAAAAGTGAAGCAAGGTCCACTTCAATTTAAGCTTTGCCTCAGGCCTCTAAATGGCCTCTGACAAGCTCTCCATCTCAGCCTATGGCCAGACCGGACTGGGACGATGAGGAAGCTCCCGCCACAAAGGGGGATATCCAGTATCTGCTGTTCTCTCCCTCCAACAGGACATGCAGGCCTCCATGCAAGAGATTAAAAAATCAATTTCGGATTTTGGTCAGGCTTCCCAGGCCAACAGACTGCACATATCAGAATTGGAGTCCTCCTTTCATGACCACTGCCATAATCACGCAGAGCTGGAGGAGCGACTTTTGGTCCTGGAGACCAAATTCCACTCATGGAGGACAGGCTGGAGGACATGGACATTGGGATTCAGGACATCCCTACTACGGTGGCCTTCAGATGTTGAGGATTACGTGAGGGGTCTGTTTGGAGTGGTTTTGGGTGAATCTGAAGAGGTCGACATTGCGTTTGACCGAACCCACAGGGGCTTCTCTAATTTCCAGCAGTGGAAAGGCTTGGCCCTGAATGTCTTAACCAGACTTCTTACTTTAAATCCAAGGAACTCATCCTGCAAAAGCAAGGGGGCAACAACATGCCAGCTTCAGGGGCTCGGCCATTCAGCTGTTTCAGGACCTGTTCCCATTGACCATCTTCAAGCAACAACAATTGAGACCCCCGACCAGCTGGCTGCAAAACAAAGGCATCCCATACAGGTGGGGGGGTGGTCAATGTTCAAAATCGTCTTCTCGACTGACGGCGTGAGGCATCAGTTTTCCACACTGCAGGCAGTGGTGATCACTCTAAAAAAATCCTGATTCAGAAATTCAAGACATCAGAGGATCTGGTGCAGCCCTGGACTGGCCTCTAGTACAATCTAAGAGAAACAGACGAATGCAGTTGCGGGTCCTGCCTCGGGGCCACCAAGAACGGAGTGTGGACTCTGCTGACCCCACTTGAGATCATATGCATCTATTTATTGACAATATGTTGCTTCTCCTGAGACCTGGGTCTTCCCCACCTGCAGTGTTGTTGAGAGACAGTTCTACTGGGTTCAGTTGATATGGTGTGGAAGGTTTATGGTTCAATGTAGGCTATGATTACCGCGGGTGCACTACGCATTTGCTTCCCTCTACAGGTGTTGTACCTGATGGTCCCCCTTCTTGAGACTATGATAGTTGTTGTTTTGCTTTTTATGTTGAGTTTTTTTATTTGCTTTAGGAGTTTTATTTTGCTTTGACAAATATGGGATGGATCAGCTTCACTCTTCTTGCTGAGTCAGAAAGTGTAGGTTTGTGGCACATGGGCAGAGTTCCTGGGGAACCTTCATGGTGAATTTATGGTTCTTTAGTAACATGCATGCAATGGAAGGGGTTGTAAAATAATCAAACCAACTCAGGAAGATGGCAAAGGTTGCTGTTTTATTAACAATTATCTAAAACGGGGAAATTACAACGGACATCATTGGACGTTCGCTCAGCTCTCGACAATTTTCTCTTTAAACATTGACTTCATACTAAGAAATTGTCAGAGGAGATGTTATACTACGTGGCAAATAAGAAAAACTGACTGGCGATTATAATTGGTTCAAGGGGAGCATCTAGGTATACTTTCTATAAGGACTAGGATTGTGATTGGTTGCCCTACTGTCAGGTGGACAACTTATGCCTACCCCTAAAACATGTCCAACACTATTAAGTACACAGTTTATCATTGGTCTTCAAACTATAAGGCCCTTCGTTATACGGCCCTCTACAATTAGTTAGCACACTCGTGCCATGTCTGGAACATTCGGTTCACTTAGCAGCACGTAAGCTCAGACCCGGGGTGCCAGGAGGTGGATTTGACTTTACCTCCCCATCCAATTAGCCAACATCTCTCATCATCCATGCCTTCTGCCATGAAGATTGTCTTTCAACTTGGCCTTGCAAAGTATCCTTGTCTGTAAGAATATGTGGGAGTGCAGGATCTCACTATTGCGGTTCTAGAACTCCAAGCTCAACTCTATTTCCATCCTTGGCTCACGTAACGGGACAGCACAATTTGGTCCATTCTGCTGCATTTAAATCTCTTAAATGAATAAAACTTGGCACTCTTGGTGTTCTTTCTTTGCCCCTTAATAAATTCATCCTTCGCATGTTCACTGCTTTCAATAATATATAAAATGTCCTTGGCTGCTTCACTTTTGATGCCAGGCCAGACAGCCCCACCAAGAACTACCACGATGTTGGCTTATTCTTGCTGTGCCACATTTCTCTGCCTTTCCTCTCCATGGGTCCTGGTTTACTAAATTTATGGCACTGATGTGCAGTTCTATACAATGGCAGCTTCACCTGCATTGTATTCACTACATATAGCCAGCTTCCATGATGACTTGGTCTACTTGTGTTTCAGCGTCTGTACAATTATTGAACAGTTGATTGCATGTCTGCAAAGTGCTGCAGAAAATCTTCTATCTGCATACAAACTTTTACTCGATTCTTAACTCCATCATCAGTTTCTGTAAGATCCATACATTCTCTTCAGCCAGTATTCTCCGGGCATCGCGCTTGTCTCTTGTGACGTCACTAGCTTCTCTCTTTTGCTCCTTTTCATATTACTTCAGGGAATTCCTCCCTCAGATTGTCATCTCTTCGGGGATACATTCAATAGGGTTTTCTCAGTGGAAACATTTTTTCAAATATTCGCAGCGGTATTGGTACAACTGCTGTTGTCAAACATGGCACAGTCTCAGACTTCCAAAATATAGGAGGTAGGTGGGTGGTATTTCCTGCAGAGGCATGCAGCTGCTCCTCTACAGTGGGGTTTTAGCAGTGCACTACCCTACCCGTCCTTTTTGGTGCCCCCTCCCAGAGCTGTGGCAAGGTTTCTATTTATGTTTTTGGTTCCTGAGTATATTGGGCTTCATTTGAATGGCACATAAATGCATCTCCCTGAATGTCCAGGGACTCAATTCCCCCATGAAAAGGCATAGCATATTGACCAGGCTAACTCGACGAGCTGCAGACATTGCTGCAAGAGATGCACCTTCTTCGACAGGACTGGCCGAGAACTACATCAGCATGGTACCCTCACGAATTCTTTGCCTCTTTGCCTGATAAGAAAGCGGGGGTTGCAATTCTGGTGGCATGGTCAGTGTCCTTTTCTAAACTGGGGGTACTCTGTGACCCTCGGGGTTGTTATATTGGACTTAACATAGAAGTAGTTGGGAGGAATTTTATGCTATTTTCAATTTATGGCCCGAACCAGCGGCGGGACCAGTTTTATGCTGATCTGTTCCCTAAGGTGGCTCACTTCCAGAGGGGGGATTTGTTTATTTGATTTTGATACATTTGTATAGCGCACTTGACGAAATAAATTGTATCTACACGCAGATTGTTAAGCATCAAAACACATAGGAACCAATAAAACATTTGCTACAAGGGGGATGAATCCAATCTGAATACCAGTCTCAATATTAAACTCGCCCCCTGGTGTTACTTGAACAGGTACGGTTTACGCCCTTAGGAAATTGAAGTAGCGATTCAAGGGCACGAATATCCAAGGGGAGACTGTTCTACAATGTTAGTCCATGCACTCTAAATCTGCAGTACCGCCTGGACACAAAGTTGGATGGTGGATTTTCCAGCTGCAGTTTGTAGCTTAACCGAAGCCGACGGGTTGGTTAGTAACTGAGACCTTATTGGATAAATACGACTGGGCCAGATTGTTAGCGCATTTAAAAATCAAGCACACGATTTTAAAGTCTATTCTGTCCTTTATGGCGAGCCAGTGTAAAGATCGCTGTTAACTGGAGATTGAAGAGAATTTCCTTGCTCTGAACATCAGTCTCACAGCCGCATTTTGTGCTTATTACAGACAGTGAATTTGTGTGAGTGGAATACCTGCGAAAAGGCTGTTACAATAATCAAGTTGTGAGTTCACCAGAGCTACAACCACTACTGAATGATCATCCACCGGAACAAATGGGAGAGCCTAACTTAGGGGGCGCAAGGTGCCAAACGCTGATTGTACCTTCGCTCTAACCTGCTGTGAAAAACCAGAGGGTGTTTCACAACCTAGTCCCTGGGGATCCCGTACTCGGGTGGCCAGGGAAAGGCCATTGCTGTTTGTTCCTGACCCTGGGGGTGGACAAACGAGGGAAGATCTCCTGGGTAGGGGGTCCTCGGTGATTGTGGGAGGAGCACCCAAAGGCCAAACATGGTATCTCCTTTTTTTTCCACACCCTATCTAACTCCTATCCCTGCTTATTTTAGGGGAAACTACAGCTCCCATAATTCCTCCCCATTTTACACTGACAACACTACTGAGCCTAGGAAGATGAGGAATGGGGCCAGAAAGATTACCTCAACTGACTTGCAATGGCTTGTCCCTGTAATGAGACCAGGCAGAGTCAGGCACGTAATCACTATACACACCTGCCACTTGTTAACACTCCCTGTCAGGATAAAAGGTGCTGCACGCACACACGCTTAGCAAGGCTGGGTATGAGAAGAAACAGCTCTTTCGGGTTTGATGCAAACCAGGCGATGGAAGCTGGAAGGCCAAGGGGCTGTTGGGCTGTTGCAGTGATTGAGAGAGAGCCAGGTGAGAATTCCACACTTTTAGGAAGCTGTAAGCATTCCAAGAATGAAACCGAGTGAGCAGAAGAAAGAACAATTCAAGGTACTCAGAAGCAGCCTGCGACCCTCCCGGGTGAACGGCGCAGTTGGGAAGGAGCCTTGACTGCTGCATCAAGAGCTTTGATAAAAGAAGACCAAATAACACAACCAGTGAGTTATCAAAGGGAACAAAAGCCTAGTTTGTGTTAAAAGCAAAAGTAACTGTAACTCAAAAGTTGAAGGTTGCGCATGTGCAAAGAAAACCGTAATGGAAATGTAAACAGGATGGATACAAAGTAATAGAGTAGTCCTGCGAGGCGGAATTGCACATTCGAAAGTCTCTATGAAATGAACTGTGTGAATGGGAACTAAAGGCAAGAAAGTAACCGTGAGCACGAAAGAAAGTTGAATAAGTGAAAAGCAAAAAGTATGTGAACGCTGAATATGCCAAGAGGGCAAATTATATGAACTTTTAAAGCGGCCAAGTGGGCAAACTAAAGAGAATAAGAAACTACAAGTACTAAAGGCAAGAAAGTAACCGCGTTCATGAAAGAAAGTTGAATAAGTGAAAAGCAAAAAGTATGTGAACGCTGAATATGCCAAGAGGGCAAATTATATGAACTTTTAAAGTGGGCAATCTAAAGAGAATAGGAAACTACAAGTACCAAGAGGCTTTGGTTTTGTAAGATGAAGAAGATTGTGGATTGTAGAATTGTGTAAAGAGAGTTCGAAGTGGTCAAGCAAAGGTCTACGTAAAATCCTTGCAGTTTCAAACGTCTTTGTCAGTAAAAAGACACCCATGACAAAACGTGGGGAAGAGAACCCCAACGAACAGAAAGAAAGGCTCGAGCCCGCTAGAGGGGAGCCTGTGCAGAACTATGAGAAATTGAGAAAGTTAATGTGAAAAAGACAGGCAGGCTCGAGCCTGGCAGAGGGAAGCCTCTGCTGCTGAATTGTGGGGAAGTAAAAGTCAAAAGTGGAACTGTGTATTTATGACAAGGCAGACGAAGCCTAAGGAACTGTTGAATTGTACCAGTAACACAAAGGGGCTGATTCATGGAATTATTTGTACCGAAAAACGGGGATTTGTGCGCCATTCTGCCCGCAAATCCCTGTTTAACAAATGGGGATTTGCGGCCAGAATGGTGCGCAAATCCCTGATTTTCGGCGCAAATAATTCCATGAATCAGTCAAAAACTGTTTAAGACTGAAAGAACTGTGCAATTCACCTATCCTTTTTAGGAAACTCTCGTCCCTGTGGTGCTGAATGTGGGGAAGGGAGTTGTTGTTATTTAAGCCATTCTGACATTATTTTTTAGACACTATTTTCCTTTTGTATTCCCTTAATGACAATTGTCATTTAGAGAACCAGGGCAAGTTTAGGTTTCATTAGTATAGGCCTTTTTGTTTTGACTAGACTGACTTGGACTTGTTTGCTATTTGTTTAATGTTCGAGACTAATTCCATTAAAGAGTGTGGCCCAGTTAGGAATTCTACCAACCCAACGAAAATACCAAATAAAGGTTTTCAAACCTTGTATCCATTGTGTCTGTGTCTACTACTGATAGCATTCCTTCCTTACACTGTGCTTCTCTCCCCGTATTTTCCTGCCAGATACAGCCCAGATTTTTATTTTAGTGGCAAACAGTAGATCTGAGCCCAAAAAGCAGGGAGGGCGTGGACATCTGCTCAGGTCAAGGAGATTTTTGGGCCCGAACAGAGATACTTCTGTTTTGCTGGCATTCAATTGAAGCCAGTTGGAAGTCATTGGTACCTCTTTTGATGAACATATGGGTGTCATCCACATAGGAGTGGAAGTTTACCTCGTGCCTCCTAAGTATATCCATCAGGGGGCGCAGGTATGAATTAAAAAGAAGTGGGATAACGAAGATCCCTAAAGGAAAATGCAGTTCTGTGGAAAGGTATCCGAAAGTGAACCCTCCCATTCTCACCTGCTGCTGTCGATCTGACAGGAAGGAGTCAAACCATTTGATGGCTTGGGTAGAGATGTTTCCAGTGTCTCGGAGGCGATAAAGTAGGATCCAGTGATCCATAGTATCAAACACTACAGAGATCCAACATGACCAGTATGGATAGCTCTCCTTGGTCTGCCACCTCAAGGAGTTCATTTCACACAGCCATTAACGCAGTCTCTGTACCGAATCCCTGACTGGAAACTGGATGGGAGAGGTCTAGTAAATCTCCTTCTACATATTCCTGCAATTGCGATGTAACACTCCTCTCCAGTACCTTCTCTGGGAGTCCAGCTACCGGTCGGTAGTTTTAAAATTGTCCAGGATCTAGGTTTGACTTCTTTAAAAGGGGAGTGACCATGGCATTTTTAACTGGAGCACAGCACACGATCGTGATGGGTTGCTCCTCAAAGACGCCTTTAAGTAGGAGGTATCGGCCCTCTGGATCTCTCCTTATTGTGATCTTGGACAGTGGGATTTTGTCGCTGAGTAGTATTGCTACTCCCCTTTTCTTCGACCCTGATGAGGCGAAGAAAGCCTGCTTGAATCTCTTGAATTTTAAGCGGTGTTCGTCTTCCATTAGTAGATGTGTTTCTTGAAGTAGGACGATGTCTCTGGACAGATGACCCAGGCGGTGTTTAACTGATCTGCGCTTTCTTGATGAATTCATCCCTTGGATGTTCCAGGAGAGGATTCTTATTTTGTTCGCATTAGCCATCCCCTGCATTGCTGTGTTGTGTGAGCCTCATGAATCTTCCCCCAACCTAAACTGTGATTCTTGGAGCGGCTTTTGCGGTTGTATTGAAGAGGTAATATGCTTTCTGTTGTTGTATTGAAGTACCCTAGGACAAAGCTAGAGGCTCATGATGTCCATTGCTTTGGGATTGTCCGTTTAAGTCCTGTTCTCCCCCCCACCCCCCTCCCAACGTTGAACTGGTAGGAGAAACGACATCCTACTGCCACTGGGGAACTAGTGGCTCCAATACGCTCGGTGTAGGCCAACTGGGCCGTCGAGCTGAACCATGGTGAAGCTCTGCCGCTGACCGCTCCTCTGTGTGGATGATATATGCTCCTTATCTTAGTACAGGAAGAGTCGTGGCCGGCCTTGGATGGTCCTCCTATGAGGAAATTGGGAGCTAATGGGACACAGGGCCATTGCCGGATGCTCATCCCATGTCACTGTCTTTCTTCGGAGGGCCCCTGAGTCTGCGCCGTCTGTTGGTTTTGGACCACACTCTCCCTGGAGAGTTGTCCCGGGGAGGGCGGATTGTTTCTTCGGAGTCGTCCTCTGCGCTTCTTTGGCCCATTAGTTTCTCTGCTTCTTTCATAGACTGTATTTGTCTCTGTGATCCTTCCCATCTGAATTTTACTGAGGTGGGGAATCCCCAGTGATATGGAATGTTCTTATCTTGCAGTGCAGCCAGACTGTCAAGGGTCGCATGGTTTTCCGTTTCTGAAGTGTTGAGTTCGCTAGATCTTGGTAAAGTGAGATCGTGGATCCTCGGAAGGTGACCTGCCACATTTGCCTTGCTTCCCGCATTATGTCCTCTTTTATTTGGAAAAAGTGAATCCTAGCCAAAACATCTGGGGGGAGCGAGGACGATTTCCTTGGGATTGTTCTGTGTACACGGTCTAATTCTAGGGGGGAATTGCCTGGGAGGGTGATTATGAATCTGAAGAGATCCGAAATGTAGGCTCTCCATTCTGTCTCTGGGATAGAGGCTGGGATTCCTCGGACCCTGATGTTGTTCCTCCGAGATCGGTTTTTCAAATCCTCCTGTTTTGCTTCAAGGGTGTTGCATCTCGACTCAAGGGCGGCTATTCTGTCCCTGTCGTGTTCAATTTCAAATCTTTGGTCACAGACCTCGGATTCTATTTCGGTAGTCTGATGCTCTACCTCCCCCACTCTCTTGTCCAAGGAGTTGATTTTCTTGGTAACTTCCTCTGTGGTTTTTTGGATTTCCCTGGTTAGGGCTGATAGTAGGTCTTGCAAATCGGCTTTAGTTGCAGCTTGTGTTGGAATGGGGTCTGGTCCAGCTGATGTGGGGGTGCTATTCTTCCTGGTATCCTCCGGTGGGTCGGCTTTCTTGGCCCTTCAGCAGCTGAGGTGGCCATGAGGGTGTCAATGTCAGTTTGTTTTGCGGATTTCCTGCTTTTAGACATTTTGTGGGTGAAGGGGTTTGAATGGGAGAGCTTCTGTGTGGGTGTTCCAACGAGTACCTCGTGTGTCTGGATGGAGCTCTGGTGATAGACCTCCGTGCCCCACCGCGGATGCCGCCGGCTATGGAGATTTGAAAACTGGTACTCGGTGATAAACAAATGGTGGCGGGGAGCTTGGTGGTCGGGGGGGGAGGGTATATTGGATTTAGGTTTAGGTCTGGAGTGGTCTGCTGTTGAGAGACCCTGGATACCGGGCTGCTGTGTCTGCGGGAGCCAGCTCCAGAGGCCCACCCGGCTCAGGACCGGCCGCTCTCCTCCCCCCGACTCCTCACCTCTTATCTCTGGAGCTGGTATGCCGATGTGATGCTGTGTAGGACTGGGGCTCCGGGGTCCTCCCACCCCTACGGGGAGGGATGATTCGGGGTGCAGCTTTCTCTTCCCTGGAGCTGCGGGGCGCCTCTCGGAGCTCCACTGTGATTGCGGGAGCCAGATGGGCGATGGGACCCACGAACGAGGGGTCCGCGTCCCAGGGACCGCCCGGGCAGATGGATGGATCTGTGGCCCCTGCAGGCCTGTGGCTCGGGGGCCCCAGGAGCCAAAGGGCCAGAAGGCGCCAAAAAGCAGGGTGTAGATAGCTGAGGGAGGGGGGTGCGTGTCCGGGAGGCCTTACCCGGTAGTAGGAGTCCTTGCCCTCAGTGGGAACAGGGAGGGGGGTCCGTGGCAGGGGTGGCTGGTGGAAAGTGCTCCCGATGGCACTGGTGGATAATGGGCGGCAAGCCCTGCTGCTGTGTTGGGGGATTTGAGATCCGGCGGGAAGAGGCGCGATGGCTGTCGGGCCCGGAGGGCCGGCCGGTCCGTGGCCCTCAGAGGTCGCTGCTGGGGGCGGTTGCGATAAGCCGCCTCAGGGGGGGAGCTGGGACGCCGTTTGTTGGGTACGCTTCCCGGCTGTCCGGCACTCAAAACGGGGGAGGCGGAGATCTCTGGCAGGAGCCCCGGAGGAATCGGAGCTTGTGTTGCTTCGTTGGGGGAGGATACGGGGGCTCTCCCAGCGGGCTGGGCCGAAGCCGGAGCACCCGGTCTCGATCAGGACTAGAGGGAGGATGATGGGTGTGTGCGTCGGGGTTGCGTGGGATGAGTCTCCTTGGATGTTCGCGCTGAGTTGGGCGAAGAAGCCCTCTCCCTGAGCCGGGAAGAGAGGAGTCGGGCGGGAGACAGCGAGCCAGCCCTGGTAGATGGAGGGATAGTGGAGAGCTGGAGATCCTCCTGAGTCTGCACCAGAGCGCTGTTTCAGCCGGCGATGAGGAGGAAAGATGGTCAGTGGATCCGGTGCATGTGTAGCACGAAGGCGGGCAGCGAGCAAGTTGAGGTTGATTTATTCCACTCGGCAGCCGTTCAGCGATGAAATTATGCCCGCTCTGCCCCCTCCTGGGATGCCTCCGGGCCGTGGAGATGCAGCGCCCATTTTACCGACGAGTGGGTCCCGGAGCTGGAGAGGGACCGCATCAAGCCAAATGAGATCGGAACCAGGACCCACTCGAGCGGAGGGTGTAGGAGGGGATCCCCCACCGGTGGCTTCAATTCCTGGCTCGGAAAGCGGCATTTATGCTGAAAAGCATATTGGGCCAGGTGGGAGCTCTCAGGCAGCCATTCCAGTCAAAGCAGCTCCACGTAATTTTCCTTTTAATGGTATGTCTTGCTTTTGTCAAAATTAAAAATAAATGTAACACAAGAAAATAAAAAGGAATCCTACACTTGGTGAAGGGAGTGGGCCAAGTTGATGGGATAAAGCATTGTGATGATACCTATTCTTGTGAACTACTCAGTGACATTTGCTTAAGAAAATACAGGCCTGAGAGGCCCAAAAAGAAGGAAAGAAAGTAGAACAATATGGAATCTAGGGGAAAGGATCACAACCCTAGCCTTGGAGTCCTACATTTGTGAACGTTTCTTTATTTCATCAGTTTTTGATTAGCCGAGAGACTGGGAACTTTTCTGTTGGTGGGATCTAAAATGAACACTTTACTTTTAGAAGAGATCATCCTTGCACAGTTGATTTAAGTTACTGGTGTTGGGGACAGAGGTAGGCTTTTGAGACATGACAGTGATGAACATTTTGGCTTTGGACATTCTGACAATTTCCATAGGTTTCTTTGAGGCAGGGATCCCCCTCTTAGTTGTAGGGATAGACTGGATTTGTAACAATTCATTGTGCACTACATATAAAGATTTTGATGTTGCTATTTTTGTACATTTAGAACTATGGCAGATTATCTGATCAACTGCCCTTCTCCCCATATACGTAGGCAATATATGAGATTTCGTCTCAATCTCTGGCCTACTCAGGAAATATTTTATAGGCAAAAACAAATAAACATAAATCAGAATTTCTTTCGATATTGGCTAGATCTCTTCCAAACTGAGTCCTTGCAACATCTTATTGTTGATTGCCCACTGTTAGTAACTATGCGACAGAGGTTCTTCAGAGACTTGATGGTTTGGTCTAGCCCTGTAGACTCTAATGTCATCTGGAAAGCCATATTTCCAAGTCCTAGGCTGGGAGTGAAAGTAGCTCTAGTGCATTTTTTAGAAGCAACTTTTCCGGACTATCAGGGTGATATGCCTGATCTGTCATAAACATTGATGCCAGAAAAGGTTGTATGTCGCTAACTGTAGTGATTTCTGTTTAATCTTTAATTATTCATTCATTGATCGTGAATCTATCTCTGATGTGAAATTGGTGGTATCTCATTTATCTTTTAAGGACCATTGTGGATGTTGCATTGTGGATGTTGTATTTTTATTCTTATGTTGGCAAATCTTTTTAACCTTGTATAGATGTTGTACATATATAGGAATTTAATTTTACATGTTTTATTTTTTATTTTGATTCAGTATTTGCATGGTATTGTTTAGTTCTGTGTATTATAGCACCCTGAAATTAAATGTGTAGAGCTGCAATGCAATGTTAATTGATGTGTTTATATTTTATATTTGCTGAACATTATTTTGCTTGATATTTGAATAGTTGATTTTCAACTAACCAAATAAAAAGGAAAAAAAAAATAGAGCAGTATTTTTCTAACACTTTCTTGAATAATAAAGGTTTCTTCCCAAAAATATGCCCCCATTTTGTCCAGGCCTTACTTCTGTACCCTTACAATATATAATAAACTGCGACAGAAGGTTGACATTTTTGTAGCCCAGTTGATGAGACTCGACTAACTATGGCTACTTTTCTCCATTGCCGCTAATACGCTACTCTAAAACCAAGCTAGTGCCTTCTATGCTTTATTTCTGTGGATTTTTAAACTTGAAGGACCTCCACTGGAACAGGTAGGAAGGTATCCTCTGGAGGCGAGTGTTGTTCTTACCAGGCTCTAGTCTATGCCATGTGTTGGAATTAGATTCAAGCAGGGACCAACCTCCCTAGCAGCCAAAATTAAGTAGGAACATGTTTTATTATTTCATAAAATATGGGTCTCCTCTGTGGATTACATGTTTTCATTATTGGAAACCTTGATTCTTAATACCAATTCTGAGGTTTTATTAGTTTTGGCCAATGCTTGTGATCGAATCTTATTAGACCTGCGCCTGTCTATGGATGATTCAATCGAAAACTATATAAGGATAAAGAGACACTTGTGGGATGCTGATTGGTGCTGGACAGTTGACCTAGTTTCTACATTTAGTTATTTTCTGATCTGACCTTAACAGAGAAAAAGAGTAATTCCATTCCGCCATATCTCATTAAGTGTCCCTCTGGACATGTTCGTAAAAAATTAATGAGAATAAGATTGAATCTGCAAAAAACGTATGAAATAATTGGGTCAAGAACTAAAATAAATTATGAATGCCATATGTGTAGGCTTTCTATATGTCTGAATATTATGGAAATATTGAACCACTGTTTTTTTGAATGTGCAAATTTGCATCACTTAAGAGGCACAACATTCGTGCACTTTGCAGCTGATCTATCATATTTATATTTCAAAATGTTATCACAAATGTTTTGAATCTCGTTACTGCTAAATGTTTGGATCGTATCTTAAATTATTTGTATGATGTTCTAGTGATCAGTTTCTATGGTGATTAATTTGATTGAATTGTACTATATTTAATAAATGAACTGTGTGAAAAGTTTAAACTTGTTTTTAACTATAACACACAATAATAATAAAAAAAGAATAGTAAGTTCTCCGTTCCTTGGTGGTATTCATGTCATATTAGGGTGACTTTTCCTTACAACCAGATAGTCTACCTTTCCTATTCAGACAGTTTTATTGGATGTCATACATCATCAAGTCGTGTTCCTTTCAGACCTGCATATGACTGTGTGAAGTATAACCAAGAAAGTGATGGGTGGAAGGTTTTGAATTAATCTGAACCAATGGCACTGCTCTGGGCAACCTTCCACCAAATCACTGTTTTTTTAACCTGTCTGCACCATTACAAAAGGGGTCCAGCCATATGCAAATCGATCATGTAAAGCCACCAATCGGAGCAGTCCAGCTTGAACTGCTAGGCTAGGTCCCCTCTGCACTGAATCTGTGTGCAGGACACATCCATTGCCATGGGGACAACAGTAGCAGCGATGAGACAAAGTCATGTCAACGAGTCGCAAACAGAAAATGTTCGAAGGGTGGCAATTCTATTTAGGAAAAACTTAAGATTCTGTATAGAAAGAGTAGATATTGACTCTGAGGGTAGATTTGTGGCTATTAAAGTGTTCGTGGAGAACAATTGTTTAATAATGATTAATGTCTATGCTCCAAATATTACGCAATCTGATTTCTTTGGCAAAATGGAAGACATCTTGCTAAACATGGGGGCGGCGCAATACTAATAGGTGGGGACTTTAATACTATCCTAGATAAAGTGTTGGACAAATCAGAACTCTCACGCTCTTATGCGGAGGAGAGGGCCAGAAAGGGTCTCTAGCAACTTGTGCAGTCTTGGGACTTACATGACATATGGCGTGAATTTAACCCTGATAAGAGACAGGACATATAGTGTGAATTTAACCCTGAGAGAGACAGTGTAATTCTTTTCTATTCCGCATCGTACCTCATACTGGATTGATTCTTTTTTAGTTATCAGTGATCTCTATAGTGCCGTAAAGGTATCTGAAATGGGGGGGATATTGTGATCTCTGGTCATGCTTGTGTGTTGCTGGAGCTGGATCAGTCCTTGGGAGGTGAGATGCATTGGAGACTCAATACTCGTTTATTAATGGATGAGGATTTTGTTAAACAAATCAGCACTGAAATCTCGCCTTTCCTCAGAGACAATACTGGGCCGGTTAACAGTTTGTCTGTCACCTGGGATGCGCTGAAGGCTTACTTGCATGGCAAAATAATTAGTTATGCATTTTATTAAAAAAATAAAATGGCTGAAGCAGATTATGTGCATCTGGAAACTAATTATAAGCTCTCTGTGGATGACCATACTGCTTTCCCTTCTGATGTTACCCTAGCTGCCATGCTCAGGGCTAGACACGCGTTAGATAGCTTAATTCATGCTAAAGCAGAGAGATGTATTTTACATCAGACCGGCATTCTGGGACGGTGGGGAAAAATCTGGTGCATTGCTTGCTAACAGACTGAGGGATAAAGAGTGAGGAAGGCAGGTATTGCCCCTGTCGGAAGGTAATGGGCTTTTTCTTAGAAAAAAATTAGGATAGATGTGGTGCATTCCAGAAATTGTATGGGTTGTTATATTGTGAAGATGGGTATATAGGTGATGAGGATGATGTATCACAATACCTTGACCGAATCCCTATCCCTAAATTAGATTATGAGGATAAACTGGCTTGAAAGCAAAATTACAGCACAGGAAATTATATATCTCATGGGTCTATTAGCGCCTGGTAAATGTCCAGGACCAGATGGGTTCCCCATTGAATTTTTGTTGCGTCAGTTCCTTACTTGCTCCCTTCCTAGTTGAGCTTTTTAAAGAGATCATTGAATCTGAACGAGTGGCTGATTCCATGAAGACAGCAGTAATTTCGGTGTTCCCCAAGCCTGGTAAGAATCATTCATTTTGTAGTAATTATAGACCCATTTCTCGTTTAAATGCAGATGTTAAACTATTAGCCAAAATGTATGCAGTAAGGATGAATCCCCTCCTCTTGAAATTGATCCACCGAAATCAAACAGGCTCCATCATTGGTAGGAATAGTTACGATAATTGAAGGGAATTACTTGAAATTATACATTTAAAGAGTAACTCTGTGGAGCCTTAGGCAGCGGTCAGCATTTATGCAGAAAAAGCATTTATGCAGAAAAAGCATTCGATAGGGTTAGCTGGGTTTTTCTCTGTCAAGTATTAATAAGAGTGAATTGTGGCCCTCATTTCCTGAAACTCTTTTCTGCCCTCTATAACGATGCGAAGGCTAGAGTGCTAGTAAATGGTTGTCTATCAGATTGTTTCCCAATCCATCGGTGTACAAGACAGGGTTGTCCTTTATCTCCTCTATTGCTTGCCCTCTTCATTGAACCTCTGGCTATCTTGATTAGGGAAAATATTGGCATAAAGGGTATTTTGATGGGTAACTGTACCTCTAAAGTCCTACTTTATGCAGATGACATTTTTGGTTTTACTTTCTGATCCTGGAACCTCATTTAAGGAATTAATTTTGGCGCTGATTAGATTTGGTCAAGTGTCTGATTATAAAATTAATGTATCTAAAACCCTGATCTTCCCAATTTCAGCCTTCTGTTATAGAGGTATTTTTGTAGTTGAGCAGGATAGTTGGGCTGGAGTGGATTCATATACCTGGGTATACAAATTTCTAGGCGTGTTAATTGCTTTTTAGCTTCCAATATTCGAATCAAGTTGCTATGTTTAAAGTGCCACATGTTGAATCTAACGTTATGGGAAAGATTCATGTAATACAGATGTCCCTGCTTCCAAGACTACTTTACGTATTTAGTATGCTTCCTCCCCCATTGACGGGAGATTTGCTTCGCATCATTAATAGAGTTTTACAAAATGTTTTTTGGCGTGATGGGGGCAGATCCAGGATTCCAATGGAGGTACTTATGAAACCAGTGCGGTTGGGTGGTTTTGGTTTCCCTGATACAGTCTCGTATCATAGAACCTTTTCTTTGCGCATCTTACATTTCTGGTTAAGAGAAGATGCAGCTAATTGGCCGAACTGGGTTGTTATAGAGAAGAATGTTGTGCACTCAGTCCTTTTAGATTGTCTTCTTAGTATGGAAAAAAAGATAGCTGCGGATAAATCCACGCCGTTTGTTAGACACATTCTAAAAGATAACAAGAAATATTTTGAAAGCACTGGGGTTAAATATCTACTGAGTTTGGAATCTTCCATCTGGTGGAATACGGCAATACGTTTTAATAATCGTACCCTCTCGTGGTCCTCTTGGCAGTCTGCAGGTATCTGGCGTTTGGGACAGGTACACAATGGAGTGTCAGTGCTCTCGTTTCAATTCCTCAGGTTTAAATATGAGTTGCGTATGCCGGAGGATTGCCATTATCACGTCCTCTGCGATGTTTTAACAAATCTTCTTGCACCTTTTAAATGCCTCATTGCATAGTGTCCCTATATTTAATTTATCCAAAAGTATGCCTCTATCGGCTCCCACTCTGTACATACTACTTGTGCAGGTGGGCAGTGATGCTCCTTCTGAACAGGGTAGGGCAAATTGGACCCTGGAATTGGGCTTTGACTTATCTGAGGGAGTTTGGAATGGTATTTGTTCAGGGCCTTGTAAATATAAAGTTGACATGGATTTAAGGTTTACTCAGCAACGGGTCATGCATTGCATATACTGGACACCTTGAAAAATGAAGCATTGTACGCTTGTGCAGGATGATGCATGTTGGAACTGTAAATCTGATACTGGTACTGGTTTGCACATGTTCTGGCCCTGTGTGAAAATTAATAGCTTTTGGGATGATGTCCTGCAACGTATGGAACTTGTCTTAGGTTTGTTGCTGCCCATACTCCTTTGCTATGTTGCTTGGTTTGTTCCCGGCAGGCACGCCGCTTTCTGTTGGTCCGCTCTTTTGGGTTTATAGGGCACTAGTGGTAGCTAAAAAACAGATCTTGAAATGCTGGAAGAGTGATGCTAAGCCTTCCGTTGATGGCTGGTTACTGGATTTAGCCATTATTTCAAGTAGAGAGAAGGTCGTTTATCAGAGATTGAAAAAAAACAGATAAATATTTGTCCATATGGAGCATCTTCAATGAATTGTATATCTGAATAATTTTCCCTTTTGTTGATTTATTTAAGGTATTTAATTGTTTTTTTTCTTCTCTTCTCTCTTTCTCTCGGTCTACTCTTTTTTTCTTTCCCTGTCGGCTCTTTTCTTTCCCTCCCTTTTCTCTAACTCTATCCTTTCCTTTCTTGCTCTTTATAACACTTGTACAAATTGTGTAAATATATACAGGGAAGTTGTTTTAACAATGTTTATCTGTTATAAAATGATGCTGTTTTTTATCTTCTGCAAGTTATAAAAACTTCCATAAAGAAATTTGAAGAAACAAAAACATTCTCAGAAATATGTAGGCCCAAGACTTCCATTCCAGGGGGCCAAACCTTTGGAGATGAGATGGAGGAAAAGGTGCACGAAGTCTATAAAGAAGAGAAGCATTCAAGAACCTAGAGTAAGATGTAAAAACTACAGTCTTCCAGACATAACACTTACACTTATGGGCAGGGCAGGTTTCCTCGCGCAACAGACAAAAGCCCCCAGGTTTCAGGAACCAACGGCCAGCCTGGGCTGAAAGGGTCAGGGCATCACCTCTATCAAAGACTTCCTGCTTCCTGCTGGGCGAGTGCCCTTCCTGCTCAGGTAGGGGCAAGTGTCACAGTGAACCAGTGGTCACTATGGCAGTGATGGAGGGTCAGGCGCTATACTGTTAATCACGCTAGAGCAGTTACAGCAATCACTGGTCTAGTGTTCGTCCAAGAGGGCAATTGTTCGGAGGTCCCGCTACCCTCTGCATCACAACCCTCTGCTCTGGTTGTTCTCCACTGGGGGAGACATTTCATGTTTCTTCCTATTACCTTGCCTATGTTTTCCCTGATATCTTGCCTTCATTTCCTTGCCTTTTTCAGCCACTACAGAGACCGTCTGCTAAAGTCCCTTTCTTCCGGTATCACACCAAAATACTGCAAGCCATCACGACAAAGCTCAAAATACTGAATTTCGGGAGCCCTATTTCACTATTGAGGGCTGACATTGGAAATTGGGGGAAGAGTTGGATCCTGGCTGGCTCTACACTACAGATACCAGAATTCCTTGCTGCTACAGACTGGTACTTCCCAGAGGGAATCAACCCTGAACACCTGAAACTAATCAGCCTCCCTGATGATTGCTGAGGCATGAAAGCACGCTAGGAGGAGAAGATCTTTGGACTGTTGAACAGATCGCAGCCGGGACCCAGAGTTGTGCCCCTACCACCTCTCGTTTTGCTTGCACATATATAGTGGGTTAAGTATAAAAGAAAACAAAAAAAAAAGGTGGAGGGATATGGGGGAGCTATAGGGGGGGTCTTCCACTGCATAGATGTGTGGTGAAATGGGGTATAAAAATCCTTTCTTTCTTTGTCTATCCTCTGGCATTCTCGTTGCAACCCGAGGAGCCCTCCTGGAATCTGTTTGGCCCGCTCCCCTCCATTTGAAGACCTCTAGGTTTCTTTGGATTTTTTGTGCTTTTTTGCTTTTGCCTTGGTCTTCGGGTTCGACTCTCTGGTTTCCTCTTTGTCTGCTATTGTTTATTACAGACAGGCACAGTGGCGGCTGGAGGAGATCGTCCCTGCCTCTACACTCACTTCATAAGGATATCAGATCTTGTGAGCATTCCTCTACCGACAATAGATCTATTGAAGGCATCCTCTAAATCACAAGCTGAGAGCTTGCAACGCTAAACGTATTCCAGTGAGATGGAACAACTACAAGAGCTAGTAAATTCTGTCCAGCGCCTGACTGTAGAAGTGCAGACGTTGAAGGCTGAGAACCGCCACTTTATGGAACATGATTGCCACCAGGGAACCTAGTGCCCTTGAATCCCCCCCTTAGGCTGGCTTTCCTTCGGGAAGTATGATGAATCACCAAATAAGTTATGTGAATTTCTCGATGCCTGCATAGTACATTGACATATCGATCAGTTGCTTTTGCTTCGGACCAGGCTATGGTTGGATTTATGGTCCCGAATATGGTGGAAAAAGCCTTGCCTGGGCTAACCCATGACAGACAACTGTTATCCTACAGGCTATGAAGGAGATGTTCAATTGACCTGAATTTATGTAATCTACATATGAAACCCTACACAATGTCGAATTGGGATCCTCAGACGTTTTAGCTTCTGTAACCATATTTATTTATTTTATTTATTGTGTGATATAGTTTAAAGAAAACTTTGCACACAAACAGACATTGTATTGTCATCATTTATAACGCGCCATTTCCCCATTTGTATTGCCTCAATGCGAATTGTGGTTGGAACTGCCTCGGGACCTAAGTCCAGGTATGGAAACCTTCTAAGTGTTTACTTTAAGATCCCTGTGTGCGCATTCTGCGAGGATTAGGACTTAGGAGGGCTAGCTAGGCTCCAGTAAGCAACCCAGAGGTCAGGTTCGTGGGAGGGTTCTGTCGGGGGTTAAGACAGAGTGCTAGTGCCGGAGACTCGATGTGTGCCCAAGTTCGACCGAATTTGTTATGTTTTTCGCTGTGTACTAATGGCAGAGGTGGTAAGGCACATTAGGGGCTTCTGTGTGGGAGGCTATGCGAGCAGCTAAACCGAATTTGACATAGCCGTAACTGCATTCTCGACTGCATGGATTGGGAGCCGTGCCTGCGGCATGTGTCCACATACGTGGTATGATTTATTCATACCTTAAACTCGGACAGAGTTTATCTTTGATGTCGCTTTCCCAGGTCTGCTAATGCAATAGGCCGGTTTTCGAGTGCTTCTTCTGGTGGGGTTAGCATACTACCATTGGGAAGGACCATAAGAAAAACAAGAAAGAACAAAACAACAAATTGCAGCTTTAGCAATAACATATATTTTTATTTTTTATTGTATTCATTTATAAAGCACACCACAGCCCATGGGCATCGAGGCGGTATTGCAGAGTATGGTAGAATGCTTGCAAAATGTTGGGTATGGGTAATACATTGTTACATGGGAACAGGGTAGGGAAAAAGTGGTGAGAGAGGGGAAGGCATATACATGGTTTTAGGTGAACAACCAAGTTTTGAGAGATTTCCGGAACGTGTAGTCCGAGGGTTCTGCTCCGAGAGAAGTTGGCAGGGAGTTCCAATGTCTGGCTGCAATGAAAGGGAAGCTGGCCCCACCTGCTTTGGCGCATTTGATTTTGGGCAGCATGAGAGAAGATGGGAGTAGGTTGTTCTGGTGGGTCTGGATGAACCTGCCTTAGTTAACTTGTTGGAGAGGTAAGGGGGGGTTGTGTTGGCAATGCACTTGTGAGTGATGGCTAGTGTTTTAAAAAGGATGCATTCTCTGATGGGGAGCCAGTGGGCTTTATGCCTTGCTGCGCTTATATAGTCCCCTTTGGGAATGCTGACTGCGGCTGAGTGCATTATGCTGGATGATTTGTAGTTTCATTAGGTTTTTTGTGGAGGTGCCAGCGAAGTGGCATTGAAGTAGTCCAGTTTTGACCCATTTGTTGTAATTGTTTATTAATGTATAGTGCGCGCCGGGCCTGGAGGCATCTGGGCGCAGAGCAGGTTACAGAGTTGCATATGACAGTATAGAATATACACAATACAGAATATATAAGTGTGCAGCTTTATACAGCTGAACAGGAGAATGTGTCATCGAAGTACATATATACAATATATAGATTCCTTAGTAACTGTTTCTTATTAAGGTGAAGTCAACATAGAGAAGTACCAGAAAACATACTAGGGGGTCAGCAGTCTAAGGAGTGCAACCACTTCTTGACGTTAGTTTTAAAGCAATGGAAGGAAAATATGGCTCTTAATGAGTCAGGGGGATAGAGTTCCATAATTGCGCGGCCAGGACTGGAAAGCTGGCACCTCCTTGTTTTTTTTAAGTTTGAACTTGGGTATTCTGAGACTGTTGGATTGTGCTTTTCTGATAGGACGTGTTGAGGTGTGTTTGGAGAATCTGTCTGTGAGGTATAGAGGAGCCTTGTTTGACAGGCATTTATGAGTGAGGTTGAGTGATTTTAGCTCGATTCTGTCATTTATGGAAAGCCAATTGGTATCATGTCTCACGTGTGAAATGTGTGGGATTTGGGTATGCCTAGAGCCGCTCTTAGGGCATTGTTGTGGATTGTCTGTAATTTAGTGGTGCTGCGTTTGCTGGTGCCTAAGTATAAGGCATTGCAGTAGTCCACTTTGGAGAGGATTAAGGCCCTTGCAATTGTATTACAGCTTGCCGCGGACAGGAATGGTTTGCATGCATAAATCAGTTTGCATGTATAGTTAGTGGCAGATGCTGTGGCGTTGATTTGTTTATTAAGGTTGAGACACAAGTCTAGATAGAAACCTAGGGTCTTGACCTCGTTGGAAACTTTGATCTTAATACCATCAATGAGGATGGAATTATAAAGGGTGGATAGTTTAGTCCGTTTTTTAGGGGACCCAACGATTAGGCATTGGCCGTTGGTGGCCATCCATGTTTGTATAATTAGATACATTTTATTGATCATGATTGTGTCTTTGTCATGGTCACTTAGGATAGGGATGAGAATCTGGGTGTCGTCTGCATAGTTGGTATATGAGACACCCAGATTATCAAGCATGTCAAAGGGGGGCTTTGTAAAGATATTATATAGGGTTGGGGAGACGCAGGAGCATTGTGGTACCCCTCATGTAATGGGTACTGGGTCTGCTGTGGCAGTGGCTGAGAAGACTCGCGTGGACCTGTTGTCCAAGAATGAGCTTATCCATGTGATGGCTTCCTTAGAAAAGTAAGCGGCTGTTTTAAGGTGATTGCACAGAACATTATGGTCTACGAGGTCAAACGCAGCGGACAAGTCCAAGAAAAGAAGGATGAAGGCTTTGCCTTTGTCTTTCCGGTCATCTAATTGATTCTTCAGGTCTATGAGGGCTGTCTCTGTCCGATGTCTGGGCCTGAAACCTGACTGGCGTGTACCCAGTAGGTTGTTGATCTCCAGATAGGCTTGAATCTGGAAGTAGGCAGCTTTGTCAAGGATTTTGAGAAGAAAGGGTACGGTTGTGATTGACCTATAATTGGTGGGAATATTGGGGTCTATATTAGGCTTTTTTATTAAGGGTAGAACCCAGGCATCCTTGAGATTGGTGGGTACTGAGCAAGATTTGAAGGAGGTGTTGATGAAAGTGGAGATGAACGGAGCCAGGTTTCTTGCGGCTTCTTTAATGATGGGTGCTGGGCATGTGTCCCCCAGGCATTTAGACTGTTTTAGGGAAGACTTTATTTTCTCAGACTCAGCAGTTTAGATGGAGTTGAATTTAAATTGGTGACTGGGACTGGTTTGGAGGAGGTCTCTTGCAGAATGGCGTCTTGCGTTTCCAAGGCAATCTTGTGTAGGGTGGCATTCATTTTTCCTTGGAGCAGGGTAATTTTATTGCAGAGGGCGTTTTGGTTGTCTGTACACCAGGATTTATTTTTGATGCAGGAGTCCCTAGGCGTGACCGGGGTTTCCAATTCCCTTAGGATAGTGAAGATTTCTCTGGTGTTTGAGCTGGCTTTTTCAATTCTATCATTGAAGGTGTATTTTGTTTTGTTTGAATGATTTCATTTCTGTACTTAACGGCCAAAGCAGTGAGAAGGAGCTTATTCTAAGCTGTTGGCTTGTTTTTCCATTTGTTCTCAGCAAGTCTTTTCTCGATGCGTAAGACTTTTAGGCTGGAGTAATCCACATATTTAGGTGAGCTATGGGTTTCTCTTTGCTGAGTTTAAGTGGTGCAGTGGTATCAATAGCTGCGTTAATGGTATTATTGTACAGGTCAACTAGATCTGTAGGATTGGAGGGCATGTTCACAGGGTTGGCGATGGGTTGTAGCAGGGGCAGGAGGTTGGGGACTGTGATGCGATGATGTTTTTTCTGTTTTTAGTTGGGGCCGGAGGGGCCATGGGTCTAGCCGAGTTGGTTTGAGGACTGGCTTTGATGGTGAATGAGATCTTTTATTTTATTTTTTACATTTATATAGCGCACAGACAGTCCAGGGGCATTGTGGCGCTGTTACTTGTAGGAGACTTAGTTACAGTAAGCATACGTTCAGTGCATTGGAAAGCAGAGATGTTATACATGTTATGCATAAAACCGTACACAATTCGTTGTATCTCGGACAAGGGATGGACGTCATATCAGAAGGTGGGGTGGTCAGGCGAACAAGGTGGTTTTCATGACCTTACGGAAGGCAGTGAGTGATGGTTCGGCTCGCAGGGCAATGGGATCAGTGTTAGGGAGAATTCTCATAAATGGCTAATTTCCCTTACCTAATGAGTCCCTCAGCAGCTTTGCTGGATTTCTAGGATTTAATTTTTTCACCTGGTAAGAGTATGAGCCTTTTTCCCACTCTTACATGTGTTTTGCTCTGTGTGTCTTTACCATATGTGGGAGCCTCACCTACTTCTTGAGCATCATTTTTATGTATGTTACACAGTACCTTCAGTGCAGTGACACAGGGTTGTCTTTTAGACTTCCCACTGACTCCATTTTTCTGGGACTGACTGCTGTCTCCCAGAAACATGTAAAGTTTCCATTAACTTTATGTAGTCTCTTTAAACCACAGACCCAGTACACCCCATCTTACATGGAGTATTGCAAAGGGTTAATTCTTATCCCTTTTTGTCTGTTTCTCTTGGAGCACTGTTTCGCTCCCTTTTCATCAAGACTTGGCTGGTGGCAGTGGTAACTACCCTATTTTTCATACTGTGGTTATCTTGTATAACTGTGGTATTGTTTTAGGCTATTTTATTAGCCTCGAACATAAACCCGCTTGACCAGATATATTTTATTTCGGCTCCGGTTAGGTTTAGTCACCATTTCTTTTTGTTAAAGTCTTTCTCGTGTTTTACTCTGCACGCCAAACCAGGTTTGGTCCCTTTGTTCGCTGTCTTTTCGCAGGCTTCTGCACAGAAGCCCTCCTTAAGGCGCCTGAAAGTCTGGGTAGGCAGGATGTGAGGGAGGGGTCTTAGGACACCGGCCATGGGTTCCCTTGGTAACCCAAGTCGTACTCCTGTTTGATTGGCTGGGTGACTGTCCGTGCCAGAACAGCCACCCTGCTGTGTGATTGACAGCCAGGATGTATGAATGGTGGAAAACTGCATAAAAAGCAGGTCTCTGGGACTGGAAAGGCAGAGTCTCCACTGGAATGAAGGAACCAACGAGGAGCTGATGGAAGAGGACCCCTACAACGACTGAACCGCCCGGTGAAGCCCTGCTGCAGGTCTGAATCTTCAGAATCCGATGACAGAGAAGATCCTCCAGGAAACTTCTTCCCTTGAGCTGGTGGGACCAACCAGTTCGCCCAAACTTCAAGCCAGGACCCCACCTCTGGTCGAATTTGTTGTACAGAGCTACAGTGGGCCGGATAGCCAGGAAGGTCGGACCCTGTTTGGGTTTTAAGGAGCGCACCTTTTATTCGTTGCTTTGCTCTGCTGCTGGTTTCTTCCCTGGGTAGTGCAGGACCATCTACTCTTCCTACTCCTTGTCAGTCCGACAGTCGCTTCAGGAACCATGAGGCTGCAGGAACTTCCAGGAACGTTGCCTCAGCTACAGCTTCCTCTCCATTTTGAGGTACTGGTCAAATTCGGTTGTTCGTTTCGTTCAGCCGCGGTGAAAGTTTTGAAATCTTTCTCCAAACCGAGGGCTTGTCCTTCTTTTCTCTTTGAACTAACTGTTCTACCAACCAACCTCGTCTGGAATCCGTGGCACAAACTTTACCGCAAACTACCCTGAACTGTGTGATCTTGAGCAAAAATACTTTTGACCCATTGACTTTGGCCCTAAGCCTTTTCTACCTGATTATATCACTGTAGTTCCTCTTGCTCAATTGCCCTGAGTACTTACCTGTTGATGTGGTTCAATTTCTATTAACTTTGTTTTTCCCTCCCTTTTAAATTGCTGGAGTGCCATTTTGCTCCCACTTCATTTTGTGAGCTTAACTTGTCTGGAACTTATTGGGAGTGGTGTGGTGTATTAAGAGTGTGATTTTTAAACTGCTTATAATAGTGTAATGTTATACAACTGAAGAGTGAAATGAATGTATATTCTTTTACTTGAAAACCTTGAGTCAGTGTTTGCCTGAATCATAGTAATTGCTGTTCTTTGTGTAACTATTTGATACTGCTCACTTACTCTTGAGATACGTCTGGCTGCTCAGCCATCGCTACCACTTTAACTGTGTAGTACAGGCTTGTACCAAAGGTGAATTTGTACTGTCACTTGTAGTCTTAATTGTGTGTGGTGTACCCAAAGGGTACTGCATATAATTCTGCCTAACAATCAGGTTGTGATCTGTCCACACGCAGGGTTCAGAATTTGTTATGGATGACAGGCAGTTGATGTCTGCGATCCAATCCAGGGTGCAACCTTTTGTATGGGTAGGCCCGTTGTTCCTGAGGGTGAGGCCTGCTTCTGTGATGACATTGGATAGGATGGTGGCATTTGTGTCGTTCGGGTGATTCAGACCTAGATTGAAGTCTCTGAGTAAGATGGTTTGGGAGCTGGGTTTGGGGTTGGTGTTGAGGAGGGTTGTTATGTCTTCTTCAAAAGTCTCTAGTGATCCTGGAGGACGGTATACCAAATAGATTGAAACAGTGCGGGAGGCAGATAGTTGTAGTTTGACTGATAGCAATTCAGCGGAGTGAGATGGGGTAGATTCAGTTTCTCTCATATCGAGGCTGGATTTAAAAATGAAAGCTATGCCTCCTCCTTTAGCGTTTTCTGTCTTTTCTGATAATGGTGAAGTTGTAAGGGATAGCTAGGGAGAGGGCAGGGCCGGCTGATTTATGGAGCCAGGTTTCTGTGACGGCAAGGAAATCGAGCTGGTTAGTTGTAATGATGTCAGCGCCTTTAGTGGCGTGGGCTACTAGAGAACTAGCATTGATGAGTGCGCCGCTCATTTTGTTGGTTTCCTTAGGTTTGGGGTGATGGATGAGTGGGTTCCTGAGTGGGTTTAGAGTTGTGGTTGGTGGTACATGGCTTAGGCTTTGAGGCCGTCAGGTTAGAGAGTCTGGAGCCTAGTCTGAGATTTCTCCAATTGGTGGAAAATCAGAGGATCCATTGGGTAGTTGATAATATCTCTGATATGATGGGTATGGTGTCTGCTGTGTAGGCTTCAAGGGTGGTAGGAAGTGGGTAGGCCTTATCTGGGCTGATGGAGGTAGAGGTTTTTTCATGGATAGCAGTCTGTGATTTGAGTTTGTGAAGGTCATGGTGGTGGGCGTGATGTTGGAGGGTGGTGAAGCGCGGTCAAGTGGTTTGGGCGTGGGGTGAGTGTTGGTGTTAGCTAAGAGATGTATCATTGGGATGATAATACTTCGGCTAGAACAAGATTCATAGCTTCTAAGATAGGCACTGTGGGCTAGTTATAGGTTTATCAGTTATAGGATCAGATGCAGTGGGCTGCGCGTTAGATATAATTTTCCTAAACAGGGCACAATGATGATGCACTGTGGGCTAAGTGCATTTTACCAGTGTAAGGCACAATGATAGGGCACTATGGGCTAAATACAGTTTGGCAGCATGGGCACAGTGATGAGGCATTAAATACAGTTCGCCAGCATAGGCACAGTGATGAGGCAGTAAATAGAGTTTGCCAGCATAGGCACAGTGATGTGTCATTAAGGGCTAAGTACAGTTTAACAGCCTAAGGTATAAAGATGAGGCAAGTGAGAAGGTTCTGCAGGCTAAATGCAGTTTTCCAGTGTGTGGCGCAGTGATAAGGCTACGCAATGTTTAAATGGTGCTGTGGCCAAGATACGGTTAGATGTATAAAGTGAGGCACATACATAGGGCTGGGCGCAATTACTGAGGGCCGTTAGCACTGTTAGTGCACATGGGCACGTATGCTCAGTTATAGAGCTTGGCGTGGGTAAGGAGGAGGCAGAGTAGCGAACACAGCATGCATATTGTTAGCGGATATGTAATATTATGGATACAGGCGCTTGCTGAAATGGCAGACGGTGTACTAGTAGGTGCAGCGGGAGTGATCAGTTACGCTTGAATTAGAACAGGAAGGTTATTGAGAGTGGTTACGGGTGAACTTACAGCAGTCGATCAGCAGTATATATTTGAGCGATGAGTCAACAGTAGCGCCCTGGGGGGCTTCAACATAGTGTAACAATCAACATTAATACAGTGAGGCAGACAGCAGTGGTAACTTAGGTGCTTTTAGCGTTTGAGCAATGGGCAGTCAACAATAGCGCTGTGGGGTGCGTCAACACAGTGTAACAGTCAGGTGGTAGGGCACTTTAACGCTATACAGTGGACAATCAAAAATGCAAGATTGCAAAATCAGATAATGTCACATTTGCGAATGTTTGAGTTCTCTTGGGCGATAGTTCATGTCTGTAAGTGTGCCACAAGGCAGTCTCAGATCAGTGGACGGCAGCTAAGGTGTCGGTAATGGACAGGTTGTGCCGGATGGCTCTGGCAATTGTGAGGCAGTTCTCGGTGGACAGGTAGGCATTTACTGCATTGAGTAGTTTGGTTGAGCAGGCAGCAGAGGATGCGATGGTGGTAACCTGTCGGGACATCAAGAGGATGGCGTCTAGGTGGACTCCTAAGGTTTTGACTGATGAGGATACAGGAATATGTTTGTTGTCTCTGGTGAATGCGATGTATTGGCTGTTGAGTTTAAGGGTTTCTTGTGGCCCGAAGGGAAGGATTTCCGTTTTGTCTCCATTAAGGCACAGCCAGTTGTCAGCCATCCAGGCCTGAATGGTGGAGTAGGCTGTATGGAGGGTATTGATGTCGGAGTCGTAGTCGTAGTTACCGGTGAGGGGGAGTAGGACTTGTGTCATCAGCATAGTTGGTGTAGGCTATGCCTATGGAGTCAAGGATGTTGAACACTGGTCTTGTGAAGATATTGTAAAGTGTGGGCGAGATACACGAGCCCTGTGGGACTCGCCAGTGGATGGTGGTGGGGGTGGCACAGGCCTGTTCTGAAAAAAAACTCTAATTGATTGATTGTTTATTATGCGCTTATATTATTTATTATGCGCTTATACAGCAAGTGTTTCAAAGCGCAACCATGCAAGGGAGGGGAAGGCAAGGGAAAACAAGACAACAAGATTACTAGGGGTGGTAAAGTCAGGTTTTGTAGTCTAAAGGGAAGTGTGTGGGGGAGGGTAATGGGAATAAGTTCTCCCAGTCCACCAGAACATGGGTTAAGTGCTGGGCAGTAGACCCACAGTGGGCCGAAAGTGCAGAAGTGCTATGGTAGAGCAGGGCACGGAGGCAAGTGCAGGAAGACTGGCGAGAAAGCTAGGGACCTGTCCGACTCTGAAGGTGCACCAAGGAGCCAGTCTCAATACTGAGCAGGGAGTATAGAGAGAGCAAGAAAGCGGAAAGTAGGTGGTTAGCTGGGGAAGGGGAGAAGGAGGAGGCGAAGAGGAAGGTCTTGAGGAGTTTCTGGAACTTTGGGTGCTCTGGTTCAAGACGGAGAGAGGCAGGGAGGCTGTTCCAGAGGGAGGCACCTGCTGAGGATAAGGATCTCCCCCCACCATATCTCTGCTTGGAGAAGAATCTCACTCGCAGAGTATTGGAGGTAGATGAACAGAGGGCTCGGGAAGGATAGTATTTAGGAAGGGAACATTGCAGATAGAGTGGACCCAGGCCCCAGGCGGCCTTGTGGACGATGCAAAGAGTCTTGAACTTGATTCTTGCATTCACGGGGAGCCCGTGGAGGGATTTCAGCGCTGGAGAGATGCGGTCCCTGGGCTTGAGGCCAAGGATAAGTCTTGCAGTTCTGTTCTGGATGAGTTGAAGAGGACGAAAAGTATAGGCAGGGAGGTTGAGAAAGAGGCTGTTGCAGTCGTCCAGCCTAGAGAAGACCAGTGCTCTAAAGACGGGGAGCCTCTGGGGGAAAGTGAGATAGGGTAGAATGCCTCTGAGAAGGTGCAGTTGGAAGTGGGACTTTTAGAGATGTCTGAGATGTGAGAAGAGAAGGAGAGAGTGGAGTTGAAGATGACCCCCAGGTTTTTTGCCTCATTTGTGGGTGCAGGTGCAGGGCCAAGGGAGGTGGCCAAAGGGAAAGAGGGAAGGTGGGAGCAAGGGTCTCGATGAGAACGATCTCTGTCTTACTGGCATTGAGGCAGAGGTCGTTTGCAGCACACCATGACTGGATTGTGGACAAACGGTCAGCACTGATGAGCGAGGAAGAGGCTGAGGGAACCCGAAAGACAGCTGTGTGTCATCTGCATAACACTGAAAGCTGGTAGTGAAAGTGGCTATCTTACGGGCCAGGAGGGCCATGCAGACATTGAAGAACCAGGGGGAAGGGTTAGATCCCTGGGGTACACCGCAAGTAGAGAAGGTGATAGAGGAGAGAAAGGGCCCCAGTTCCACCTGGGATGGGTGGTCCGAAAGAAAGGAAGTTAGCCATGCCAGGGCCTGATCAGTGATGCCCATGTTATCCGGGAGACATGCGATCAGGGTGTTGTGGTTTACGTTGTCGAAGGCAGAGGAGAGGTTGAGTAGAATGAGGACAGAGTGGTTGGAGTCCAGGTTTGAGAGCAGGTTCTCACAGGTGTTTGTAAGAGCAGTTTCCGTGCCTCTGGATGCTCTAAAGCCAGATTGGTGGTTGTGGAAGCAGCCGACCGATTCGGTGTGGTGGTTGAGCTGAGATATCGTCAACTTCTAGAGAAGTTTGCCCAGGTAGGGAGTGATGGAGATGGGACGATAGTTTGCTGGGATGGAGTGGTCAGCAGAAGGTGTTTTGAGTAAAGGTTGCACAAGGGAGTGCTTGAGGACAGTGGGGAAAGGAGAGGTTGCAGAGGTCGGTCAAGGCTGGAGTGAGAGAGTCAATGTTGTCCTTGATGGTTTTGGAGGGACATTGGTCAACCTGTTTGAAAGAGGTTTTCATAGACTGGACTAGTCTGGTGGCCTCTTCAGGTGGGACGGGAAAGAGAAGATGGGGAGGGGTGGTGGGTGCCAAGGGAGGCACATGAGGTGTGCGTTTCTGGGGTGGTGAAGAGGAGTCAGATGCAGGCTTGAATAAAGTCTCTTTTCTTGGTTCAGATGCAGAGTCTATATTGCCTTTGAGTGAGGCAGCAGGCCAGTTTGTCAGAGGGTGTGCCTGAAGAATCCCATTTCCGTACGGTTGCCCTGCACTTGCGTTTAAGGGAGGCCAACTCAGAGTCGTACCATGTATTGCACTTTTTGGAAGACTTCAGTCTCACCCTCATGACATGGGCAAGAGTATCAAAGAGTTTTAGAAATGGAGAGGTTGAAGTTGCAGAGGGCTATGTCAGGGTGGGAGTCAGCGCTGGGAGCGGGAGTAGGGGAGTAAGTAGAGACAAAGGGAGCCACTGACACTCTTTTCATGGGTCGGATGACTTTGTAAGAGGGAGGTAGTGACGGGCTAGCCGATGCAAGAGGAGATGAGTCTCAAGTGAGAGGAAAGGAGAGAGTGGTCAGGACAGAGCAGTGGTGGAAGGGATAGATAGACGGATGTCTTTTGAGATGAGCGTCCAGGGTGTGGCCAGCAGTGTGAGTTGGGCCAGATGGTAGGATAGATAGTGAGAGAGAATTGCAAAGATTGCAGAAGGGTCCAGAGGAATCGGGGGAGTCTAGGTGGATGTTGAGATCTCCCAGTAGAAGGAGTTCAGACCAGGTCAGCCCCCTCCAAGAGGAAGGGGGACTGCTGTCCTGGTGGCCGATAGAAGGTGGCCAGAAGGCGAGAGGTGCTAGGAGAAATGGAGAGCCTGCAAGCCAGGAAAATCACTGCCACTCCCCCTCCCCCCCCAAACAAACCCGCCCCCCCCCCCCCCCTGGGCCGATTTGCTCTTAGCACAGAGAGTATCTTGTAGCCTTCCGGGAGGAGTTTGCCAACACTCGTGACAGAGCTGTCCTTGAACCAGGTTTCAGTGAGGGCAAGGACATCGATGTCCAGAAATTCAAGGAGGTTGCAGATGTCGGAGTGTTTGACAGCAGAGCAAGAGTGGCAATGTGGAGAGGATTGCCATTTTTTAAGGACTTCCGGGGGGGTGAGCAGGGGACTGAGGTCCCTTCCGTAAGTGACGAGAATCCCTGAAGGATAGAGATAGGTGGGGGCAGAGTGACCCAGGCTGGCAAGGGTGCTGGGGCAGTAGTGGATGACACTACTGGTAAGAAGCCAGTGGAGGCAGGGTTCGTAGGGGGCAAGGGAGCCCCAGATGCAGTGTTAATGGGTGGCAGATGCACCAAAGGAGAGGATGACGAGTTTGCCATCAAAGGAGCCGAGGATGCTAATGGAGCAGGTGCAAAGTGTGAAGAAGGATTGATAAGGTGAGGGAGGAGCTTATCAAGGATTAGGTTAGGTTGAGGACCCTGGCACATGATGGTACCATTCCGATAGACATTGATGATGACCCTGGAGGTAGAGGGAGAGGCAAAAAGGACCTCCTATCTGGTGTCACCATTAATGGGTGAGGAAGAGAAGGGAGAGAGAAGAGTGATCATATGGTGGTCCATAGATCGGGTCAGGGTATGACAAAGAGGATGTCAGTGAGTGTCTCTCTGGCAGAAACAGAGAGGTAGGTGTCGGCAGTAGGAAGGCCAGAGTTGGATCCCAGTATGTCCTCGAGTTTCTTCCTGCCGGACTTAGTAAGAGGAAATGGAAAGGAGATAGAGAAGCAGTTTGAGAAGATAGGTGAGATAGAATGCCATAGTATTACGGCAGGGAAGAGGGTGCACTTAACCCAGCTTGAGGCTACTGAGGCTGGGGAAGAGGTAGGAGGTGCTGGAGACGAAACAGGAATGGGAAGAGACACTGGGTACTGATATGCACGGAGCAGATGAAATGGTCAATGCCTATCCACTATATAGGATGTACACTCAGCAAAACAATTTCAAAATGGCAGCAGCAGTGAGGATATGCACATAGGTAAATGGATTAAGATGGTAGCAGGAGTGGGGATATGCACACAGCTAAAAACAATTAAAAATGGTAGCAGCAGTGAGGATATGCACACAGCTTAAAACGAATTAAGATGGTAGCGGCAGTGAGTATATGCACAACGCTAAAACAATTCAAAATGGTGGCAGCAGGGAGGCTATGCACACAGCTAAAATCAATCCAAAATGGTAGCAGCAGTGAGGATATGCAAACGGTTAAACAAATTTAAAATGGTAGCAACAAGTAACAAGGTGCGCATACAGAAAGGCCCCCGAATGTTGTGGGTAACGGGTATTAAAACAGGAGCATGACAGTTTAGGCAGTAGAGTTGCATTGTAGGTGTGTAGTATTTTTGCCTCGGCCTGGGAAAGGTGCACTCAAAGTGTATAGAGGAGAATGTTTGGGGGAGGACAGAGTCAAGGAAGTCTTAATGCATGCGGGCGGCACTTACAAGGTAGAGGGGATCCAGTAGACCAGGGGCACATGGAAGTGGTTCTCACCTCAAGATGCATGGCGATGTTGCTGTGGTGGCTCTGGGGCCCAGCCAGGAACAGACAGGGCGTTTTCCATTTTTCTTGCTTCTAGGAATGATGTGATCCAGGCTGTGGCTTTCAGTGAGAAATGGGCAGAGGTAGTGAGGTGGTGGCAGAGAGTGTTGTGGTCCAGTCGAAGGCAGCTTACAAGTCTAGGAGGAGGAGAAGGGCCAGCTTGCCTAAGTCCCTGATCTCGTCCAACTGTTTTTTTAAATCAAGTAGTCCTGATTCCGTGACTTGGCCGGGTCGAAAGCTGGGTTGTCGTAGTCCTTCAATATGATTAGTTTCGAGGAAGTGTTGGACCTGTAGATATGCTGCCTTTTCTAGAATATTTTAATAAGAAGGGGACAGTTATGATAGGCCTGTAGTTGTTGGGTGCGTGGAGTCGAGAGGTTTTTTTGGAGTCTGCACTTACCCTTGCACTTGCCACCAGCTGGACACTCTTTTTACTTATTGCTTTTATTTATTCTGTTTATTTTTTCACTGTTGATCCCATGTTCTGCACTGCCTCCTCCCCCTTACCCTGCACTTGCGCAATCTCAATTTCACCTGGCTTAGTAAGATCGTTGTCTCTGTCTTCCCTCTGTTCCCCCTCCCTTGCATCATCACGCCTTGAAACACTTGTGTATAGGTGTGTTATAAATTCCATATCATATCATATTCTATGATGCTTCCTTAAGTTGTGAGGGGACGAGTCCTGAGGCAAATGGCACGTTTATAAAGGTGGTGAAGAAAGGGGCAAGGGTGGCTGCGCATTCCTATATAGTAGTGATGGGCAGGGATCCCCTTTGCAATTTGAAGATTTAAGGTTTTTCAATAGGCTAAGGACTTCAGGTTTGGAGACTTCTCTGAAAGTGAAAGGGGGGGGGAGTTCTAGGTGGGTGTGTTCAGGGTGGTAATGGTGATTATGTGGTGTGGGGTATTCAGTCTGGATTTTGCTGTGTAGGTGGTCTATTTTTTGTAGCATGGCTGATTGGTAAAGGATTGCACAGGGGTTACTGGAGCTTTAAGTTCCATGAAGATAAAGAAGATTTCCCTGGTGTCTGGTGTTGCATTGGCAATCCTGTTGAAGGAGACAGCTTTGGCTAAGGATATACCTTTTTTGTATTTGGCTGAAAGCTTGTTGAATTCTAGTTTCCGGGATTCACCTGGGCTTTTTTGCCAGGCGATAAGTTTACTGTTTCGCAGTGTAAGTAGCTCTGGGGTGTACCATGAGTTTGAGTGTCTGATGGGTTTCGCTCTACATGCTATTAGGGGGGCTATAGCATTGACTGCTTGAGTTAGTGTGGAGTTATATATGTCAGCGAGTACGTTGGGGTCCTTGGAGAACGGTGGTCTGAGTTTGGGTACTTCTAGAAATAGCAGAAGGTTGTCTTTAGTCAGTTTGCTTGTGCTACGTGCTAGTGCAGGAAGTAGAGGGGTGGTGACTTGTTTATGTTTCTGGGGTGGGAGGATGGAGAAGAGGATGATGTGATGGTCTGTCCATGGGCAGGGAGCCTTGGAATTTATGGAAGGCGAGCAGTTGAGGTCGGCAATCCAATCTAGAGTGCAGCATTTGGTGTGAGTGGGGTTGGTGACACATTATGAGAATCCAAGGGTTTCTAAGGCCCTGGCAAGTTTATCGGCTTGCAGTTCTGCTGGATCGTTGAGGCCTAGGTTCAAGTCCAAAAGCGGGATGATTTTAGAGCATATCTTAATGTTGTCCTCAAGGAGCTGGAGGAGGTTATCATGGAAAGTTGTTGTGGGACCTGTGGGACCTGGTGGACGGTAGACTATGTGGAGTGTGATGGTGTAGGTGTAGGTGGAGGTGGAGAGCTTGAGGAAAAGGATGTCCCTGTTGATTTCGAGCGAGGTGTTGAGCTGCCTGAAGGGCAAGGACTCTTTGGCTATGAAGGCCACTCCTCCCCCTCTAGTATTCGGGCAGTCCTGCCGGTAGATGGTGTAGCCTGATGGGAGGTCTAGGGATAAGGTGGGTCTGTAGAATTCGGGGAGCCAACTCTGAGATGGCTAGGGCATCTAGGTTGTGGGCTGTAAGCAGGTCATGGATATCGAGGGGGTGAGCTGGCCGGGAGTGAGCGTTAACAAGAGCACAGTTAAGGTGTGCTAGGGGTTTTGCGGGCGGTTTAGGAGTGGGTGTGGTTGTGCTGTTTACTGTGCGCCTAGCGGTAGTGGCATGGTTGTCTGTGGAGAGCAGTACAGTGGGCTTGGACGTTTTAGCTGTAGCATGCAGAGTAATAGAATTTACTTTGGTGTGCATTTCTGCTTTGACATGCAAGATATTGACATTGGCATCAGTATGCATTTCAGCAATATTGTGTGATACATTGACATTGTTCTGCAGGGCGTTGGCGAAGGACTCCTTCGGTGGGACAGCAAGAATGTTGGTAGTCTCAGATTTATGAGCCTGGGTGGGCAATGTTTGAGTATGACCAGTGCTGGAATGGGGGACGAGAGCACTTGGGCTCATAGAAGTCTAGATGGTGTCTGAAGGATTAGCTAGGCCAGTAGAGGTGTTTGCGAAGGAGAAGTGGGGGGGGGGGGTTCCATCCCCTTAGAGATCCTTGGTAGGTGTTCCTTTCTTAGCCTGAGCATGGAGACGACTCTCATGTTGATGATGCCGGCAGGAATGGCTGAGGTGGTGTCTTGGCTTGGCGGCTGCTCACTTGCTGGGGTTTTGCTTGCGACTGTGGGATGGGGCCTCTTGGCTGGGTGTGTGGGGGTTGAGTCACCCTGTGAGTAAGAGTATGACTGGTTTGTGGTTAGGTGGGCAGACGGACTGTGAGTAGGGCTAATGCTAGGGCGAGAGGGAGATGCCAGAGAGCAGCTCTGGACTTCGCAGCTGGGCTAGTTAGGGGCCTAAAGGTAGGAATGGGACGTTCACTGGTTGCAGTTAAGGAGGGCACTGTGGGCTTAGTGCGGAGCCCAAGCAGATGGTTCTTGATTGTGGTGCACCTCGGGAGGGCGGGCTGGAATGCGGCGGTTCGGGCACGTAGCGCCAATGCTGCGATGTGCAAGATTTCCTGGCCTGGTGTTGCATATGAGTGTCTGTGTAGGGAGGTGCGCGTATTGCTTGTTGTAGTGTAGGTGCATAGTTTTGCATGCCCTGAGTGTGTGCTGGTGGTCGGGAGAGGGGCTGGGCTGTCTGGTGTTGGCTTAAGCCTCAAGCTGTGCTTGGAGAGGGCATGATATGCGTTTTTATGCATATGGCCTGTAGCGTTTTGGTGACTTTGAGAGGGTAGGGCGAGGGCCACGGGTAGGAAGGTGCTTGGGGAAGGCAGGAACAGGTATTACCTGCATTGTGGCTTGGGGTAGTTTTTCAGCAGGTGGGTTCTAGAGTCATTGGTTAACATATGTGCTTGAAGCTTACCTTGAGAGTTGAAGGAAGTGGCTGGGAGTGGGCGATCAAGCGGCAGAACGCGTCATACGAATCCGGCATGCAGATATGGGGCGGCCATTTTGGCCTGTTGTAAGTCTGCATCTAATGTGGCAGGACCTTTCTTACTTTCAGGGCACTCCATGGCGGGGCGGCGGAAGGTAGGGGGGCTGCCATGGCACGCTGGCGGGGACTGGATTTGCAGGGAGGGTGCCATAGTGGTTCTTGGCTTACCAGCTCTGGTCTTGGGTCCGGTTGGGGTTGTTACTAATCCATGGCAAAGTGGTTCAGCTGAGATTGTAGTGCGGCCAGGATCTGTGGCTCCATTCTGCATGAACCCCTAACACCTGCGGTGAACAACACCGGGCCCTTGGCCTGCGCTGGCTTTGCCGCAGAGGGTCGGGTGCGTGGGTTTTATCCTGGTGGAAATTGGAATCGACTGTGGCATCGAACGAAGTGTAGAATGAAGATCGGGTAGCATGCTCTGCGGACCTGTGGCAGACAACACTGCGCAGGCTTTGCTGCAGAGGATCGGTGCGTGGGTTTTATTGTGGTGGAAATTAGCGTCAAACGTAGTGTAGAACGAAGATTGGGCAGTGTGCTCTGTGGACCTGTGGCGCACAACAGTGCACCCTTGGTATATATGAAGATATAACATCGAATTAAATTATCTTTAGAAATTCAATTACAGCAATAGACAGTGATATTTCCAGAACCATTTAGATGTTATGTCTTCCTCACAATGGACATATCTTGCAAACGTGTCCTTCCGAATGTCCAAAAGAGATGGGCAATTCATACATAGGTGTTTTTATCTCTCTACAATAGTGACATCATTTCTCCTCTTTTACAATATGCGATCTGGCTCCTAGAAATAGGTTAAAAACATATTTAATTTAAGTCTAAAAACGCTATTCCATAAATTGCGAGAGGGATGTCTAGCTAAATAAGATGCAACAACATTATTGGGCTTAATGTTCCAAGTAAAATGATCATAAAATCACTTACCAATGTCAATGTCTCCCTATGTAAGATCCAATATGTTTTATATAATGTATGCTTAGTTTCATCCGGGGCCAAACACAATTCATCAGGGGATGAGTTAAATCTTAACATTAATGAATTACACTTTACCTTCCAATCTTGCAGCACTTTACACGAGGCCTGAGATAATTAATTCTTCAACTTTGTAAATAAGGTTGCTTTGGGTGGAGACAGAATACACTCGTTAATTTGCAATAACTTCCAATCTACTCGAGATTGGAGGGAAATCGTACCCAATTGGTGTCGTATTGCAGCTATTGACATGGTACCTGTCAGAGAGAGCGCTTTCTCCACAATAAAGCTTCTAATCTAGACCAGGAAATTCCCTGCTCTAGCATCTCTAAACCAAAATGCATTTTAGGGACCAGTTTCTCATAATAGAACCATACCACCCGGATGATTGGGAAATGCCCATATTTGAAATCAATTTGTCGCAACTGGACAGCTGCCGACATAAAAGAGGCTCTAATAGATTTTTTTAATTCTCAGTTTTATCCTCTTAGAGTAGATCATACTGCCCAGGTGTTTAAATTGACTTACAACTTCCTGACACTGATTGCCAACATACCATTGACATTTTTTTCCCTTAGACCTTAAAGCATTCAGAATTAGGATTTTGAACTTCACAATATTTAACTGCAAATCCATGTATAGGGAGTTGCTTCCGAGGCAGGCTTGCCACAAACAGCCCAATACACCATTGTTCAGAGAGAGGTATTAATGAAGACATCAAGAACAAACTCTCAAGGGTAGCTCGCCTTGCCTTTCTTTCTGACTTAGTCTGAATGGTCCTTCAAATAGAATACCTACAGATGGAACAAAGGGACGAGAAGAAGCAAACACGAGGAAGCATCTTTGCTCCAAGGCAAACTATTCCTCCTACAACTGCAGAACATCCAACCAAAGCGGAACCTATAGATGGCGCACCAGGAGCCCTCAACCCAGGGGAAAGCTAGAGGAGGAGAGATTTAGGTAATTGTCTTTATTGCAGGTACAAGGGGCATTTACTCAGGATCTGCCCAGATGTTCCCCTGCGAAGGCAGGGAAATGCCAGACCCTAGAAGGCGCGAAGCACCGGGGCCTTCTAGCATGTCGCTCCTTACTGCCTTTCTGTTCCCCTGAGACCTACGAGCTGCGGTTAATGGCGCCTCGGGTCTCCTTCTCTGTTGGACATAAGGCCCCCTTACAGGCCCTAGCTTTCCTAGATAGTGGAATGGCTGGTATCTTTGTGGCCAGTAAGTGTGCTGCGGACAACATGGCAGCAAAAAACACAAGGAGGTTGAGGGAAAAGTGAACAGTCACAAATAGACCCTCAAGTAAAGGGAGGAACCCTTGTAAAAAAACAAACAAACTTGTGACTCCAAACGGATACCGCTAGCTAACCAGGGTGATTGAGAACCAACTTTAATGTTCGGATCACCGATATCACATCAACAAATAGAAGTAGCTCAGTAAATTGGGACCCAGAATCAATATTTCTTACGAAAGAAGCGTAATTTATTTCAAACGCATGTACATAATATTAGCTTGATACACAAACAATTCATACAATCCCTCTTAAATTTAATCAGAAGAGAGGGAGTGGACAACATGGCACCTAGCGAGGCCAAGGATACCTTCCAGCTCGTTGAGGGTTTTGACGAACGTCCACTTCATTGACACATTATGGAGAAGACTACTTTAATATCCATGAGGGTCCATTATCATCAAGATTTGTCTCTCGATCTTTTTATTTCCGAACATTTTCCTGTGATTCTTGGGATACCATGGGTGTGGAGACGCAACCCTTGCAAAGATTGGTCATCTAACATCTTGCAACTGAATTCCAAATGTTGTACTAAGGGCTACTATGGTCCATGTGAAGGCGTCCACCCAGAAATCCCTTTTGACTCACCCTCAGTATCCTCAATCAGCTTGAATTGCGTTCCCCCGATTAGCATGCACTGGACATTTTTGAGGATAAATCACCTGGAGTGCTGACCCCGCATAGACCTGGTACCTAAAGCTAATCTTCCCTTTGAACACATTTAACTCTCACTGTTCCAGATAAGAAGCCACTCGAGGACTATCTTGCGGTCAACCTACAGAGTGGCCTCATCAGGGAGTTAAAGTCAGGGGGCCTCTATCTCTTTTGTCCCTAAAAAGGATACAGAGGAACTTCCACCATCCATGGACTACAGCGGTCTGAACAGAGTTACAATTAAGGGCAGGTATCCTATGCCCTTGATTGATAACATACTGGAAGCTGTTTATGGCACCTTGGTCTTCAGGAAGTTGGATATTCGTGGAGCTTACCATCTTCTGAGAATTAGGAAGGCTGATGAGTGGAAGACTGCCTCCGAGCACCATATGGCCACCTCGAGTATCAAGTAATGCCATTTGGGCTTGTCAGTGCTCCTGCAGCCTTTCAGCATTTCATCAACCACATGTTTGCCGATTTATTGTTCCACTCGGTTAGCGTTTATCTAGAAGACATCTTAGTGTATTCCACCTTGCGAGAACTCCGCCAGCAACACCTCAGCAAGGTTCCACTCTGATTACGAGAAAACATGTTGGTCAAGTCTGAGAAGTGCTCTTTTAAAGGTTAATTTGGTTTCCTATCTTGGATATCTCCTTTCTGGCAAGGTTGTGGAGATGGACCTAAGAAAGACCGTACTATTCTACAATGGCCAACGCCTGCCTTGGTCAAGGATATTCAGTGCTTCTTAGGGCTTGCTAATTTGTATCGATAGTTCGACCACTTTTCTTGTTCTCCCCATTACTAGACTCCTGAAGAAAAAATCTAGTTTACTTGGGTTGAAGAAACTGACAATGCATTTTGGGATTTAAAGAAGTCCTTCTCTTTGGCTCCCATTATGGGTCAACCTGATCAGCAGAAGCCCTTTATTATTGAAACTGACTCCTCATATGGAGCCATCAGAGCCTTCTTAAAGCAGGCCGCACCAGACCGACAGGAACATCCAGTGACCTAATTGTCTCAAACACCTAAGCCCAGTGATTTAAACTACTCAGTACTAGAGAAAGAGTTGCTTGCCATAAGTGAAGCTTGTGCCAAATAGCGAGACTTACTTTTGGGGGTTGGCACCCATTTGAAGTTCGGATTGACCATAGAAATCTCAGGGTCATACAGCAAATGGAATGCAGGATCAACCGGCAGGCCCGCTGGACTTCAGTTTTTTTCACAATATAATTTCTGCATGACATAAATTCCTGGCAGTAATAGTATAGTAGCTGATGCTCTTTCCCGCTGCTCAGAGGGTACATTCCAAAAGATAACTGAGAAGACACACTATGATAAACAATTAGTGTTCATGGTAACCTTATTCCTCGATAAGATCAAGGAGGTCTATGAGGAAAACTTAGCTCTGTTGAAACCACTCAAAAAGTGGAGGCTTTGGGAAATCGAAGGGCTTCTGTTTACTAACGAACAACTTATTATGGACCGGAGGGCCGATTCCCCCTCAACTGCCTGCTAGTGCCCATGGCACAGCCCCCTCTGCTGCAGGAGCAGCGCAACACCATTTTAGGTGACCCGTGTGACTGCTGGTGCCACGTGTCACCCTGGCCACCGGGTGACGAGGTCGATCTACTCCAGCACAGGACAATCTTCACTGGTCTGGACTTCCTTCTCGTGCATGGGATTTGTCTGCACCTGTCTTGCTGCTAGGCCACCTAGTGAGTTCGTTGTGCATTGTGCCATTTCTCCGTCCCTTTCTCTCCCACTTTCTATCTCTCTGCTCTCTCCCTCCATGGTGCTTTCAATCTCCCCTATCTACTCCAACTGTTACTCTATCACCTGTTCCTATCTCTCTTTCTAAGCCTGTAAGGCAAAGGTTCAAGAAAGCTCTCCTGGTCTCCAATCAGGCCTGTCCATTCCCGACACCTACATCAACGCTTCTTCTAGGCAGACAGTCCCTAACATCCTCTTTGTTGTTCCCGCTCCAGACCTTTGGACTACCCATGTGGTCTCAGTCCTCCCCCCTTTCTCGTCTTTACCCGTTAATGGTGGAACCTGATGGGAAGTACTCTTGGCATACTTCCCAATCCTCTAGGGGCATCATTAATGTCTATCAGAATGGCACTGTCATGGTCCAGGGCTCTCAGCCCAACCTCCTCCTTCTTGACAGGTGTCTTCTGTCTCGTATCAACCTCCTGCCATTCCTCCTTCTGCCAACCCTCTGACTCCATTTCCACCACTGACGGGCGTACCATATTCCTGTACCCCTCCTTGGAAGACATTCAAAGGTGGCAACCAGCTTCACTTAGCTAGCCTCAACCCTCCCTCTACTGTTAAACACTCATATTGACATCTGTCACTTCCTTGAAGACCTCGAACAGGACGTCCTCGATCTCAATGAGACGTGATCGACTGCTAGCTTTGTCACTGTTTTTGACACTTTCCTCCCTAGGGCTACAGTATCCTCTCTAAGCCCAGGCCTTACCGGTTTGGGGGCAGAGTGTCCCTGATCTTCGCTGAAGGGGTCCCTGCTACTATAATACCCACTCAGACCTACTCATCCCTCGAATGCCTCGTCTGTAAGCTTGGTGTCTCTCCAATCCTTTCGCTGACTCTTGCCACCATCTACAGGACACCTGGTCCAGTCTCTCTATACCTTTCGGAGTGGTCTGACCTCTCCTATTCTCTTCTGGCCTCCACCTTCAAGCTTCTCCTCCTCGGAGACTTCAATATTCGTCTTGACACTCCTGATGCAGCCTCTGGACTCTTCCGCAGCCTCTGTGACTCTCCCTCCCTCACCATTCTTCCCACCGGTCCGACACACTTGGCAGGACACACCTTGGATGCTCTCATCTCAGCAGACATCCCCATCTCCAACCCTCTCACTACACCTCTCTTCTGGTCTGACCATGCTCTCCTGTCTTCTCACATGGATCTCTTGGGTCCCCCGGCTAAGCCTCTGTCCGCACTGCCAGTTTCCTTCTCCATCATTCGACCGATGATGTGCGTGTCAGTTGCTGCTTTTGCTCCTACTTTCATTCCCTCCTCCCACTCCAGCCACTGACTCTCACGCTGACACAGTCCTTGCTAACCTCTGGACATCCTTGCCCCCGTCATGAAGATCTGCATGAAGCCTGCCTCCAAGTGCAACACGTGGTATGATTCCGACCTAGCCTTTCTGAAACGCAAGTGCAGAGTTGCTGAGCGGAAGTGGCAGGCTTCAAGCACATCCTCTGACAGACTGGCCTGCCGCCTGCTCCATAGGCAATACAGACACTCCATCCGCCCGAAGAAGAAGGCCTATATCCAAGCCTGCCTCTCTGGGGCCACTAACAACACGACCAAACTGTTGAAAATTTGCAAAGAACTCGCCAATCCTACTGCAGTCTCCACTTCTCCTCGGCAATCCCTGACCAGCTTCACTGCACTGGCCTCTCACTTTATAACTAAAACTCAGGACATCCTGTCCTCACTCTCCTCTATACCCCTCCCTTTTCTTTCACCGCTCTTAGGCCTCCCTTGGGCCCCCCCTCTCCCTTTCCCTCCTACCCTCCTCTTTCTCGCCCTAGCACCGGGTGAGGTCTCTATATAAATCCTCTCTATGAAAGTCTCCTCCAAACATCAAGGACAACAATGATTCCCGTGCTCCAGCCTTGGCTGACTTCTGCAATCACTCCTTTGCCACTGGCTCCTTCCCGTTACTCCTCAAGCACTCGCTTGTGCACCCTCTCCTCAAAAAGCCTTCTGCTGACCCGTCCTGCCCAGCTAACTACTGACCTATCTTCACTACCCCCTTCCCGGTCATCTCCCAGCTGATTCACCACACGGAGTCTGTTGGTTGTCTCCACGACCACCAGTCTGGCTTCAGAGCAGCCAGAGGCATGGACACTGCTCTCCTGAACACATGTGAAGACTTGCTCTCAAATCTCGATTCCAACTCTTCATCCATTCTCATCTTTGCCCTCCGCCTTTGATACAGTCGATCATGCCACCCTTATAAATCAGCTCTGTGATACCCTTGGCATCACGGACATGTACTGGACTGGTTGAACTCCTTCCTCTCTGACCGACCATCCTAGGTTCAAATGGTACCCTTTCTCTCCTCCATCACACCCCCCACCTGCAGCGTCCCTCAGGGCTCTATCCTCTTGCCGTGGCTCTTCAATATCCCTTGCCCCTCTGGCCCATTGGTTCTCTGCCTTCTCTCCTCACTTCCAGTGTTATGCGGACGACACGCATCTCTCCTTCAAGCTACCCTCGACTGCCTCCTTTTCTTCCTCTCTCATTCCTGACTGTCTGACTGCTATTCAGACATGGTGCGCCGCTAACAATCTGTGCCTTAATGCCAGTAAAACTGAGATCCTTCTCATTGGGACCCCAGCGCTCTCCTTCCCTCCTACTCTCTGGCCTCCTTCCATGGGTCCCCTCACTCTCTTGTGAGGCAAAAAACCTTGGTGTCATCTTCGACTCCTCGCTCTCCTTCTCTCCTCACAGCCTCACAGAGCGGACCTAGCCAAGAAGGCCCACTTACAGCTACACCTCATCAGAGGCATTCTCCCCTTCCTCACCTTCCCCCAGAAGCTCAACGTCTCCAGAGCTCTGTTAGTCTCTAGGCTGAACTACTGCAACAGCCTCTTCCTCAATTTGACTAAATCCTCCTTTCGTCCCCTTCAACTAATCCAGAACAGGACTGCAAGACTTAACCTTGGCCTCAAGCCCGGGGATTGCATCTCTCCAGCTCTAAAATCTCTCCACTGGCTCCTGATTATTGCGAGGAACAAATTCAAGACCCTCTGCATCATCCACAAGGCTTTCTGGGGCCTGGGACCCCACGACATCCAACTCTGTCTCCCTAAATACCTCCCTGCTAGAGCCCTTCGGTCTTCTAGCGCCAACTCTCTGCAGATCAGATGCTATTCCAAGCAGAGAGTGAGGGGGAGGTCTCTCTCTTCCGCAAGAGCCTCCCTCTGAAATGGCCTCCCTGCCCCTCTCAGGCTTGAGCCGGATATCCTTAAGTTCCGGAAGCTTTTCAAGACCCTCCTTTTCTCTTCTTTCTTCCCTCTCCTGCTAATGTCCCCCTCTGCCACATTCTGACTGGCTACCTGGTTCCCTCTGAGTATTCCACCAGAACCTCGGTCTCCCCTGACCCCCTTTTATACCTGCACTTACCCTCTCATACTCCCTCCCCTGTACTAGCCAGCCGGGGCCTACCCCTACTGAGCCCGGCCCAGCCCTGTTTGCATGTGGACCTTCTTTCCCTGCATTCCCCTGGCAGTTGTCCACCTTGGCTCCCTTAGTACTCACATAGCCCAGGGGCCTTTCCTCCAGCTGCCTCTATACCTCCAAACACTTGTGCGGGCTCCACTCCTATCTGCATTTCCCTTCCCACCTTGCATTATCGCAGTTTGATCTTAACTGCATTTCCCCCCCGTCCCCACTCCCCTGCACTTCTTGTTACTGCTCTTTAACAATCCAAATGACACAAGTCCTAGTAGACCGTTCTTTGTTATGCTTGATCCCTGTTCTCCCTCCCTGTTTGTCTGGTGGCACCTTGAAACACCATTTGCTGTATAGGCGCATTATAATTACCCTATAAATAAATAAAATAAATAAATTGTACCCACTCCAGAACTACAACATGCCCTTTTTTGGTCTCATGATAACAAGACCGCAGGACACCGGGGAGCTGCAGCCACTTATGAACTGGTATCACACACCTTTTGGTGGCCTTCCATTAAGAGGGATGCCAAGGTTTAGTTTAGTTTAGATTATTTATTTGTAAAGCGCAGCCAAGCCCAAGGGCATCTGGCGCTATTCATACAAGTTACACAAAAAACTACAGAGCTGGAATACAGTAATAATGAGCATAAGAGTTACATACAAGAATTTACAAATATACATCAGTCATAGTACAATGGGGCAAAGTTACATGTATACATCAGGTAGTGATTACATCTAATTGGCCTAGCTATTTATACAATCAGATTAGGGTCTTGCTCATGGAGCCAGACTTTAACCTTTTCCCGGAATAGTAGGAATGAAGGTTCCTCTCTCAGAGATACTGGGAGTGCATTCCATGTCTTAGCAGCGATGACTGGGAAGCTGACCCCACCTGCGCGTTGTTGCTTAAAGCGTGGACTGGTGACACCGTGCGACTGGGCTGTTCTGGTGGGCCATGTAGAGGAATGATGTGCAATGGTATTAGAGAGGTAAGTGGTTAGCCTGGTTGGAAAGACACTTATGGGTGAGGGACAGTGTTTTAAGAGCAATTCTTTGCTTAATGTTAAGCCATTTTATTGCGTGTCTGGTTGCAGAAATATGTTGTTTCCTGGGAATGTTTAGGGCTGCTCTGATTGCATTGTTTTGCATGCCTTGCTTTTTGTTGAGGTTTTGTTGTGACGTGCCCAAATAAAGCGCATTGCAATAATCGAGCTTCGATAGGACTAGTGCTCAAGCCATTGAGATGCAGTTGGTTGTAGTCAGGTAGGGGCGGCAGGCTGTAATGAGCTTGCAGGTATGAGCTGCGGCAGATGCCATGGCTCTGGTTTGTCTTGTTAAAGTGAGTGCAGAGTCCATGTAGATACCAGGAGTTTTCACAACGTTGGCTACTTTAATTATGTTGACATCAATATTTAATTAAGTGAATACCGCACCCAATTTGCTCAATTTGGCTATGGACCCTAGGCGAAACAGCTCAGTCTTCTTTTCGTAGAGACAGAGCCCGTGCTTCGCCATCCAGGCTTGTATGATGCTGTAGATGACGTTAAGGGTCTTACTGTCTACAGTGTGATCACCAGTAATGGGGATGAGTATCTGGCTATCATCCGCATAATTGGTGTAAGTGATTCCCAGATAGTCAAGTTTATCATAAAGAGGCTTAGTGAACACATTGTAGAGAGTAGGGGACACACAGGATCCTTTTGGAACCCCACAGGTAACTGGAGTGGGTATGTCAGAGGCTGAGGGTGCAAAGACCCTTATGGATCTGTTGTTAAGGAAGGACTCAATCCAAGCGTTAGCTTGGTCTGAGAAGTGCGCAGCAGATGAGGTGTTTTCATAAGATTTTATGATTCACCAAGTCAAATGCCGCTGATAGGTCAAGTAGCAGAAGCAAGGCTAATTTACCCTGGTCTTTCAGAGTCTGGATTTGAGTCTTCAGGTCGATGAGCGCTGTTTCTGTCCCATGTCTGGGTCTAAATCCGGATTGTCTCAGTCCTAGCAGGTTCTTAGATTCAAGGTATTGCTGTATCTGTAGATAAGCTGCTCGGTCCAAAATGTTTAACAAAATGGCACTGTTGTGATGGGTCTGTAGTTTGAAGGGTTGTTAGTGTCTAATGATGTTTTTTTTAAATAGAGGAAGTACCCAGGCATCTTTCAAATTATTAGGTACTGTACTGGATTTGATTGATGCATTAATGAAAGAAGTGATGAAGGGGGCCAGTTCATTGGCGGCCTCCCTGATAAGCGAGGCTGGACAAGAGTCTCCCTGACAATTAGATGGTTTGAGTTTCACGATGATGGTCTTTACCTCTTTGATAGAAAGGGGTGTGAAGTTGAATTGGGGCAATGATTCCTAGTATGAGAGGGAGAGTGCTGAGTAGGATCAATGTCAGTGATCAGGGTTTTCTTATTTTGGAGCAAATTAATTTTGTCTTGTAGTGCTTTCTGTATATTAGTGCACCATAGGGTGTCTTTAGTACAAGTATCAGGAGATGGGGCAGGTGATTACAACTCTTTCAGGATGTTGAATAGTTCCTTCGTACTGGACTTAGCTTTGGATATGCGATCGTTAAAGTTGTTGTTTTTAGCTTGGACAATGGCTACATTGTAGTTAAGTGAGACTGCAGTGAAATTGTCCTTATTTACTGCTGATGGGGTACTCTTCCATAATGTTTCATACGTTCTTTTCAGTTTGCTGAGAGTCTTAAGGTGTGGAGTATACCAGTTGTTGAGGTGAGCGCAAGGTTTAGGTTTACGTAGTTTAAGGGGTGCTATAGTATTTATGGCCTTAAGGATAGTTTCATTTTACAAATCTACTAGCGCTCTAGGGTCTGAGTGCATTGTGGTGGGGTGAGTGATAGGTTGTAGTAATGGTAAAAGTTTCTCTAAGGTAAGATTACGTTTATTTCTGGTCATCATGGCAGGTGCTTGAATTTGAGGAGTAGGTAGCGCAGAGTCTTTGATTGTGAACGAAATTAGGTGGTGGTCTGTCCAGGCACATGGAATGTTGGAGAGTATATCGATATTACAGTTTAGGTCTTCTAACCAATCTAGCGTTCTTCCTTTATTGTGAATGGGATTGGTTATCCGGTGTGTTTACCCTAGTTCAGTAATTGTAGCCTTAGGGGCACAGGGTTCAGGGTCTTTAGGATCTAGAAAACCTAAATTGAAGTCTCCTAGGATAAGGACTTCAGAGTTGCTTTTAGTGTTGGTTGATAACAAATGTGATCTATCATTTTCAAAGGTAGTGGTTGGGACTGGTGGATGGTAAATCAGGTGGATTGTGATAGTGGATGTAGTAGATGTGGGCAGTTTTTAATAGATAATAATTCTGGTGACGGTATAGGTTGATTGTTGACAATTCTTAGGCCTAGAGCTGTTTTATAGAAGAATGCAATGCCTCCTCCTTTCAAAGTGTTGGCTACTCTGTCAGATCGCATGATGGAGTAGTTATCCGGGGTGGCATGGGCAAGTGATGGGCCTGATGCTGAATGAAGCCAAGTCTCTGTGATGGCAATGAAGTCAAGGTCAAGGAGTGTTATAATGTCAGCTATGTCTAACGTGTGAGCCGGTAGAGATCTGGCATGAATGAGACTTGCTTTAAAGCTAGGTGTGGGGTTGTTTAGTTTGGGCTTGGGTAACCTCTGACTATTTTCAGATGCGGTAGGTGACGTAGCTGTGTTGGCTGAGGTGATGGTTACTGCGGTAATGTCTTTGCTGATTGGGGTGTGGTATTATCGTGAGGACCTAGAGCTAAGTCTAACATTTCTGAGTGGTATAGAGCATGGAGAGGTGGGGGAATGGTGTAGGTGTAGATGGTTGATGTGGATGATGGCTGGTGTTGCATAGAGGCAATGGTGCATGTGGTTGTGCTGGTGTGACATGAAGGGGTGCATTGATCAAGTACTGTGCTTTGTGTTCAGTATGTAGGTCTAGTGGTGGTAATCTCTGAGGGTGGTATAGTTCAGAATGAAGGCATGGTTGTAGGAATCTTGATGGGTGGAATGCGGGCTGAAGGCGGGAGGCTGGATGCCATAGTCGAGCGAGAGCGAGTATTGAATACTCTGCAGTTAGTTAAGGTGTTCATGGGTATCGGAGGAGGACTGCTATTAAGGGCATGTCCAGATAGATGAGGTAGTTTATGATGAAGACTAGCACTAGGCATGATGGCTGCATGGCTATTCCTGATAATGTTGAGCAGGTGCCTGGATATGCGCCTTCTAATCTTGCGTTAGTCTAAGCTATAGGTCTAGGCCTATGAGTGTCAACTATGAAATGCTAGGGCCTGTACAAATTCAGATTGCAGGACAAATACAATAGTTGCATAGGATAGGTAAGATCACATGCATAAGCAGGTGCTAATGGCTAGTTGGCCAGGAGGGGTTAGTTAGGCATAACATGTGTTCAAATCACAAGTGTGAATTACAAACAGTCATATTAAAATACAGTAGATTAGCGCAGCGTGACCAATTTTAACATGTTGCTAAGGGGCTATGATCCTGTATTATTAGATTACAATGTGAAGTATTACTAGCGAGGGTTCATTTACCATGTCAGAATAAAGAATGCATAGACTTAATTTCTTAATATGGGCTATTCCATTCATGGGTACATAAAGCCAAATTAATAATCATAAGAGACAGAATTGTGTAGTCAAATAAGGTACACTGTGAGGCACGAGCGAAGTACTATACCAAATTTGTAGTTTAACATTAACCAGGATACGCTGATCAGCATCTCTTCCAACACTGATCTAATGCAAGCTAGGATAACATGTCACATGGTGAACAAAGCGTTAGTGATATGACGTCAAGCTGCAGCTTAAGTAATACGCTATATTGACCTTAGTGACCAGACTTGCAGGGGCAGCAGGAGGGGGCATATACAAAAGGCGGTTGCAAGCAGGCGTGCAAAACATAGTGGTCGAGGAGCATAATACTAAACATTATTTTTTTTTAAATGTTCTTTATTGGTTCCAATACAAACAACATACATCAAAACAGCATGTCTGGATCACTTGTACAAAACCATTGTTTTATATTAACTCCCTCCACCCACTGCCTGCACAGCCCCGCCATTCACCTCAGCCGCTTTCATGGGCCTTTCAATAATGCCATCCTGTGAGGAGTCCCCATCTTCTGAACCTCCCACACTGCTCTCAAACAGAGATGCTACCAGGTGTCTCCAACCTATCGATGCCTGCGCTTCCTCCTCTCCTCTTCTAGTCGAGGCTTCTTGCCACATAGTTGTTTTGGCATTTGCCCATTTTTGGAGATCCTGCCACCAGGCCTCTGCATTTGGTCTCTTCTTAGCTTTCCAACTCATGGCAATCCTACGCTTTGCTAGGATATACACCAGGTCTTTGAGCTTGCTCACATGTCTAAGGTTTCGTGGTCTGGGGAACCCTCCGGGCATCCCTGCCAATAAAGAATCTATATCAAGCGTCATCTTTCTCCGCTAGGAGGTGCGCCACTTCCTCCCCAAATCTCCTAATTTCAGGGCAAACCCAGAACATGTGAGCCATCCCGGCATTTACTTCCCCACATTTCGGGCATGATTGCGGCCCCACATTTTTTAACCCAGCAATCTTCTCCAGTGTCATGTATGCTCTGAGTTATAAACAACTGAATTTGTTATAGCCTTACATTCCTAGAGACATTTTTGTGATACCCTTGCACTCTAAGCCACAACCCATCTCCCATCCGTTCACCTCCCTCTTCCTCCCAATCATGTCTCACTTTAATCACCTCTTTTCCAACCCGGGTCATCACCAGCTCATATATTCGGGATACTTCATGTCCCCTTTCAGATATATCACAGAAAGTTTCTACTACCGCATCAGGTTGTTCTGTCCTAACCGTCTCTGTCCACTTATTCTTAACTAGCTTGATTAACCTGGCATACGTGATGTACTGACCCCGCTGCAATCCCGTATCACTCATCAACTCCTCAAATGGGATGACTGCCCCTTCACGCCATATGTCTGAGTGTAGCTATACCATTAGTCTCCCAATACCCCCAAAGTATTATACGTATTTGGTGATCAATCCCATCGAGCGCCACTAATGGCATTTGCGGGGAGCACGGCTCTGGATTGCAGAGCAGCCGGCAGATCCTCTGCCATACCGGTTTACCCACCTCTAACAATCTCGACCCACTTTTCCACCTCCTGATTGGTAACCATATCCATTCCTTCAAAAAGTGAGGGGCACAATCTGCTCCAAGCAACCTAAACGCGGATGTGGAGTCATCTGCCAGCCATCGTGCCACGTATTGGAGTTGGCTGGCCAAAAAATACACTTCACAATTAGGTAATCTAATTTCTCCCAGCTCGTATGGGTTTTGCAATTTCCACAGTGCAACTCTATTCCTGCTATTGCCCCATATAAACCCCCTACACATGCTATGTATTTCCACAAAAAGCCGTCTAGGTATCAGGTACGGAATATTAGAAAAGACATGCAACAACCTAGGCAGTACAACCATTTTCAGCAGTGCCGCTCTCCCCATCATAGTCAACGGAAGCTTAGCCCAGAATATCATACTGTTTTTTTATGTTCGCCACTGCTTTCACCGTATTCCGCTCATATTCAACCTCCACCTTATGATAAATAGCAATACCTAGGTATTGGAACGACTCGGTTACCCACCCAATCTGTAATACGGGAGCTTGTCTACCGGTACCCCTCTATACCTGCCCAAGGGGAATATGCTGGACTTACTGGGGTTGACTGTTATACTAGACAGCTTTGCATATTGTCCCATTACTTCTAAGACATACTGCAGATTCTCCTCAGGGTAGTGTAAGTATAACAGCACATCATCCACATACATCGAAATTAAGTGTCTCCTTCCTTTGGTGTTAATCCCCACTTCACCGTATTGTTGACGTAGATATGCTGCTAGGGGCTCAAGTGACAGGTCAAATAACATCGGCGACCAAGGGCATCCATGTTGGGTGCCTCTGCCCAATCGCCACTGATCAGAAATAACCGTCCCTGTTTTGACCCGGGCTAACGGTTCACTGTATAACAATTGCACCCATTTAAGATATTCAGGTCCCAATCCATGCTTCCGTAATACCGCCAGCAGCCATGGCCACTTGACAGAGTCAAAAGCCTTCACCGCATCTAATGAGATTATCGCTATCTCTTGTGAGCTCCCATCTTTCTGGTCTATGACATGGTGTAACAGCCTAAGATTATCAGATATGTTCCTCCCGGGACATAGCCTGACTGATCCGGATGGATAAGTCGTTGCAGAAGGGGTTTCAACCTGTTTTCTAGCACCGCCGTTAATATTTTACGATCCTGATTGAGCATTGAGAGTGGTCTGTAAAACCTGCACTCCTCCTCTGGTTTGTTAGGCTTCAGCAGTGGGATGATTATTGCCTCCCGAAGGGACGCGGGCAGCTCTCTGGCCTCAAGCGCCTCAGACAACATGGCTAATAAGGGAGGGAGCAACTCTTTCATGAATACTTTGTAGAACTCACTTGGTATGCCGTCTGCCCAAGGGGCTTTAATAGTGGGTAGTGACTTGATAACGTGTTCAAGTTCTTCCAACATTACCGGTGCTTCTAGACTCTCTCTTTCAGACTCCTCCAACCGTGGCAGGGTCATTTCTGTCAAGGCCTCCTCTGTCTGTATCCCCCTCATCTCCACCCTCTGCATATAGCTCCTTATAATATTCATAAAATCTACCATTCACCCCCTCCTGGGTATCCTGTGTCTGCCCATCCGTCCCATTAATTACTCTGGTAACCTGTCGCGGAGACTCACGTTGTCTCTCTATAAACTACTTTTAATTTAGATTACACAGTCCGTCTCAATGCTCTCTGCACATTTACTGTAGCCGGTTTATGGTCACCGCTTCCTCTGGGGATTTCCCCCCATCTTGCAGTTTCATTTCTAGTTCCCTTTCAGTCTTACCCAGGTCTCTCAAGATGCTACCTTGAATCCCATTTGATTGCGAAATGGCTGCCCCCCCTCGCTACTACCTTGAATGCCTCCCACAGCGTCCCTGCTGAGCCTACGCTTCCAGCGTTGAGTTGAAAGTACTCTACAGTGCCTTTTCTCAAGCCTTCCCTGAAGGTGGTATCCTTCAATGCTTCAGCTCTAAGTTTCCACGTCAGGACTCTAGCTCTAGGGGTTGAAAACTGCCACGTTACTATCAATGGTGCGTGATCAGAGAGTACTATGGCCTTATATTCAGCTCCAGTAATAGCTCCTACTAACTCAGGTTGGGCAAACACATAGTCCAGTGTCGGAACTTCTCTGGAATTGTCAGCGCTGGTATTCGTAGTATTGGCTACATCTTTTTCTAATGTTCCGTTGCGCTCGGGCAGCTTCCTGATGTCCTGCCGCAGCAGGTTCATATCTATGCAGATGGCGTCAATCTTTTGTTCCAGTGAGGATCGCAGATTGGCTATGGATGCGTCAATCCTACTCGCCCAGGATGACTTCAGTTCCGCTATGGCATCCAAAATCCGGTGGTCGTCCCGCGTCGGGATTTCTCCAGCTTGTGCTTCTTGCTTTTTCGTTTTGGCGCCATACGGCGTGGGGACGGCCTTGGTAAATTCTTCCAGCGTGGGGTGTTTGTTTTTGACTTTATTCGCCTTAGTCGCCATGCTCTCTGTAGTCTCGATCGGCCTTGCTAAGGAATGCCCTGGAGTCATTGTTCGTCGCAACCAGCTGCGAGTATGCCTCCACTTTCCGTGGCCCCTGTCCTGCAGTTATGCAGTATGGACTCCAGTTATGGCCGTGGTCACAAGCCCTGGTGTGGCCGCTGCGCCCCTTTGAACAGGTTAAAGTATCCACTGGATGCTCACCCCTCCTGTATATGAAAGATCTCAGACCACTTCACCACTATGAGTGGCACCGCCACCGAGAATATGCTTATCCAGGCTTGCCAGCGACCCTCCGTATTCAGCACTGTACATGGCAGGCCCCATCTGGTTAGGGGGCGCTGCGGTGTGGGCCGGTCTCATGGCCCACAAGGTTTTTGCGCACACCACGCCCCGCCGGGCTACTGGACTCTGTTTGCTGTGGTGGGTCCTCACAGGCTGCTGGGGGCTCCCACACTGTGTAAGGCCCATATAGCCGTTGGGTCACAACCTGCCAGCAGTACAGTGCACAGCCACATGTATTCCAGAATGGGCAGCCCCTGTGTGGAGTGTCACGCTTGCCTTCTGCAGGTCAGTGTGCATAGGGTCCTCAACCTTTCTGCTTCCCTGGCACCGCCCAGGCTTTCAATCCACACCGGCCAGTGGTTCTCCTGCTGCAACGCTTCCCAATGCCCTATGGGAAGCACCGGGCATGTCATAAATCATTGCGGGAACTCCGTATCATGCATAACATGCCACACATCTGCTTCGTTCGATCAATATGCTGGGGATGGCACCCTCATGTCATGCCCCAAGGCTGGTGAGTCTTTACCAAGTATATCACACCTGATATTTTGTTTCTCCACTCGGATCGCGTCAGCTGCAAAGCTTGGAATGTGTCCCAGCAGCCTGCTCTCATTCACTCCCGAAGCCAGGGCTAACCTGTATCCAGCGCAGGCGCAGCTCCAGCCTCACGGACAAACTGCCTCCTCTGCAAGTTACTTCAGAGGCAATCTGAGCGCTCAAGCCGCAGCCCTCACTGTCAACTCCACATGCGGCTGTGCACCCCACGGGCTCCGATTAGGGCCAGGCATAAATTATGTTCCTATGAAGCCTGCCGCCGACGCAGTCTTTTGTTGCAGGCGTTACTGCTGTAGATATTTGAGCCGCTTCGGTGTCCGACGTTATTTCTTTGTTCTTCTCGCAGCGGCCATCTTCCCTATCGTCACGGACCAGCTTAGGAATCTTTTTTAAGCTTCTTGCGCCGTGGTCTTCTTACAGATCAATGCCTTCATGCACCTTCATGTGCCTCAATACTTCCGACCCCCGATCCTTCAGGTTTGGAACCTTCGTGTCTGTAATTATGCAGTTTCTCGCAGGATTATTAGAGGACCTGCAGGAGCTCTAGGGAAGCTGCATCCGCCTACATGGCCGGTCAGCCACGCCCGCATAATACTAAACATTAGGGCAATCGGCACCAGATAGGAGCAAATGCAGGGTAAGGGCAAACAAAACGCCCAGGATGCGTGATACGAGGCAGAACATCAACATTTAAGAGTCTCACCAGGTGTTTGCTCACTAAGAAGTGGCTTTGTTTGAGGTACCGTCGAGTGCCATATTATAGTTGATCCTTCGGCAAGTTGCAAGTTCTGATGCTCGTGGGCTAGTTAGTCCGGTGCAGGCAGCGAGATGATGGTGATTACGAGGTGAGCGGGGCTAAGATGGGGTGGCCAGCTCTCATCTTGGCACCTTATTCGGGGGGCCGGCTTGCGCCTGCCCGTGGCACTCAATTGGCTAAAGGCATTTCGACCACCAATTAGGATTCAAAAGGCACTTCTGCTGCTCTGGAGGTGCTAATTAGATTAGGACGTCCATTTTGGAGAATGCAGGTCTCGCGGATTGCACAGGTAGAATTAGTGGATTATGTCAGCCACCTATTTCTAAAGGACCTTGGTTACATATCTCCAAAAATGTCATGGTTGATATACCACCTTTGGCAGAATGCACCACTTTTACGATAACCACAGACTCTTTTACTAAGCTGGCTCACTTCATTCCACTGCCAGGAATGCCTTACAGCTCTCAGATGCGAGGCAAAAGAAAGCAAAGTGAGGGTGCAAGCGACCCCTAAACAGAAAAGTAGGGTGCAAGGGACCTGACAGATGAGAAAAGTTAAAGATGAAGTGAAATAAAGACCATAAACAATAAACCAACAAAAGTTCCTTTGGTAATCTTTCACGTTGGACGATTGCTCTTCGCCCCTTGGATCCTCAGCCGGGGTCTGATCCCTCTTGCTTTTCACTCAAAACGGAACATTCAAAAAGTCTCAATGTCTTCGCAGGCATCCTCCAGTCGGGTTCACATTTGCCCAAATCAAAGTTCACAATCTCATCAGAAAGCAGGGGTTTCATTCCTCTAGCTTTCTCGTGGCATCCCTCCGTCGGGTTCATACTTGCTGATTTCACAGTTCACTCACTTTTGCTCAATTTGTCTAAGATTTCGAGTTTACGAGGAGTTTTGCTCAACCCTCGTAGGACCACTTTGATATTTCATGCAGGCCTCTTGGTTCTCGTAGTTTCAACTAAACAACCCAACACAAAAAAGGCTCCAGTCAGAGTCCTTCGAATGAGCGCCCCCGGAGCACTCTGTTCTGAACTTTTTACTACGGTTTCTTTAAAGTTCAATTACACAAGCTCTTTGTTCAACAATGTTGCCGTCTGCAACCTTGGGCCCAGCACAATTCGGTTTACTATCCGTCTTCTCTGACTCACCTACAGTGCTGAACTGTTGGAGCTTCTTGTCTCGGGAGTCAAGGACAGGACCACAGCGGCAAACACTTCCCCCTGCTTTGACTATCAGTGCGGGACAGCCACATGTGCCGTTGACACCTGTCATACCACATGCCAGCTGGACTTCCCGGTCTTATGATTTCCCTTCGGAGGCTTTGCGGGTCTGAGTTGAGAATGGCCAGGGCAATTCCCTACTCACCATCCCTCCAGGTCTTGCGCCTTTCTCCTCCATTTGAACTGCCAGTGCGTAATGGCTGTTTCATCGTGCATTCGGCCTTGCTCCAACTGTGCTCTTGTGCTCCGCCTTTTATCCCTGTGGGGGAGGGGAGGGAGCTGGCAGGTGTGCATAGTTATTGTTAATTACCTGACTCTGGCTGACCCTTGTGTTGGGACATGTCAGGGAAATGGCTCTGGTGTTAGTCAGTTGTCTTTTGCGGTGTAAGAAAGTGTTTGTGTCGGAAAAGGGGTGAGGGGGTCGAACTTATATACGGGGTACGATGGGGAAAAGGTGGTGTAAAGAAGGGGCTACTGCATCTCGCCTGTCAGTGTCCCACTTCCACTCCCCAAAGACCCCCCATGCAGGTGATCCTGCCCCACTGGTTCACCCCCGGGAACTGGATCCAATAGCAATGGCTGTGTCCTGGACACCTGGATGAAAGATTTCCGGGGACTAGCGGGTGGGACACCTTCAGGTTTCTCACATGGATTATGGAAGAAAGCAGGGAAAACCACATCTTGAGAGGTTTTACACTTTAATACCCCTTTAGGGAGACATTTAGGGTCACACTTCAACACCAATGCCTCCGGTTGAACCTGAAGAAAGGTCGGTCTGCACAAAAGGGCTCCAATATCCACCAATCTATGGGCAGAATTAATGGCAACCATGAAGGCTGTTTTACGTCACAGACACCCTTACCAAGCATAAATGAGATGCTATCCACAATGAGACCAGCCACAACATTTTGAACACTTGTTATGTCCTTAGCTTAATACCAAATCAAGTTGTGGAATGACTCCAGATGTCTTCCCTGTTCTGTTACGCTATTGGTAGCTTTTTGTTTACATCAAATGCCCTTTTGTTTGACATCAGTTGCTGCTGCATCCCAGCATCTTATGCAGGAACTGTATGGGGGCATGGATGGCCTTCTTAAAGGCAAATATCAGGGTGACTGGACAAGACATAAGAGAACATGATGCAAGGTTTAGAGGCATTTGAAACATAAACGGAGCAAAAGGACTTATTTTAAAATTTGAGAAGTATCAGTTCCAGGTAAGCGAATTGACATATTTGGGGCATACCATTCGTGCAAAAGGCATCAGACCAAAGAAGGATCTTAAATACACCCTTCTAAGAATGCCACAAAACAAAGATTAGCTCTGGTCCTTTTTTTGGCCTATGTGAGAACCATGAGTGTGTCCTCACATTTACTCCCCTTGGATCCTCTTCTCATGTGGCCAGGGACAGGACATTGTATTTGGATCCCGACCCTGGGGGTGGAGAAGCGAGGGAGGATCGCCGGGGTGGAGGAACCTTGGAGATTTGGGCAGAGATGTCCTCAGGTGAGACACAGTATTCTGTAATCCCCTTTCCTGAGAAGTCCTCCATCCCAGATGCAGTCATGGGATATTGCTATCCCGGTTCCACTTACAAAGGAAATTACAGGAGATATTACCAGTCCTGATGCATCATAAAGAGGGTGAAAAGGAGAGGGATTAAAGGTGAGGTAGGTGTGAAAAACCTGAAGGTGTTTCACTACTCAATCCCTGGGATCCCTTATTCAGGTGGCCAGGTAAGGGTCATCGCTGTTGGATCCCAACCCTGGTTGTGGACAAGCTAGGGAGGATCACCTGGGAAAGGTGGTCCTTGGGGAGTGGGGAAGAAACACAAGAAGGTGAGACATGGTATCCCCCATATCCCCTCTACCTTTATGGGATACTACAACTCCCATAATTCCCCTTTTTTGTGTCAGCCCAACTACTGAGACGAGGAAGAGGGAGACTGAGATTGGGAAGATTACTACTATTGATCTGCAATGGTCCTGTCCCGGTAATGAGGCCAGGCAGGGTCAGGCAAGCAGTCATAATCACGCACACCTGAAACACATTGCTACCCACAGTATAAGAGGTGAAGCAAACTATCACAAAGTGAGCAAGCTGGAGCCTGTGAAGGAATACCATTTGGAGGTCGAGCAGACAGGTGAACTGGGTCGCCTAGGTACCCTGAAATCTGCCGGCAGAGAATATATCTCTGACATGCTGAGGGCCTGAGAGGCGGAAAGGCTGCAGAAAGCGTGGCGAGGGAGCCTCGTCTCCAAGGAGCCAGAAGGGGGTCGCTTGAGGAAACAAACTCCAAATGGAAATCCTGGCACAGGTGCTTGTTTCCCTGGGAGTGCAATAAGGCCTGGGAATGTCAGAGGGGCAACGGAGGAGACCCTGACCTCGACACGCAACAAGCGATAAAGAGAAACACAGCTGGTGAGTTCAGAGCAGAAGGGAACCTGGTTTGTGAAAGGTACGAGGCACGATTGAAATACAAGTTTGCAAAACGAGGACAAGTGCATGGCGAGAGACGCAATGAAGATGAAAGCTTCAATTGTCCATTGTTGAAAGAGTGTGATGAGAAACAAAGTGACGGCAAGGCCGCGTGTACATTTACACAAGTAAAGAGAGACTTTTTGAGATTGTGAATTACAGAGGACTCAAAGCATGCGCCAAAGTGAAATAAGAACTATTATGTTTATGGAATCATCCAAGAGGGTCTGGGACTCGCAAGTGAGAACTATGAAAGACAGTTCCGGGGGGCATGCTCAATTGTGAAAGATAGTGCCGGGGACACGACCAAGTGAAGAATTGTGAAAGACAGTGCCAGGGGACACAATCAAATTAAGTATAATGCGAGAAACACAAACTGTGTAGACGCACAGGGCTACCGAATACTGTGTGTTTGCGAAGGTCTCTGTCACATAAACCATTGAAGGATTGTTGAACTATTGGGGAAGGGACCGCAGTCTGAAACATTGGTGAGTTGATGCCGAACCAGGTGAGGGAAGCTTGAGGAAACTGTATGCTGTTGAACTGAATGAATTCTGAGCCAGGCAAGGGAAGCCTGGAAGAACTGTGCCTCATTGAACTGTGTGAACTAGCTACCCAACCTCCTAACAAACTCTTTTTCTTCAAGCTTGGTGAAGGGAATGTTACCCACTCCATTGCCATCCTGACTTTCTTTCGATAATTTATTTTGTTTGAACTAACCCCGTACACATTATCGTTCTAGAATTAAGTGAGGGCAAGAATAGATTTGACACGAACACCTTTATTATTTTGACACAGACTTTGATATCCTTTAGTTTAATGTGGTGGTTGGGACTACTCCCATTATAGAGTTTGGGCCAGCTAGGAATTCTCCAATCCCCATTCAAAAGCTGAGAGACCAACAGGGACCCGTATTGCTAGGAGGCACCCGTTGTGGGTTCTGAGATGAAGCCAGGATGCCGGCAGATGGCCCAAATCTCCTGTGGAGCCCAAGGCAAGTCGAGCTGTTCGGCTGCCTCCGTTTCCCAAAGAAAGCAGCTGGGGCTGTGAGCAAGCAAGAAGTGAGAGAGAGAGAGAACACCGTCTGCTTCTGTGGTGCCAAGCTGCCGGTGTGTGAGCTGAAGTGCCTGGAATGCGAGCAGGGCTTGCGGATGCCAGCCTGCTCTCTTAGGAAGCCGAACATAAGCCGCGCTCCCACCGGAGAAGGAACGCCAAGGACCGGTGAGTGGAAAAAGAGATTACTCCAGACCGGGGGCTCTCCTAGGCATAGGACACTGACTTTCCGAATTGAATGAAAACTTGAAATTAAGTTAAACTACGTGTATTGAATTCCGAACTGAATGACAACTCAGACGAGTTAAATTATGCATATTGAACACCCAGTGGAATGAAACCTTGAAACAAAGCAAAACTGCACACCTTGAATATTGAAATGAATGAAACAGTGGATGAAAGCTAAAAGGGAAAGTGGCCTTTTTGAAGCAACCTATGGAAATGAGCGAAAGTGTGAGTGAGCGAGTGCGACAGAAAGGTGGGAAATGCATAAGACCACCTCAAAGGGAATTCTTATGAATGAATACAATGCTGCAAGGCCAAAAACTGTCAAAGGGGTGTGTGACACATTATGGCTAAGCCAAGAGGCTGTCAAAGAGAAGTCAGGAGAGTCTGAACCTATATATAAAGCCAGGAGGCCAACAAAGCGAAACCAAGTGAAAGGTGAATTTGGACACAGGGGTAAATACAGAAGAACCTGTGTGGGCTGAAGAGTCTAGGGTTTCTGGTTGTGTGACCTGTGGTGCGTGGACCGTGTCGTGTAACAACTGCACTTTGACAAGGGAGCCCTGAATTGTGAAAGCCAAAGACATTGTGAAATATACCAATAAAGAGCATTGGAAGTAATGAGGGTCAAGTTGGCCTGGATTTGTGTTAAACTTTGAAAGACCGAAACAAATATCAGTTGTTGCATTGAAATCTTGGGGAAGGGAACCCTGACACCCGAGGGACTACAAACGCTATCTTGAGGACTGCGCCTCAATACCCTTTTCTTTTGAACTGTGATGTTTGGAACTTGGGGCAGGAAACTCCAAGGATTGTGCAGAACTGTATTCCCTTGAACTGGAGAAAGGTAATCTTGAGACTTTTGTGGATCTTTCTTGAACTTGGGGAAGGGAAGCTGAAAAGGAGGCTACGAGCTGAGAAAAGCTCAGACTGTGTTGAACACAATTTCTTTGATTATTGCCATCCCTGCACATTGTTTAGCTTTAATTGTGAGGGCAAGGATAGGTTTTGGACACGGATAGACTTAAGTTGAACTCTTTGACTCAGACTTTCTTTAGTTTCGTTTAGGTAGGGAAATCCCACCTTAGCATAGGGCAGGTTAAGCTTTCTACCATCCTGACATTTGATTGAATAAACCATTTTGTTTTGAACTTTGAATCTGTTGTCTGTGTCTTGCTTCATCATGCCTTCACACCTCATAAAACATTATGACAAATTTATGGAAGACTATGCAGAGAAAATGTCAGACATGTGTGAGCTGTTAAAGAAAAACACCAGATTCATTTGGTAAGACTATGTGCTTGACCCACAAAATATTTGGCCACCACAAAACCCTTTGACGGATAGATTACAGCTTTATTGCACATCAAAATGCTTGCGCTCTAAGGACGCACAATTTTTAGTACTCGCTAGGTATCTTAAAGCAAGAATGGGAGGACAAATGCTTAGGTTAAGGTCACCATATTCTGGAATAACAGGTGCAGGCAGGTACAACAAACCACTTTTTCTTACTTTTAAATACTTAACCTGCCTCTTAGCAGTCTCCAGCAACCCACGCTTACTTGAGTGTCTCGAGCACCCTTGGTGCACCACTGTAGGAAAGGGACGTGGTCAGGAAAGGCAATGGGTTTAAGGATTCCCGAAACCACTTGGGAAGAACCACACGATTCTAGTAGATATAGATCACACAAGGGAAGGCAGAGACCGAAATGCTGGTGTATGGGTTTGTCTAGTTATTCAGTATCTTGCCTCAGCCTCATTACACCAGCAGTTATTTAGTTTTTGTATGAAGAGGGGGAATCACAATAGACACCCTAACACTATTTTAAGCAGGTGCACTAAAAATGAAATAAGACTCCTTCAAAACCTAAACACGTCCTTTATGTTCATAAACTATTTACAGAAATCCTTACTTGTGAGACAGCCTGCCAAGTGTTGCCTCATGGTCCATTGTGCTGCAGATGATGGGTTCTGGTGCTCCTGGGTGGTCCAGAAGGGTAGGTATGGCAGCAACGATGTGTGGGGGGCCCACATTTCCTTTAAGCCAGGCTGCTTATACCAGGGGCAGACTGGCATGTTCGCAGCAGTATGGGGGGGAGGGGTCCCTTTACCAGGGCCAGCCGGAGCTGCGTATGCCAGGGCCAGCCCTGCGTTGATAACAGCAGCATGTGGGCCCTCTGGAAGTCCGCTGACCAATGCTGCATATGCCAGCAGAAGCCGCAGGAGTCAATGGGACCTGCCTTGGCACGGGGTGGGCCCAGCAGTATTCACAGGGTGGTCCCCTTACTTGGTGCGAAGCACAGTGTAGTCAGAAGCACCCCGATTGAGCAGCGTTGTAGTTCGGTGATTTCTGTCCCCATGGTGAGCACGGGAGCATGAACCGAGCCATGGCTGTGAGCGTAGTGTGGCACCCCACCAGGCAAATGGGTGCCGCAGATAGAAAGCCCGGACCGTGGTTTGGGGAATGAGGCACAGGGGCACTCCTGGCAATGAGACGCAGCATATCAGACAGGATCAACCAGGTATTCAATTTTTGTTTGTTTTATGTCGCTGACCGCAATACCAGATGTGAGGGCTTCAACTGCTTTAACAGTGGTCCGCACGCGCCACTGCAACATTATTTCTGTTTTGTTTGAAGGGACCCCAGCGCGACGCATGTGCAGGGAACACTTCAATTTTCTTTTTAACAGGCTTACACTGCAATTGAGCAAAGCTTTGAAAACTCATCTGTTGCATGTACTGGATAGTGCAGTTTCATCTATTTGATATAGCAGCTTGCTAATCCGTCTAGTTGGTTGTCAATCCTCAATTGTGATAACATAGCTTTTAAGTGGACTATTGTGTTTTACAAACCAACTCTACATACCTTCATAAATGCATGCATATTCAAGTTTGAGACACACAAAACAAGAGGTAAACGAGGCACCCACCGTGGGAACATTCAGAATGTTGACCAACACATTTATTGTCATTGATGCAAGTGAAAGTAAAAGGACTAGAACGAGGGCACTGTAGCTTTCGCCTCAAGAACTAAAAGGAGCAAAATAATGCTTGACTGAAAAGGGAAGCACTGGAGATGTTCTGGTGTCTTAAACACTTCCAGACCCATGTGTGAGGCATTGCTGTGACAGTAAAAGACCAAAAACCTCTACTACACATGGTACGTATTGGGTAGGCATCAAGGGAGATACCAGGAGATGGCAAGGTCGAGAAAGATGCATTTTTTTTTATATAAGCGACCCTGGTTCACAGCTACCCATATTTACATTGTCTCTCGTTCTCTCTCTCCCCCTCTCCTCCTGCCCTTCTCTCCCTCTCTCCCCGTTCCATGTTTTGTATGGCCATGGGCCTATGCTCGTGACCACAGATCACAACATTAATCACTCAAGGAATGTTAACGATCTCATCTAGAATATGCAGATGGGCTATGGACATAATTAAGTTTAACATGAAATTGGTCAATGCCCAAAGGCATGGAAACATATTTGCAGATTTCAGCTCCAGATTGCCATTGAATAGAAGGGATATGGTGCAGTGTGTGAGGAACTCATGCTGGCAACAAGTAAGACAGATACAAGTGATAACATTGAACAATGAATTCGGTATGCAGGATGGGAAATCGCCTAATCTAAACCTAAATCTAAGATGGGAGCAAGTGTTTACCATCAAATGAAAAAGAAGGCAGTCCTAGTGGCGTTGTGTCACAATAAAAGGGCCTATACCAAGAAACCTATTGCCAAACCTCACTACTAATACAAAAAGGAGTGTGGGGTAGTTCTCAAGAAAAAAGAAGTGTTCTCAAATAATATGTCAGGATGCAGTATCTGGGGTCTCCCGTCCCCATGGTTTGCGCACAGGGTGAGATGGGAGTTTGGAGCACAGTATAGGCTCGGACTTATCCAGCATGAATGAGACAACAGTTCAAATGGCAGTTCTCAGGACCCTCGATGGCCAGGTCTCATTTCCTTTGACAGTCTCTTGCCTTTGGGGCCTGACGTGTTCAAATAACAAAAACAAAAGTTCCTTTAACGAAATGAAAGTTCTTTAGGGTGCTTATGATTCACCCCTGGGTCCCCCTTTTCTGGGCGCTGACCCTTTTCCTCAATTTATCTGGCAGTTCTTTTCTTACTTGAAGTTCGGATTATAGCTTTACCCCTGGATCTCCCTCTGTCGGACTCTGACCGCTCTTGACTGGTGGTACTCGGGTGATGGCTTCACCCCTGGATCTCCCTCTGCCGTGCTCAGACCCCTCTTCTCTGGCATCCCTCCTTCGGGTTCACTTTTGCCATTTCCTAGCTTTTGCTGTCACTTCTCTCAATCTTGGGGTGACAACTTTTCACCCTTGAATCCCACTCTGCCGGGCTCCAACCCCTCTCGATTCTTAGCCTCCCTTCACCAGGTTTACTATGGCCCTCTATCAGGGTGATAGTGGCTCACCCCTGATGCCCCCTCTTCTGGGCGCTCATCCCTCTTTACTTTCACAGTTCTACTTTTTACACAATTCAATGTTTTTCGGGATTCACCTCCCTTTCTGTCACAGTGCTTGTAGATCAAAGCCTTTCGATTGTACAGGAATTTTGCTTGACCCTCTGTATGACCACTTTGACCTATTCCGCTGGCCCTCTTATGACCTTCTGGTTATTGTAGTTTCGCTCAAATGGGGATCGACCAGAGTCTCTTGAGTTAGCACCCATGTGGTGCCGGTTTCCCTCTGCAGCTGGTCTCCCCTTAACACTTTTACAG